>NC_139393.1:70502500-70860000 GCF_054392235.1 Sus scrofa | reverse complement strand
GTTTATAGAAGCAATAATTGCCATTATTAGCATTGTCTGCAACAGATAGAAATTGAACAGGTTGGGATAATATAGGGTAGCAGTAATTATTCTTCTAATTAATGGTCCTTTGCTACTTGAAAAAAGAAAAAAGGAAAGGAGAAGTAAAAGTTATGCAGAAGTTATGTTTCCTTGTGTCCCTTTGCCCAGTGTTGGAATCCGTGGAGCAGCAAGTCTGGCGATTCCAAGATGCATGCTGATTTTAGAACATTCCAGAGAGCCAATCCTTAGACTCTGGGTTTGGGACCTGGTTTCCATTTATGCTGCGTTTTCGAGAGTCTAATACAGTGTCTGGTACATGATAGGTACTGAATGAATAGTTGTGGATTGAATGAATATAAATTTAATGTTGGAATCCTGGCCTCCTGTGGATGTGGTGGGGGGGAGAATGACCATTGACGGCTTTTGCCTTTCACCGCCCCCCCCCCCGCCCCGGGGTGCAGTCCCGGAGGGAAGGTCGCCACCACCTTCCTTCTTGAGGATTTTGTTTTCAGCCTACGTGGGCCGCTGGAGAAGATGCGGAAGATCAAACAAGCTGACGAGCGACTACTGCCCCCCTATTCCATCACTCTCACCCCCAAATCTACCCCAAAGCCAGAGCTTGTGAGGAGCCGGTCCTGGCTGCCTAGTAACATTGTATGCACCCCCTCAGAGAATTAGAATATGCTTAAAACTTAGCTCTTTCTCTAGGGTTTCTCCTTTTCCCCCTCCCGCCCTCCCCCCGCCCAAGCCTTTGATTGAACCCCTCGCCACAGGGAGCCTCCTGGCTGAACTGCCGGCGGAGGCAGGACGCGAACCTGGAGAGATCTGGATTGTCCTCAGGTTCCCTGCGCTGCCCTGGAAGCGGGCATCGGTAACCTTGTCAACGGTTTTCTTTTCGATGGTTGACCTCCAGGCCTGCCGAGCTGCTGGGCCACCCAGCCATCGAACTTTCCAGCGGCTTTCAGCTCTGCCCTAACCTAAATGAATAATGCCAATTCTAGACGGCCCAGCTGACAAATCCCTGCGAACGCGCAGAGGCTCAGAGGGCTCTCTGAGCAGCAGCTCTCCCGACCTCCCCGACGGCGGGCGGGAAGCCGGGTTTTTAGAAGCAGTGGCAACTGCTTCGGAATTGTTATGACTAAGGGACGGGGGGGGGGGGCGGGGGGGGAGATCTCAAACTCCAAAAGCAGCGTTCTCCCCCCCCCACCCCCGCCCTTCTTCTTTTTAAAGAAGCATTTGATCCTTACCCAGAGACCGGGGGCGCGCGAAAGCCTCTCTTGTTTTAAAATGTAACCGGAGCCTCCGCGGTTTCAGCTTCGCTTAAAACACGCAAAGTCCTAGAAACTGACAAATCTGAAAAACTTGCGAAGAGCTCTATACGGATAAACCCGTCGGGAGTCACTTTGAGATGATAGAACTGACAGCGATTCAGGGGGATGGGCATTTGTGGGGAGGCAGCGACTGGTTGGATTGGGTTTCCAGGTTCTAGGTGGCCACTGGGCCTTTGGCAACCACCTGGGCACGGAGAAGTGGTACCCACCCGGCAACGAAGCTCAGCGCCTTGGTCTTAGGGATGTCTCCGCACTCTCCACCCCGGCCCTTCACCGCACACTTTGTCAGGTAGACTGCACCCCCCTTGCCTCTGCAGCCCCATCATTCACACTTGACTGGAGGAAATAAAATCGGCTTTGGCTTTTAATTCCTTTTGAAGAAGTCTCCACCTGATTTCTGCCTCCTTCGGGCTCCTCGCTTGGTTGGGGGAAGAGTTATTTAGGGACTTTTTGACAAACAGGAGAAGTTTAGATCCTAATTGTAAACACCCCGTTGCTCTCCTTGGATGTATTTATTATCATGTTAGCCGAAGATTTGGAGACACAGGGCCTATTACTCATTTCAAGCCTCCAGGCAAAGAATTCTCCTACTGAGATCGACCAGTAAAACCAGATTTCTTAAGGGAAATTATGAGGACGTCTTCAGATTCTCTTCACGGAATGATATTACTGGGTTGTCAGTTTGACTTGAGCACCCGCCTCCCTCTCCATCCCTCCCCACCCCCACCATTTTATTTCAGGTTACCCCAAGGTAATTAGCCACTCAAGAAAGCCTGAAATCCCGAAAGGAGAGGTGCAGCCTAGGATAACAGAGACCGAGTGAGGCTTTTCAGATCTGTTGCTACGGGAGGGGAGCACCTTTTCACAAGGTCGGGAGTGGAGAGAAGTCGATTTGCAGTTGAGGGAATGAATGCCTTTAAAAGGGCTCTCAGGAAGGGAGAGTAGGCTTCCTACGGAGGTCACCACCGTGACATCCGTGACCTCCCTAGGGAGCACAGCCTGTCCTCCTTGGAGTCCCCCTGCAGGTGCCACTGAGTCCAGGGGACACTTTAGCTCTTTTCCTATTTGCCCTGCGGCTCTTTCATGTCCAAAGTTCAGGCGCACACACGTGAGCAGAAAACACACACATGATTTGGAATGGACTCTGGTTTATGCATCACCATAGGGTAAAGCCGGGCTTGGGAGTGGCTGGCGAGATTCCACAGACTGGAGGTCTACGTGGACATCAGAAGTTGGGGCAACTGCGTGGATTCAGAGCCCTGCTCAAACACACGCGAATTCTGCCACGCAAACATTTGCGCACGCCCTCTCTCCCTCGCGCTCTCCCGCTCGGCTGAAGTTTTGGTAAGGGCATTTGTTTTGAACCGGATCATCTAAATGGCCTAGTGGCCTCCCTCTGCCTGCAAAGACCGGCTCGGGGAGAAGTGAAACACGCAGGTGGAGCCTGGGAGAGGAGACGGAGAACCACCTCAAGGAAGCATAGGAAAAGGGGGTGCTGGGAGAAACGGAAGGGAGGGAGGATAAAAGACAAAATCGGGGCAAGAAAAAGAATAGAACCGCAGCACTACCGACACTCCCTCTTGCCCTCAGGTTCAACACCTGGGGAAGGTGCTGCCTGGGCTGACGAGAGATGGGCCACGCCGAACCGCAGCAGAAGGTGAAGGACCTCAGACCTCAGCCGCCCCCAACCCTAACTCCTCCGCAAAGCCCCTGCCGAGTCAGCCCCAACTGAGAAAAGAGACTACCCGGTCGAGGAGGGAACACATGGGAGGAGATGATCGCTGGGCTCTAGAAGATTCCTCAAGGAAGTGAGGGATCCGGCAGCGGGGGAGGGTCTCGAAAGTCCCCCCACCCAGACTTGGGGACCCCTCTTTCTGCAGCTGGAGGAGTCACATTCGAAAGAGGGGTCTCTGAAATTGGGGCCAGCCTCTCCCCGACGATTTTAACCCCTGCAAACCCACTATGATTTTGGGCAGCCTGAAACTTAAGAAAATTATTAAATCACGATTATCACAGGTCTTTGGAAGAGGGGTCGGTGCCAGCGAGAGACTGTGAAACAAAAGGTCCTTTGCCTTCCTCTTCCCGGGAAATCTGCCTCTGATAGACCCTCAGGACTACCCGGGAGCTCGTTCTCAGCTCCAGGGGAGGCGAGAGCCTGGGGCAGAAGTGAGGCCCTTAGCTAAAGGCCCCATCCCCTGCTCAGCCCCCCGCCGCTTCTCCCGCCTCCAGCCGAGGGGGCGGGCGGGACAAAGGCGCCAACGGCTTTGCCCCAGTCCAAAGCTTCCTTGCGTTTCTAGATCCCAACTTGCTGTTGCTCCTTTTCGGGGACTCGGTTTTCTCCTGCAAACCTAGACTCGAGTAAGTAGTTAGAGCGGCTGATGAATATGTATTCGAACAGGCTGTTTAAGGGCGCGTGAATAAACAGGAGCCCGCGGCGGCAGCGCCCACCCGCTCGCGTTTGCCGCTCCCGGCGCCGGGAGCCGACACAGGGGAGGCTCGCATTCGGGATCCCGCGGGGACCGAGGTCGATGGGAGCCAGCCCGTCATTCCGCGCCCCCACTCCCGAGAAACACCCCCTCCTGGGTGCACGGTGCACCGCGGGTGGCACGGATCCGCGCGCACCCCTCCCCCGGGCCTTTGGAAACTGTTTCTTTCTAGAAAGCTGCCTCGACTTTTGTCAGAGGTGCAGGCACACTTGGAGAACCTGGAGGTGGGGGGCGTGAGGAGTGCTCGCCTTGCTCCCCAAGTTTTGGGCGAGCGTTACCAAACGCGAGTCTCCGCGCAAAACTGGGGCAGCCTGAATGGGCCGTCGGGTGCGCCAGATGGAGGTGCTGACCCATCTACAGGGAAAACGTCCAGCTGCGGGTACCAAGGAGGGGGCTGCACTCGCGAAAGGCAGTGGATCTGACGTCCGCGAGCCCACACGTGTCCACGGGGAACGATCGCCCTCTCGCTGCACTTCCAAAGCTCCGCCGCCTCGCACTTGAAAAAAGTCTCCCTTGGGACTCTTTGTCTCCCCGGAGCCAGGGCGTCTGGCCTTGGGCAGCTGTGGGGAGTGACAGAGCTGAGCGCACACGTAGGCCTTGCAACTTCACCGCCCATACCCGCTCGTGACCCCCACGTCCGTCTCCCCTCCTGCACACTTTAGGCGCAGCCTGTGCTGGGCCTGACTGGGCGTCCGCGGCCCAGCGCAGCCTGGGGGCCCACGAGGAGGCGGAGGGTAGGCCTGTCCCTGCCCAGGCCCCGGGGGACTCAGGTCTTCCTCCAGCCTCACACTCGCAGCAGCGGAAATACCAAAGCTCACGTCGCGCCCGGGCCGCAACCTTCGCCCCATCTTGGGTGTAAGAAAAGAAAAGTCGGCTTCGTCATCCCCCAGGGCCGCGCAGAGAAGCGCTTCCTGTAGGACGATGAGGACACAAGGGTGGTTCTTGAAGATTTTTCTCCCTAGAGCTTATCCAAACCCAACAGAATAAGGCCTACAAGACCACAGCCGGGCTTACCTTTCTGCTACAGCTTTGGGGAGAGCAAGCCCAAGTTCCGACCGCATCACAGGCTCGGAGGTTTTCCCGAAAAGTGTTCCCTGAAAACGACTTGTCAGCTGCTATGAATTTGGGGCATCTATTTGCCGCTCTCCCCATCCTGGGTCCTAGGCCACCTTCGCCAGTGAAATGGAGGTAAAGGCTACTCTAGTCTGATACTGGAAGCTCTTTTTCTGCAGGAAGAACAGGGGCTGGTGGTTCTAGGAGGTAGGGCAAGACTTGGAGAAGGTTTGGAGAATTCTGGATGGTTCTGTTGGCTAAAGAGTGCTCCCTGCTTGGAAAATACACTCAGGAGAGGGTTGGGATTGGGTGAAGAAAAGGCACCTGGGGGCCTGGACTGAAATATGGGGGGTAGAGCTGGACCGAATGCAGCTGGGAGAAGTTTTGCCTCTATAGTAGGAAGACAGAGGACCCCAAGTCATTGGGGAATGGGAATGAGCCACTAGTAACAACTACTATTCCTGAGCTTCCATTTGGGGCCAGGTGAGCCTCTCAAGATGCTCAAGGCTAGGAATCCTCTGGGAGCCATTCCGAACCCACCCCTCGACCTACCAGACAAGTATTTCCTATTTACTGATGGACGGCGCATTCCCAAGGTAAGTAATGGAGCTGGGATCCTAGACCGTATAGGCGGGCCCCAGAGTATAACTTCTTTGCTGCCCCCCACTTCCAGATCTAAGGAAGAAGCCTTCCACAGTCTCAGCAGCAGTAAGATTTCCTCCCCTGATACCCCTGAACATCAAAACCGAAGCCCCTTGCTAATTTGCTCTTTCTGGTGTACCCTTTCCTCCAAGTTGAAATCCATTCTATCATGACTGCAGGCAGATGGGTCTGGGGGTGCTATTAGTGAAGATAGAATGTTTGTCTCACTTCTCTGCTTTAACAAAACAAACCGTCAGAGAGCCTTTCCCCCTAAACCACAAACGTTCAATGGCAAAGGCTCCTGGCTTAAGGTGACTTTTGAAAAGTGGGAGATACCCATGCATGAAAACCCAGCTGGTGAGTGGATCCCTCAGATGAGGCCTCACTTTTTCTTCTTTCCTCCTCCTTGTTTCCTTCTGCTCATAGGTCCTTGTGGGTCTTCTGATAGTTTTCTGAGGTCAGGTAAGTAAAACTGTTACTCAGGTGTGAAGCTTTAACTGCTCCATCGTTAAGAATGTGAGAGGGTAGAGAGCTGTGTTGTGCAGGATTTGGAAACCTTCTGGCTCTGCTGAAGGACAGAAGAGGAACAAAGGGAAGAGCCCTGGTACCTCGCATCATCTGCCGTTCTCCAAGGTGCTTGGTGCTAATGAGCAAATACCTTTGCCTCCATCCCCACAGACACTTACCCACTACCGTCTGGGTGTCCACAAACTCTGCCTTCTCTCCTGTGACTGTGGATGAACAAGCCCTGCTCCAGCTAGAGCCAGCTTCTCTCTCTGGGTACAAACCCCATCCCCTCTCTGACAGGCAACCTGGCATTAAGCCCCACTTCCTGGAATTCATGCCTTTGGATAAACCTCTCCCTCTGAGTGTGTGTGGGGGAGCTAGTGACTGGCTTCTAACAAGATATGGCCAAGTGATGGGATGGCATTTCGTGGTTAACTTCAAAGCAATGACTTCCCCCTCTTTCTTTCTCCTAACTCTTGCCCTGAGGGAAGCCGGCTGCCATTTTGTGAGCTGCTCCCTGGAGAGGCCCGTGTGGCAGGAACTGATGTCTCTGGCCAAAGGTCAGCAAGGACCTGAAACCTGCCACCAGTAGAGCTGAGTGATACGGAAATGGATTCTCACCCAGTTGAGCTCTGAGCAGATGGCAGCCCTGGCTGACCCCAAGACTGTGGCCTTGGGAGAGGCACTGAGCCAGGGGCCCTCGACACGGTGCCCCTGCAGCCCTAGCCCAGAACATCATGAGATGATCAGCGGGTGTTATTTTAAGCCGTTAAGTTTTGGGATGATTCCTTATGCAGCAAGAGATGACTAACATACCACATGACATACCAGATGTGGCTCCAGAAAGATCTTGCTCCTTTTCTCTTACGGTATCAAAAATTTCCCTCTTTACTGCATCATTCTTATCAGGATTAAAAAAAAAAATGCTATCCTCTCAAAAAACAAAACCAAAAACCCCTCTCATGACCCCATTTCTCTTTGAACTACCACCTCTCTCCTTTACAGTGAATTCAGTAAAAAAAAAAAAAAAAAAAAAAAAGATGTCTCTATTTTCTGTCTCTATTCCCTGTTTCCTCTTTTCTCTTAAACTCCTTCTAGTCAGGGTTTATCCTCCTTCCCCAACACTGCTCCACCAAAATCTGCTTTCATCCAGGTCACCACTGGTTTCTTAAATCAAATGGTCAGTTCTCATCTACAGCATTTAACAGCGTTGGTCACTGTCTCTGCTCCTAAAAGCTACCTGGCTGCCTGGGTACCACATTCACCTGATTTTCCTACTTCCTCACTGGACATTCTGCCATTTTCTCTTCCTGGGTCTACTTCTCTCCAGCATCCCCCCCCCTTTTTTTTTTTAGGGCTACACCTGTGGCATGTGGAAGTTCCCAGGCTGGGGGTCAATCAGAGGTGCAGCTGCTGGCCTATACCACAGCCACAGCAACGCCAGATCTGAGGTGCAGCTGTGACCTACAGCACAGCTCATAGCAATGCCGGATCCTTAACCCACTGAACAAGGCCAGGGATCAAACCCACATCCTCATGGATACTAGTAGGGCTCTTAAACTGCTGAGCCACAATGGAAACACCTCTCTCCACTCTCTTATCAAGTTTTATCAGGAAAGGTAGCAACTCATTCAGTAGTTTTTGCTATAGACTGAATGTTTGTGTCCCTCCCAAATTCACAGGTTAAATCCTAATGCTCAATGGGAAGTGATCAGGTTATGAGGGTGGAGCCCTCTTGAATGGGATTAGTGCCCAGAGATTCCAGAGAGTTCCCTTGCCCCTTCTGCCTTATGAGGACACTGCCAGGAGATAGATGGCTCTATGTGAGCCAGGAAGTAGACCCTCACCAGAATCTGCTGGCACCTTGATCTTGGACTTCCCACCCTCCCAATCTGTGAGAGGTAAATTTCTGTTATTTATAAGCTACCCAGTGTATGGTATTTTTGTTATAGCAGCTGGAACTGAGTGAGACATTCTTTAATCTTCCAACAAGCTGTAATTGTCTTTTGATACTATTGTATCAGTTTCAGTAGGAGACCATTATAATGTCAGTTACATCCCTTCTTAACTGGCAATATAGATTTAGCAGTCAGTATGAGCAAAAGCGAGCTGAAACAACATAAAAACCCTTCATCTCAGAGGCTTACCACAATAAAAGTTCATTTTCACTTCAGCCTGGATTAGCAGGGGAACTGTGCTCACCCAAGCTGATAGACATTCTGTCTTGACCTGTGTTTTCATCCTGACTGCCTCAGCAAGAGAACACAGCATAGCAATCATACACTGGCTTCTAAGTTTCTCACCAAAAATTATGCAAATCAACTTCTCACATTTCTTTGGTCAAAGGAAGTCTCGCAGCCACACCAAACCTCAAAGGGAGCACAGAAGTACAATCCTACCATGTACCTAGAACGTGGAGAGCCAGAAATATTTGATGAACTGCACTACTAACCGCCTCAAGAGGTTTTATGTTAAGCATCCTCAACCCTAAGAGAACACATTACCAGCTAAGCTCCTTTATATTAAGAGACAATGCTCTCTGGAAGAAAATGTGACTAAACCACCCCTGACTTAACTAGTGATCTTTTTTTACCTTCCCTGATTGAGAAGACTTCCCATTGCTTTGCAGGTACAGCCAAATTTGGGAAAGCCTTGTGATACCTGAAGCCCTGCCTTTCATCTCAGGCTTTGATTTAAGGGAAAAAAAAAAAAATGTCCTTCTCCTTTCTGAATTCACAGCTTGCCAAGGAGATCTACTGCTGCTAAGGATTTCTGGAAGGCCCATACCACACCACAGGAATTGAAATTATATTTCTGCTAGGGGCTCTTAAGTTTCTTATTTCCTGTGCTTGTGCAAAAAAGGGGGGGGAGCAGATTATAGCCCAGCTTTTCCTTCCATCTTTCCAATCTTATCTTCGCCCTCTCCATACACATACATACGCTAACCCTTATACACATGGCCTATTAACCGACTCTCTTTCAGGAATCTGTGTTATATTCTCCCACCTCTGTCCTCCCTCCAAAGTCCTACAAGTCTTTCAAAGATCTGCTCAGATCTCCTTTTTTTTCCCTCTAGATCTCACACCCTGCCAACTTTTGATGCCATTTGGAATTTTTCTTGCTCTTCTATTTTTCATTGTGGTGTTGTTGTACTGGTGCTTTCTGGCTTAACTGAATGTAGTAATTCTCTTTATGTGTCCGGATCGGCACAATTATGTGAAAAGCAGAGGTGTCTTACTCACCTTTGTATATGGTATAGCCCCTCTTCTTCCCCAGTTGAAGGACTCTTGGACTCCCTATTGAAGGCCTAGTTCAGACTCTGGCCTTCAGTAGATATTTTTAATAATTTGCTCTACCCTGTGTTGGAGAATCTTCTAACACCTTCTGGACCTACAGACAATTGGAAACACTTCTAGCTTTCATCACTCTCTGGGTTCTCTTCTCTTCTGCTCTTACTACGTGTATTCTCACTATGAGGGCTTTGGTCAACTTAAATCTAAATGCCAGATCTATTTCAAAGACACCAAAATCTTAGCATTTAAACATTTGATTAAGTCATAAATCCTCTGGGCTCCTATCTTGTCTTTCTCGCCCAAATCTCGTGGGGAAGAGAAGGAGCCAAAGGAAGGAGATCGCTGAACGCACAATATAAGAAGAACCTGTATTAGTTGGGGGATTAACATGAGCTGCTACAGCATACAACCCCCAAATCTCAAGGGCTTCACACAATAAAAGTTTGTTTTTCTTGCCTATCAGTCCAAGGCAGGACATGTGGCCCCTCTCAAAGTAATGGTTTAGGACCCAGACTTTTTCCATTTTGTTGCAAGGCCCTCACATTTTTTTTTTTTTCTTAAATAAAAGCCTGAGATGAAAGGCAGGACTTCAAATATCAGGGCCTTCTTCTGGATTCTCTGTATCCAGCTGATTGATAAAGGCAGCCCATGGCTCTTGCAAGGGTTTTACAGCCATGCCTGAGAGCAATGGGCATTACTTTAGTACATATTTCCATGGCCAATGTGTCAACCTGATTGCAAAGAATTCTGGGGTATATAAATGACTGGTGTGCTAAAACAAAGAAAAGAGGGTTGGTGAACATCAAACCTGTTTCTTCCAAAGGATCTAAGAAGTCATTTCTTCACTTTACGATGTCAAGATACTACTGCTCCATCAGTTCCCAGAACAGGGAGGTACAAATCCATACAAAGAGGGGTAAAAGGAGTTCCCCCATAACAACAATCAATTTCTACTCCTCTCTATGTCCTACAAAACCCAGAAATCACTCATTATCCAAAAAAAAAAAAAAAAAAAATCAAGAGTTAGGTAGGAGCCTCTTCCATCAGATATTGCTCTTCTCTCCCTGAACTCCCTGCAGGAAATGTGCTAAGAGAGTGTTTCTCTAGCCTGGCAGAGCATCAGAATCAACATGTGCTTTTGAACCATTACAGGTACCAAGCCTCTCTGGGGATCTATTTGGTTAGAACATCCCCGAACCAGAGCTCAGGCATGTGTATTTCTCAGATGTTCCCTGGTGCACACCCTGCATTGACAACGATTACTTAGACCTGAGAAAGGAGTGGCCGGGAAGGCCCATAGTCAGACAACTGTAATGCTTTCTGCAGTACTAAACGTTTATGAATTTGTCTTGGCAAATAAACAAACAAACAAATCAAAATACCTTGCCTCACAATTCAATTTTTAAAAAGAACTGTATGGGTAAAGACAAGATGGTGCGACAGAGAAAGCAAAGCTAGAAGTGGAAGATCTGGTTCCACAAATTTTCATTTCTGTGACCTTGGGCGAGTGACTTGTGCTTTCAGAGTTTTTATTCTCCTATCTATAGAATGGAAATGTCTTGACCTGACACCAGTGTTTTTGTTTTTTGGCTTTTTGCCTTTTCTAGGGCCGCTCCCGTGGCATATGGAGGTTCCCAGGCTAGGGGTCTAATTGGAGCTGTAGCCACTGGCCTACGCCAGAGCCACAGCAACGAGGGATCTGAGCCACGTCTGTAACCTACACCACAGCTCATGGCAACGCCGGATCCTTAACCCACTGAGCAAGGCCAGGGATTGAACCCACAACCTCATGGTTCCTAGTCGGATTCATTAACCACTGCGACACGACACGACGGGAATTCCTGACACCAGTCTTCAGCATAGATGAGAACTCTGTCCACGCTCTCCTGACTCCTTTTTCTGGTTTCTCCTCTTTTTGCTAGTTTTAAACATCAGGGAGGCCCACAGCTGGCTCGACTCTCTGTCTATACTCATGGCCTTCATGGTTACATTAGTTTTCTTTTTTCTTTGTTTGTTTTGCTTTTTGGGGGGCCACACCCATATGGAGGTTCCCAGGCTAGGGGTCGAATCAGAGCTGTAGCTGCCAGCCTACACCACAGCCAGAGCATCTCAGGATCTGAGTCATGTCTGCGACCTACACCACAGCTCACGGCAACGACGGATCCTTAACCCACTGAGCAAGGCCAGGGATCGAACCCACACATTCATGGTTCCTAGTCAGTTCGTTAACCACTGAGCCACGGCGGGGAACTCCTACATTCGTTTTCCATTACAGCATAATAAGCTACCACAAACTACATGCCTTACAAGGACACCCATCTGCAGCTTACAGTTCTGTAGGTCAGGAGTCCAGATATGGTGTGGCTGGGTCCTCTGCTCAAGGTCTCAAAAGCTGAAGTCAAAGGAAGGGGTCAGCTGGGCTGAATTCTCACCTGGAGGCTCCAGAGGAGAATCTGCCTCCAGCCTCAGTCAGGATGTTTGCAAATTCCATTCCATGATATTGTAGGACTGAAGGTATTTATTTTGGCAACCCGAGTAGACGAATACAGTAACCATAATTGCACCTACAAAGCCCCTTTTGCTATATACTGCTATATACTGTGACATAATCACATATTTCAGAGGTTCCATCCACAGTCAAGGGGAAGAGCCCTTTAAAAGGGCTATATCATGGGGTGACATTGGAATTTCGTTTTCTACAGTAATTTCCTCTAGTCTCATGGCCTTAAAAATCATCTACATGCTGGAGTTCCCACTGTGGTGCAATGGGATCAGTGGCGTCTCTGGAGCACTGGAACACAGGTTGAATCCCTGGCCCAGTACAGTGGGTTAAGGATTCGGTGTTGCCTCAGTAGGTGGCAAATGTGGCTCAGATCTGATCCCTGGCCTGGGAACTCTATGTGTCGTGGGGCAGCCAAAAAAGAAAAAAAAAATCATCTACATGTTCACGGTTCTTGAATTTCTTTCTTCAATCTAGACCTGTCCCAATACCTCGACTTACCCAACTACTTCTAGACTTTTCCACTGGGATGTTTTACGGGCCCCTCAAACTTCACATAGATGTAGCCAAACTCTGCATCTTTCCAGCCAGCCTTGCTCTTCCCATCGTCTTTCCCATCTCAGTGAATGGCGACTCCATCCTTCCAGCAGCTCAGGCCAAAGCCCTTGGAGTCATCTTTGATTCCTCCCTTTCTCCAATGTCCTAAGTTTCAGCCATCAGGAAATCCTCGGGGATCTAGCATCAAAGGCCCAAACCATCAACATCTCTCCTGGGAAGTATTGCAACAACCCCTGTTTTAGCTTTCTATCACTGCCCTAACACATCATCACAAATGTAGCAACTTAAGACAATATGCATTTTATTATCTCACGGCTGCATAAGTGAGGCCTGGGGGTTTTGCTGGGTTCTCTGCACAGGGTCCCACAGAGCCAAAATCAAGGTGTCACCTGGCTTGGGCTCTCATCTCCCAGCTCCGTTAAGACTGTTGGCAGGATTCAGTGGCTTCTCGTGGTTTCCCGTCAACAGCAGATCAGGCCCCTCTTATGCGCTGTGTCTCCCTGACTCCTCTTTCTGCCACATTTACCCACCTCCGGCTGAAGAAAACTCTGCTTTTAAGGGCTCATGTGTTTTGACTGGGCCCATCCAGACAGTGCAGGACAATCTCCCTATTTTAAAGTCTGTTACTTTAATTGCACCTGCCAAGTGCCTCTGGCCTGAATGTAACTTATTCCCACATTCCAGGGATCTGAACATGGCAGGATGGTTCTACCTGCCCAGCTCCTCAACTTTCTGCTCACACCTTTTTCCCCAACAGCCTGTTCTCAGCACACATCCATACCTTGACCGTGCCCTGGGCACCCTACACAGTTTCGTTCCCCATGGCTTTTCTGACCTTGGCTCCCTCACCAGCCCTGTGCTGTTGCTCACACTCCCAGCTCCTTTGCCGTGAGTCTTCCCAGCTCCAAGTTCTCCTTCCCCAGTATCTGCGTGGCTCACCCCTCATCTCCTCAAAGTCAATGCCAATATTCCACCTTCACAGTGAGGCTCCTCCTAACCCCTTATTTAAAATTACAACTTCTGGAGTTCCCATCATGGCTCAGCGGAAACGAATCTGACTAGCATCCTTGAGGATGCAGGTTTGATCCCTGGCCTCGATCAGTGGGTTAAGGATCCAGCATTGCCATGAGCTGTGGTGTAGGTCGCAGACGCAGCTCCGATCTGGCATTGCTGTGGCTGTGGTGTAGGCCAGCAGCTACAGCTCAGATTCGACCCCTAGCCGTGGGTGCGGCCCTAAAAAGACAACAAATAAAAATAAAAATGAAATTACAACTCCAAACGTCCCAAGATCCCCCTATTCCTTTTCCAAGCTTTGTTTTCCTCCGTAGCACTTTTCACTTTCAAACGCAGTGACTATTTGATCTTTATTTATTGCAAGCACTAAAGCAAGCCCTAGAAAGACTGTTGTCCATTTCGTTCACTGCTTTATCTCCAGTGCCTGGAACAGTGCCTGACCCTCAGAAGGCACCCACAAAAAAATCCCTCATTTTGCCAGCTGACTGAATACATGAGTGCCCCACGTAGAAGAAGTGTGGGTTGGGGACGAGGGGAAAAGGGTTAGACCTTACATCTTATGGTGTGCCTGCTATTTGTCAGACACAACTATAAGCTCCAGACACAACTGTAAGCCCTGGTGTCACATCAGAGGACCTGGTGCAAAGCAGATTTTCAGTAAATGCTTGCTGAATAATGTGATGTCACTGTGCTAGAGTCTGCGAGTGCGTTCATTATTGCATCTGACCCACACCCCTGTGGATATCATTAATATCATTTTGCCACTTTAACCAGATGAGCAAACCAGATGAGACCTTACAGTGTGAGCATGTTGTGAGGGGTCAGAGTATTTCTGGAACCACGCTTTGGGTCATCCAGTCCAACTTTCTGCCACATGCAGGCTTCCCTTCCGCAAATGGACACATTTCTGAAAGCACTCGTTGCTGGGAAGACAGCATGGTAGGGCGGTGGCAGCAAAGGTGTGGATCCTGCCGGGGAAAGGCCTGTCCAGTGCCTGGGCCATTGACCAGCTGTGTGACCTTGGGGTGGTGACAGAACCTTGCTAAGCCTCTGGTTCCATTTCTTTAGGTAGGGCTAATCCTTGCGCCTTGTAGGGATATTGTGGGGATTAAATGAGGTAACACAGGTGAAAGAGCCGGCAGGAGGAGGAGGAGGTACACAAAAGTGTGAGTTTTCTTCCTTCCCTTATGAGAGCCCAAAGGCACCCCTCTGTCCCGATTACCCTCGGATGCGAGCGCTGCTCTTGGGAGCCGTGGCGAATGACACGGCTCTCTCTCCCAAACGGCTTTTGAAGGCAGTTACCATGTTCTCCCTCAATGTTCGCTTTCTAAAGGTGAAAACGCTCAGGTCATTCAACCATCCTGTGTGAAAACTGGTTTTGATTTCTAAATGGGCACTAGTTTGACAATGTAGCTTCTAAGATGTGCTGTCTAGGAAAGACTTAGGTTAGAAGCTAAGTTCCATGGAGGGAGAGCTCTTTTCGCCTGTTTAGCTCCTGATGTACCCCCTGGCCCCCAGAAAAGTGCCTGGTACATAATAGGCCCTCAATAAATACTGATTTATTAAAATGCTGGATCGACAGAGGTGGTCCCTATGGCCCAGTTCTGGGCATCATTCTGCTTTTAATGCCAGCTGTCCTTCTCAAGTCTCAATGGGTTCTAAGTAAGTGGAAATCCACTTCAAACTAGGGTTTTTTTTTAGAGTATAGTTGATTCACAGTGTTGTGGCAATTTCTGCGTACAGCACAGTGACCTAGTCATACATATGTGAACATTCTTTTTCTCATACTATCTTCCATCATGTTTTATCCCAAAAGACTGGATATAGTTCCCTGTGCTATGTAGTAGGATCGCATTGCTTATCCATTCTACACTTCAAACTAGGGTTTTTTTTGTTTTTTGTTTTTTGTTTTTTTTTTACTTTTGAGGGCCGCACCCAGGGCATATGGAAGTTCTTGGGTTAAGGATTGAATTGGAGCTGCAGCTGCGGGTCTACACCACAGCCACAACAACGCAGGATCCAAACTGAGTCTGCAACCTACACCACAGCTCACGGCAAGGCCGGATCCTTAACCCACTGAGCGAGCCAGGGATCGAACCCACAACCTCATGGTTCCTAGTCAGATTCGTTTCCATTGTGCCATGACGGGAGCTCTGTGTCTGGCTTATTTCATTTGGCATAATGCTTTCAAGGTTCATCTGTGTCACGTGTTTTCCTTTTTATGGCTCAATAATATTCCATTGTATGTATACGTCATATTCTGCTTATCCACTCGTGTTGATGGACATCTGGGTTGTTTCCACTTCTGGGCTATAATGAATAATGCTTTTATGACCATGTATGCACAAGTTGTTGCCTGAATTTATTTTTTCAAGTATCTTGGGTATCTAGAAATGGAATTGATGAGTGATAGGGTAACTATATGTTTAACCTCTTGAGGAACTACCAAGCTGTTTTCCACGGTGACTGCACCATTTTGTATGCCCTCCAGCAATACAGGAAAGTTCCAATTTCTCCACTGCCTTGTCAACACTTGTTATTTTCAGTTCCTTTGACGCAAGCCATCCTAGGAAGTGTGAAGTGGTATCTCACTGTGACATTTAATGTGGTTGTCTCTTTGATGTCAGAACGTTTAAAGACCGTCCCTTCAAATGTCCACATCATCCTCTTTGTCTTAATACTCGTCACACATTCGTTAACAATTCTTAAAATTAATTTATATTTTCAACTGGCACCACTTCTTTGAGTAATAAGTTTGTTAAATGTACTCTCTGCCTAAAATAATGCTAGCTTTTGTCATTTAAAAAAAAAAAAAAAAAGGAGTTGTTGCTGTGGTGCAGTGGGATTGGCAGCATCTTGGGAGCAGCAGGATGTGGGTCCGATCCCCAGCCCAGCACAGTGGGTTACAGCACCAGTGTTGCCGCAGCTGTGGCTTACGTTGCATCTATGGCTCGGATCTGATCTCTGGCCCCAGAACTCCGTACACCTTGGGGCAGCCAAAAAAGAAAAAAAAAAAAGAGCTCAACTTTGACAAATTGTTTCTTAGTCCTAATCCATTAGTTGAGGGTTTTTACACTCAACACCTCCTTATCTGTCAAGGGTCTGTGAGTAGAATGAGTTCTCCAGGGTTCGTCTCCAAGAGCACTGTTTTTCAGCGTGCTTTGGGCTCTGGCTGCAGGGAGAGGTCCTGGGCCAAAGCTGAGAGGCAAAGAGGGCAAAGAACTGCCATGACATCTTCATCCCTACATAACTTCTTGTAGAGATAAAAGCCAAGCTGCAGCCAAATAATCTGGGAGCACAAATTCACAGTCGGGGGTGAGGAGATGAAAATCGACCAAGGACCACACACAATCGGGGGACACAGTGGCTTTCAATTGGGACGATTTTGCCCCCCACCCCACCACCACCAGGGGGCATTTTGGCAAGGTCTGGAGACATTTTTTGGTGGTCTACTGGCATCTAGTGGGTAGAAGATGGGGACGTCGCTAAACATCCTGCAATGCACACACAGCTTCTGACAGCAAAGAACTCTCTGGCCCCAAGTGTCAACAGTGTAAGCCTGAGAAGCCCTGGTGTAACAGGATATCAAAGAGGAGTTTTCCTAGCTTTGCGCTTCAGCATAGTTCTCAGGCTTTGGTTGACCTGTGTGGGTCACCCCCTCCAGCTGACACCCCAGGTGATAGTGGAGAACAGATTTTTATACGCCTATGAACAAGGAGTACTCAAATCCCACCAGCTGAATTAAAACAAAATAAGGGGAAAAAAAAATCCCACCAGGGACCACAGTGAACTCTAGACATCTATGAAATACACATTTGTAGGCTCTAGAGAATAAGTAGAGAGGCTAACTGTGTGTGTGTTCTATGTACAAATCACTGTCATATAAAGAAGTGCATCTAGGAAAAAAAAAAAGAGGGAAAATATTACAGAGGTGCATCTGGCATTTAATGAATAAAATGTTATTTTTGTTGTGTATGGGATTTGTCAGACTTCTCACTGTAAATAGATATTCACCCCTACCTTGTGTTAGTTCCGTGTGCTCTTTCTTCCTTTCAGGGCCACACCCACAGCATAGGGAGGTTCCCAGGTTAGGGGTCCAATCAGAGCGACAGCTGCTGGCCCACGCTACAGCCACAGCAACGTGGGACCTGAGCTGTGTCTGTAACCTACACCACAGCTCATGGCAACGCCGGATCCTTAACCCACTGAGCAAGGCCAGGGATCGAACCTGTGTCCTCCTGGATGCTAGTCAGATTGGTTTCTGCTGTGCTACAACGGGAACTCCTATAAGCTCGTTCTTGAAGAGAGCCCCCAGTTGTAAACTTCAAGTCCCACCAACAGTCTTCGGAGTCTGCGATCTCAGTCACCCTGACGGTCAGCCTCTCCACACCCACCAGCCACAGACCTGCTCAAATCCCACTGCCCCTGCCGAGCCCCCTGCACACAGCGCTGTCCTCTGATGCAGCTGCAGGGATTACCCCCAGATGCGGCTCCAGAGATTACCACCAACCCCCGTTTAGCAAATCCAAGCCGTGGCCGGTCCCAGCCTCAGGCACCTGAGCCCTCTGCGGCATTTTACACAGTTGCCCGCTCTCTCCTTCTGGAACTCTCCTCCTGGCTTTCAGGACGGTCCAGGCTCCCAGTTCCCTTCACACTGCCCTGCCCCCTCACACCTCTACTGCATCTCTGCATCTTCTTACCTTCTCCCTCTGCAGTCCCTGTCCAGACGGTCTCATCCAGTCCTCAGGTCCCCAACGCTGCTGGTCCCCAGGGCTCAGGCTCGTGTATCTAGCACTCTGCCGGACATGTCTCTCTCTCTCTGCACATCTAAGAGGCGTCTCAAGCATCAGGCCCAGACGGAAACTTTGATCCTCTCCCACCCTGAACAGGCCTTCTCGCCTCAGCAAATGAAACCACCACCCACAGAAGCTGCTTGCCCAAGCCCCGCATCCTAGCAGTCACCCTTGCTTTTCATCTCTAGGTCCAAAGCCCTCGACAACTTCTCTCGACTCTTTTCTCCGAACGTATCCAGCATCTCCGCACTGCTCTCCAGCACCTCTCCTCCGACCCGGGTCACTGCTGCCGACTCCAGCTTCGGGTCTCGCCCGCCGGCATCCTTCCTCCCCAGGCTCAGAGGACATCAGCCCGTGGTTTCCATTCTATTCGAATCAAAGGCCCAGATCCACCAGGCACCAGCTTCCCCTTCTCAGGCCCCCCTCCCTCGTCTCTCCTGCTTGCCCTCATGCTCCAGACACACTGGCCCTTCTCACCCGGAGACTCCAAGCGGCTTTAGAGTTTGTCCTTGCTGTTTCCTCTGCCTGGAAAGCTCCCTCCACCATCGTCTCATGGCCGGCTTCTCACTCTGGTCATCTCTTGAGAGAGGCCTTTGCCAGGCGGCTATTTGACACACTACCACATAAGTCTATTTCAATCCTCTTCCGTGCAGTTATTGTAATCTGATATTTTCACATTTACTTGTTTGTTTCCTTTCTTTCCTACCATAACAGAAACTCTGTGAGAGCAGACACTTTCTACATTTTATTCACTCCTGGGACTAGAATATTCAATCAACATTTGTAAAAGCAAATGAATGAATGCCTCCCTGTTTTGCAGATGGGAAAACTGAGGCATAGGGTTAAGTCCCCAGGCCAAGGTACCACAGCTATAGGTAGCCGAGCCAGGGTTTGAACCCAGGCAGTCAGTCCTGAGAGTCCATGAGCTTAACCACTATAACATCCTGTCTTTTGCCACTCACTGGGCACAGAACTTACAATTAGGGACCAGAAGGACAGGAGGACACAGGGTGACTCTTCTGTCTTGGATCCAAGGGAGACCCTTCCTGGAACACAAGGAGATTAAAAACAACCTAAAATAACCTAGCGGGGTCTATTTTTACATACCAGAAGGTAGAATACGAATGAATTTTCAGAGCCGTTTGCAATCCACTCACGTTCTGCTGGAACAATTACCGTAGTGCTTTTTGTTGTTGTTGTTTTTTAAAGGCCGCACCTGTGGCATATGGAAGTTCCCAGGCTAGGGGGCCAATCGGAGCTACAGCTGCCAGCCTATGTCACAGCCACAGCAATGCTGGATCTGAGCTGTGTCTGCAACCTACACCGCAGCTCACGGCAACGCCAGATCCTTAACCCACTGAGCAAAGCCAGGGATCGAACACGCATCCTCGTGGATACTAGTCGAGTTGAGAACCCGCTGAGCCACAGTGGGAACGCCCCTCACCCTGCTTTGAAGCCAAGCTTGTGGCTGACTTTGAGAAATCTGCTCATCAAGGCTCCCCAGGGATTCTGAGCAGACTGGAAAGTCACCCTCATCTCCATCAAACTCAAAACAAAACCAAGCCCACTTGGCAGCAGGCGTGTAAAGCCGCTGTCAGGACTCAGAGGGGCATGCTCGGAGGCTGCCAATTTGGGCTTTAGAAGGTCCCCTCCCCAGGTGAGGGTAAGGAGCTGGGAAGCCGCCCCCGTTCCTGAGAAGGCTGTTTCCTTCCCCTCCAAGGAGCACACACTTTCAGAAAGTGGTCTCAGGGTTCCTGAGTCTGAGGTAATTTGTTTTTGCTGTATTTGATGAAATATTGTGGCTTATTCTTCCCAGTGCCCAAGTCACTTCCTGAAGTTAAATTGGCCCGAGGAATGGTGTTCTCTTCTCTTTAATGTATGGTGGCACCGATGGGGAATTAGCTCTTGTTAATTTAAGCCCTTAACAGTAGCATCCTCCCCCAGCCCCACCCCCAGTAACTAGCTGATTGGGATTTTTCTTTTCTTTCCTTTGTCCTGATACCTAGTAAAGCAGAATGCTTATCATGTACGTAGACATCCTCCCTCCTTGTTTTCGGTCCAGGGTGTGACAACAGGAAGGAAGAAGGAAAGGGTTATACAGATCCCTAGAATTGAATCTTTTCAAGCTCGTGGCTGGAGAAATTACTAATCATTTTAGCAAAGGTTGTTCATTGGGAATCTTTCGATTTAGAGACACAGTCCTCCCTTTCAGATGTAATTTCCGTGAAATGATAATAATTCAGCAGTTAGGAGAAAGAGCAGTAAAGCCATATATCAAGATCACATTCCGGCCCTTTACCATTTCTATTTCTGACACCTAATAAAGGGCAACATATTAATAAAAGAGAAATTCTGAATTTATCTTCAACCAAGAACAACTGAAAAAAGATGATTTTTTTGACCTTTGTCTTTTTTTTTTTTTTCTCTTTCCTGCTGGAGTCCTAAGACCAAACTATCAACCTTGGTAACCCGGAATTAACCAAGATTAGATTTATTTACATAACATCTTCTTATGTGTTGCTTTGGAATGAGGATGAGCAGGCTAAAACATATACAGCTGTATGTATTTTAACACCGGGGTTAAAAGTCATTATTTAAATGCAGAGAAAGTTAAATTTTCATCAGGCATATTGGAAAATTTGGGATCAACTGAGTTAAAATTTAAATTAAGAGTGTGCTGGCGCATGTGGGTGCAGGCGTGCTTCCTCTGTTTTTTGAAGGTTGGAGCATCCAATAGACATTTACTGAGAAGGGCTTCCCCAAATCCAAGGCTAAGGTCATTCCTGGGAAGGTCAGAGGTGGTGTTTCTGTTGAGTAGACAGACGCATGGAGAAGTGCACAATGTGTAAGTATACTCATCTTAATCAAAAGACAACCTAAGATCCCAGAGTTAGAAGGGCCCTTAAAAGTCATCTAATCTCACCTCCTTGTATTCAGAAAAAGGCTCTACTGATAACTTGTTATCTTAGGCGGGGGAGGAGGAAGGAGTGCCTCCCAGGCTGATCCAGTCTGGCTGGGTTGCGTAAACTTCTTGATCACTGTACATTATCTGCTATCTAACGACAAACAGGTGTGATGGCAAATAAAGCAGAATTCCTGGATGGGGTTCTTGGATAATTGCTTCAGTGTAATGCACAGGCCTGAGACATTCGAGTAGTTACTAAACTCAGATGCCTCCTGAGTAGGGAGGGGCGGGGAGTAGGGAATGGGGATGGCCATGAGATCTCAATGGCCCCTTCCAGGCTTCCAGTGGGTCTTGGGCAGTTGGGCACTGGCTCCAGTGAAAAGCTCACATGGTCACTGCCTTCATCCAGAATGAAATGACTCAGAAGGCTGACAAAGTCTCCTGGAGCATCAGTGGCACTTACCTCTGCACGAGGACAGGAACGAGCTCTGGGTTGGAATCAGCGACAGAGGACTGGAGTTAAGCTCTTTGTGGCCAGGTGATAACCAGGCATGGTGGCTAGAACGCCCCTGCCCTACAGGGATCCTGCTCCTGAGATGCCCCCACATTACAAACTCCATGGGGTTTCTAACTCACATACAGGGGCAGAGCCCTTAAATTCCCCCTTGTAGGTTTCATGCAAATCTCATATAAGCACCCCTCAAATGCATTTGTAAATGAAGAGGAATCCTTCTTCTGGATTTACAAGCCAATTGTTTACCAGGTTTCAGGTTTTAAAAAAAAATTGTCTCTTGATTTTCTGACAGTGGTTGGTTTGATTGACTTGTTTGGCCCCTTAAAGTTCATAACCAAACTCAGATACTGACCACTAAGTCTGAGTTGGGTGGGGAGGATTTTGGCAGCTGAGTCCACATACCCAAGGGTGAAATCCAAAGCTGTTTTATTTCCACCCTGCTCACAGTTTGATCTAGAACGTTCTACTTTTTTTTTTTTTTTTTTTTTTTTTTTGCTATTTCTTGGGCCGCTCCCACGGCATATGGAGGTTCCCAGGCTAGGGGTCGAATCAGAGCTGTTGCCACTGGCCTACGCCAGAGCCACAGCAACGCAGGATCCGAGCCGCGTCTGCAACCTACACCACAGCTCACGGCAACGCCGGATCCTTAACCCACTGAGCAAGGGCAGGGACCGAACCCGCAACCTCATGGTTCCTAGTCAAATTCGTTAACCACTGCGCCACGACGGGAACTCCCCAGAACGTTCTACTTTTTGAAGAAAAGGTCCAGTTGGCATTTAGTCTGGTGGAACTCCTGCTGGCCACATGCCACCGGTTATACAGCACACACTGAAAGACAGGCTTCTTCCTGCTGATTCCTTTTGCTGGAAGGATGAACTTTCCTGATAAATGAAATCTAGGCACCTCTCTTCTCTCTAATTTGCGTGTGAGAATTAGGCAAAGGGCCTACGAGGATCATGAGGGTTCTTATGCCTTTTATCTGGAGTCTCAGAGCAGGTCCAGAGCCATGTAGACAGCGCATCCACCACCACGTTCCACATGGAAATTATTCTGTAATTGAACTCTATTAGACACTAAGGCTGAGCCTCCCTGGAGGAAGAAATGTGAACATTTGGGAATATTATCTGGGAAATTTAGTTTTAAAAAATATTCATTTGAAATATTTGGGTGATTTATTTAAAAGTACTTTCCCAGAAGTTTAAAATATTCAAAAAATGACCTGGATTCTTCCTCCCTGTTGATATGTAAGGACACATCCTCAAATACACACATTCGAGCCTAATTGCTTAGTCACTGAAGTTCAGTTCTTTCTGGGGAAAGAAGCCAGACTGAAGGATAAAAGGGAAACGTCTAGGTCCCTAGCCTGGCTGCTCCCCGAGCCTGTCTGGCATCTCCACCTGCCTAAGGACGTGGGACCCTGGATGCCCTGCGGATCCCACAAAGCCTGGCTGGCTCAGCGCCCCACCCCCCTCTGCTCCCCGATGGCTTCCCTCCCAGTCCAGCGTCCCGAAGAGCCCGGAGTCCCCAAGGCTGGCGGGGCATTCCCCCGCACTATCTCTCACACTCCACCCTTCCTTTCAATTCCCATTGCCCCAGACCCCTGCCGCTTCAAGCCTGGATGATTATAATAGCCTCCTAACTAATCGCTTACTTGTTTCTCCCCCTCCAATTCACTGCTGCCACGGTAATCTCCCTAAAACACCATTTAAGCATGCCAAACCCTTAATTAAAAATCTTCATTATCTCTTCATTACCACCAGGATAAAGTCCAAGCGCCTTAGTTTCCTTCCACTATCTGGCCTCAATCCACATTTCCAGTTTATTGCCCACTCCTTCCCCACGGTCTTCGTAGACGCCACTGAAACCAGTCTAGTCACACCATGCATCCACCTGGAATGGTTTTCCCAGCCTGTCCCTGAGATGTGTGTTCATTCTTCGAGGCCCATGTCAAGTTCTCCTGCCTCTTGTGAGGTTTCTTCCTGGGCAATTGTGTCTTCCTTAGAGTTCCTAGAACACTCAGCGCCTCAAAGCATAGCCTACCATGAGTGGTTATTTAATGCTACTGTGACTGTATGCATCTTAAGATCAGAAATAGTTCCAGAGAGCGGCTTTCACCTCCCTCTCGTTAGCATCACCGCCGCCACTTGCTGCCTGCCATCCCCAATAAATACCAATTACGATGTGATTTGCTGATGAGATACTTGCAGTTTGGTGGCCAAAGGAAATAACTGTTGTAGCGTGTCCACTGCGGTCCTCTGTGTTTGGGACAGTCCACGTGGGTGACTGGCATGCCAGATTCTAAAGGGGATTTACTTGGTGTGAACGGGCACTCGGTTAAACTGAAGCAATCCCAAAGAGCTACCATGGAGCAGGGGAGATGCTGGGGGAATTATCTGCAGGGGAAGACGGCATTCCTCTCCACCCATAAAGATAACACAGGAGCCCCCACCCCCACCCGCCAGTGCACAGCTGTGGAATGGAAGGGGCTGAGCGGAAAGCAGACGCAATTGTGTTCTTGCCTCAGTTAAAATTTCCACCTGGGTGTTGAGAAATGTGTAGCTCTGGCCTCTCTGCATTCATGCTAAGCTCACCACAGTAAGGCACAGTACCCCAGGCCTGGAGACGCGCGAGGGGACACTCCTCATTCTGCCATTTCTAGGGCCGCTCCCACAGCCGATGGAGGTCAAATTGGAGCTATAGCCGCAGGCCTATACCAGAGCCACAGCAACGCAGGATCCGAGCCGTGTCTGCGACCTACACCACAGTTCACGGTAACGCCAGGTCCTTAACCCACCAAGCAAGGCCAGGGATCGAACCCGAAACCTCATGGTTCCTAGTCGGTTTTGTTAACCACTGAGCCACGACGGGAACTCCTGCATTTTGGTTCTGACCACAATAGGGATACCTGGTCCTGAAGAGGCTGTAGTGGTTTTAAAAACAGCCATATAGTGTCTTCCCTGCTCTCTGCAGCCAGGAGTGCATTTCATCTCAAGGACCTTCCCCTCTTCGGCTGCATCTCAGCTCACTGTATCCCTGCAGGAGTGAAGTGCTCTCCTTGTCTCCGTGGAGGCTGCTGGGCACTCAAAATCTCACATGCCAGCGTCACAGCAGTGAATGTTCTCCCTAGAGACATCTGAGTAGACAATGCCTCTGTCCTGTCTCATCTTGCTTTCCTCCCTCTTTGGGGGAAGAACCATGGGGGGAAAAAAAACAACTTCATCAGGAAAGCAACACCAGATGGTCAAGGATGTCAGGTCTTCTTTTTTCTTTTCTTTTTCTATCTCTACCTCCTCTTTTTTTCTTCTCTTTAAACATATTTCAGGAAGTTCCCCTTGTGGCTCAGCGGGATACGAACCCAACTGGCATCCATGAGGATGGAGGTTCAATCCCTGGCCTTGCTCAGTGGGTTAAGGAGTTGGCGTTGCTGTGAGCTGCGGCATAGGTCACAGACACAGCTCCAATCCCGTGTTGCTGTGGCTGTGACGCAGGCTGGCAGCTGCAGTTCCCATTCGACCCCTAGCCTGGGAACTTCTGTATGCAGTGGGTGCTGCCCTAAAAAGAAAAAAAATAAATAAACATATTTCACCAAGGAACAGGAATCTGGGCCACTTGTGCATAAGTCCTGGTTCTGGAAGCCAGAGACACAAATGATTACCGCTGCAGTTGGCATGACCCTGGTCACCAGCCAGAAACTTTTCCATGTCATCTGTGTCTCTACTAGACCTCTGTCACTCAAAGGAGCACCCCCCAGGGTGAGCTGATGTCCTTTGACCTGTTTGTCCCATGGGTCCCAAAGGGTGTTGCAACAGTTTTTGTTTCTTCTAAAAGAACATCAAAAATGGTATTTCAGGAGTTCCCGTCGTGGCGCAGTGGTTAACGAATCCGACCAGGAACTATGAGGTTGCGGGTTCGATCCCTGCCCTTGCTCAGTGGGTTAAGAATCCGGCGTTGCCATGAGCTGTGGTGTAGGTCGCGGACATGGCTCGGATCCAGCATTGCTGTGGCTGTGGCATAGGCTGGCAGCTGTAGCTCCGATTAGACCCCTAGCCTGGGGAGCTCCATGTGCCGTGGGAGTGGCCCAAGAAATGGCAAAAAGACAAAAAAAAAACAAAAAAAAAAAAAACCTAAAAATAAAACTACCATATGATCTTGCAATCCCATTCCTGGGCATATATCCAGAGAAAACCCTAATTCAAAAAGATGTGTGCACCCCAAAGTTCATTGCAGCACTGTTTACAACAGCCGAACATGGAAGCAACGTAAATGTCCATCAACAGAGGAATAAAGACAATATTTTATTTTTCACACAAAATGAATTATTACTCAGCCATAAAAAAGAACAAAACATGGGTTTCTCTTGTGATTCAGTGTGTTAAGGATCCAGCATCGTCACTGCAGTGGCCTGGGTCACTGCTGAGGTGTGGGTTTGACCGCTGTTTCAGGAATTTCCATCATGGGTGTGCCCCCCTCCAAAAAGAAGAAAATAACGCCATTTGCAGCAACATGGATGGACCTAGAGATTATCATACTAAATCAGAAAGAGAAAGATAGATATCATATGATATCACTTACATGTGGAATATAAACAATGATACTTATAATCTAAACTTATTTGCAGAATAGAAACAGACTCACAGACACAGAAAATAAATTATGGTTACCAAAGGGGAAATGTGGTGGAGGAAGGATAAATTAGGAGTTTGAGATTAACACATACACACTACTATATATATATATAAAATAGATAACCATCATGGACCTACTGTAGAGCACAGAGAACTCTTCTCAATATTCTGTAGTAAGTTATATGAGAAAAGAATCTGAAAAAAGTGGATATACGAATATGTATAAGTGAATCACTTTGCTATACACCTGAAACTAACAACATTGTAAGTCAACTATAATATAAAATAAAAATTACTTCACTCAGTATGAGAGTTTCTGGTTCCATCCATGTTGCTGCAAATGGCATTATTTTGTTCTTTTTTATGGCTGAGTAGTATTCCACTGTGTATATATACCACATCTTCCTAATCCAATCATCTGTCGATGGACAGTCACTTACGATGGAGCATGACAATGTGAGAAAATAGAATGTATACATGTATGTGTAACTGGGTCACCATGCTGTACAGTAGAAAAAAAAATGTACTGGGGAATAACAATTAAAAAAAATAAAATAAAAATTAAACAAAAAAAAATTTTCGTCGGTGAGATCTCAGGTCATATTTTGTGTGCAAGACACCCAGAAGACATCATTTTCAAGAGTTTGAAATCATTCTGAGCAGGTGAACTGACCCTCACATCACTTGTCCCCAGTTAAGGTGACAGATAAATATTTTTAGACACTGCAAATACTACAGAGCATACAGCTTAAGGAAGTAATCTGTGTTAAAAAGCTGTCCTAAAAGAGGTAGGTTTTGATGCAGCTGAAAGTGGAAGAGAGTGGTATATGAAAAGATATATTGCTGAGTCAGCGTAATTCCTACAAGGATGACAGGAGTTTGAATAACACACGGAATTCCAGATGAAAGTTTCCTTTCTCATTGGGCTTGAAGCACAGATTTATCCAATCCATCTTCATATCCATAGCAACCAGCACAGTGCCAGGCACAATAAATGGGCTATAAATGTCTGGTAAATTAATGCATGAAAATTTAATTGTTGCAGGATCACTATATCTAATAAAAAGTTAACTAGTGTATTTCTAACTTTCTTCTATCTTGGTATAAGGGTTTTTCCCCCTTCCCCTATTGTCTGCTGCTGAACTTTTTGAGTTTATGACAAAGTCGAGGGGTGAATACCCAGATTATTATTATTTGCACATCTGTAAAGTTCCATTTGACTCATGGGGGTGTGTGATATCAGAATGATAATGCACTTTGACCCCTTCCCAGTGGAGAGGCTATGTCAACGCTTAAGAGAGATAATAATACCACCAACGTGTATTTAAAAGCTTTTTGTTATTGGATGGACATTAAGGTTCTCAGAGACCTTCCAGATCATTTATGTTCCATGGGGATCTTCTCTATAAAAAATTCAACTTATCCAGAGTTTTATTCTCCAAGTCAAAGTAACAATTGCCACGACCCTTACTTGTCTGAATCCAAACCTTACATAATATAACCTCCCAATCTAAAGAGGCAATCACGACAATTTCACTACAATTCGAAGGTCATACATAGCGCAGAGCAGAAATAGGAGTAGAACAATCATTCTTTAGAGGGGAGAAAATATGGAAGCCTTTCCCTCCGTGTGACCTTGCAAGTCTCCATAGTAACTGCGTGCTAATTGGCAAACGGTGCATCCTCAGAGGAGGGGCGACAGCTCCCTGACCTCCAGGCCCATGAGCGCCACCTAGTGAGAAAATTTCTCTTCAAAACTCTTCAAACAAAACACCCTCAACTTGTCGCAGGTCACTTGCCCTTGAAAAAGGATTAAGTTCACGCGGACAGGTATAAAATTTTAAATATTTTAACCAAGAACCCTAATTTAGGAGTCAAAAGACTAGAGCTAGTTAAAGAAACTGAGAGTTAGGAAATTTAAAAATTCAATCAACACTTTGTATCGCAATTTAAGATTTCTTTTCACTCCTGTATATTTTCAAAAGCCCTGATAATATGTTATTTTTCAAATATAAAGAAAAATTTCAAAACGCTGGAAGAAAACACAAGAGGTGTGGATGAGTAGGTGAGAATAGGGTGCAGGGGGACAGTAGCGAGGTCTTTCACTATGTGCTATGTTGTTTATTTCAAACCACATGCCTGTATTGCTGATCAATAAATTAGATTTAAAAAGAACAGTCAGCATATATTCATATGGCAAGCAGCTGTGTAGTTTCAGCAAAAGCAGTATCACTTTGTCACATTAAATTTACTTCCTAAATTTAAAAATAATGCGTCCTCGTGAGGTCAAAGGACTTTCGCCATGTAAAAGTACTTGTCTGCGAAACATAAATGGCACACATAGAAACTTCATCTCAGTCACACACACACACACACACACACACACACACACACCCCTCCTCTGAGTTTCTTACATCGTACGTAGGCACACATCTCAGCTATTGATTTTTTAAAAAACACTTATGTCAATGGTACTCAACTTCCCTGAACAAGCTCTACCAAGTACTTTACCTAATTTGATCCTTGGACATACTAACTAAAAAAGTAAGTGGATGTTAAAAGCTACAAAGCAAAGCTCAAAGGATGCGTCCTTCAGGTTGCCACAATGGCTGAAAGAAGACTTCCATTTTTCTTCTGCAACTTAGAAAAGATGCATGGAAGCCTAAGTCAAATGCAGCTTACTGTAGTGACAGAGACGCAGACGCAGACCTGAAAACATCAGGCTGGCTTGTCCATGTTCCTGTGATTCCGGGCCACCCGTCAGTGTGTTCACGCCTCCCATCACACCACTAAATGTATGACGACTTGCTTTGAGGTTATTTTATAACAAACTTAACTGTCTGGTTAAAAAAAAAAAAAAAAAGGAAAAGTAGAATACCATGTAGTCCTGAAGATATTTTGCCTTTTATTTATGATTGAATTTTGTCTGTCTACAGATCAATTTAGGATTAGGTCAAAGACCCTGGAGACTCCACAACTGTTCCCACAAAATTAAAACAGAGAGAGCTGCGAGCAAAACTGAACAGCTTCTGCTAAGCAAGTGGGTGGAGTTTTTTTTTTTTTTCCAAGTTCCTTTTGGGATTTTGAATCAGATCTTCAGTGAATAAAAACCACAGCACGACCATATTTTAGTTTGGACGAATATTTGGGAAAAATGCATTTCTGTCCTATTGAAAGCATAACAATAGAAAATAAAAATACAGGTTTGGGATTTTGCATATTTTAGCTATATTTAGAGATTGTGACCTCGACCTCGTCGAATCTTAATAGCATTTGTTGGTGTACCTAATGTCAAATATAAGTACTATCTTTATATTATACAAACGAATAAAATGTAGAAAATATTAACTTCAGCGATTATTATATGACATATGTTCACATTTTTCCCTAACTTATATTCCCTTCAAGAATTACACTGAACAGAGGCTGATAGCTAAAAAAAAAAAAGTTGAAGTGAGGGTGTTTGGCGATTTTAGATACATGCATGTCTATCTTTTACTATATAAGCTTGTAATTTTTGCAAAAAACTATAAAATGGGTAGAATCAGTGATGAGGTCATTATCCTGTAAAAATGGACTAAAATGAGCGATTTTTATTTAACTGACAGTTGGTTTTAGCATTATTTTTAAAAGGGGGAAATATGTACAACTGCCACTGCTGAATCATATCCAATTTACAGCCCTCGTCACATGGCTACAAAGCTAAAAAGAAGTGAAATTGAACCATCCTCCAGTAAATTAAACTCATGCCAATATCCCATCAAAACTGTTGGTCCAACCATTCTCTTCATTTCCTCTGAGTTGATCCAACCCTAACCTGTGTGTCCTGAAATTGTTCTTAGATCAACAGCCAGGATCCAACATTTAGTAATGGATCATTAAATAGGGGGGGGGAACCCCACAAATCAATCAGAACTTGATCGTGGATTCTCAATTAGAAAATATTCTTCTTGCTAGAGCTATCAGCAGTATGAGAAAAATCTTTGCTATGCCTGTATCTCTGTGATTTTGAAGTTATTATTTTCTCGCAAAGTGTAAGCCATTTGGTTACTTAGTTCTTACAGCTGAGGAAACCCTAACATTCTCCATTAAATATTATCACTCTTTTCTTTTAAAAAAAATACTGTATAAGACATATTTTACCACTTACTGGAGGGGTTCACATGTCCAACTGAAGGAGCTATTTACAGCTCACTCTCTAATTAATGGAGAGGAACGCTGATTGTTTCAACTTGACCATTTAAACAACTGAATTGGGGTTAATAACTCTTCTATTCAGAATTCTACCTTAGAACAAACAGCAGCTCTATTAGCAAGATTATTTGAATTAGATAAAGCTCTGGTTCATATACAGTTCCTTGAACATCTACTTTCAAAGATGTAATTACATACCACATGATCTGAGGTATTTCAACACTATACCCTCAACAGATTCTGTGAAAATTCCATTAACTTCCTGAAGAATCTCATTTTTCTCTGTAAACCTGTTTAAATCATTAGCTCTTCAATCAAACAAATTAACTAGAAATAAAGCAAGACAAGGAAATCTTCTCAGTTAGACTTTCCCTTCTCCATTCATTTATTCATTCATCCATTCAATGCATCAATATTTATTGTCTAATAAGTGCCAGGCACTGGGTATTATAATAGCAAACAAGAGGCATAATCTCTGCCTTCATGGGGAAGACAGACTTGAATCAAATAAACACAAAAATAAAAATCTAGTTACAAAGCAGGCAATGTGAATGAGGTGATGGAGGAGGGGGTGGCCTGGAGGAGATTAATAGACTACCCTACTTTGGCTGGGTCTTAGAGGGTGTGTCTTCGAGGAAGTGGCACTTAAAGCACCTGAAGGATGGAGTTCCCGTCGTGGCGCAGCGGTTAACGAATCCGACTAGGAACCATGAGGTTGCTGGTTCGATCCCTGCCCCTGCTCAGTGGGTTAACGATCCGGCGTTGCCGTGAGCTGTGGTGTAGGTTGCAGACACGGCTCGGATCCCGCGTTGCTGTGGCTCTGGCGTAGGCCAGCGGCTACAGCTCCGATTAGACCCCTAGCCTGGGAACCTCCATATGCCACGGAAGTGGCCCCAAAAAATAGCAAAAAGACAAAAAATAAAATAAAATAAAGCACCTGAAGGATGAACCCGAGGCAGCCCGGTGATGAGTGAGGCAGGATGGGCTTTCAATAAACAACAGATAATTTTTTAGTGTAAGTCTGCGATATTTGGGACATGCTTCAACTAAGAAAGTTTTGTTGTTTCTCTGAAACCTGAATTTAATTGGGCATCCTGCATTTCATCTGACAATGCCAGGTGGGTACCTGAGGCAGGTGAGAAGGCCCTGACGTGGGCCAGGTTCCCACCACTTGGGAGGAGGTGAGGCGGCTGACATGAGGTGATGGAAGGGGGAGTCGGTGAGTTGCGACTGGGGAGCCAAGAGCCCAAGATTTCTGTACGGCCTGTAGGTATCATTCTTTCATGCCTTCGATTTTACCTGGAGCAAAGTTTGGCAGCACACTAACCAAAGGCTAATTTCAATTTGATATAACTTTTCAATTAACACAAAAACCTGAGAAACATGCTCAGCAAATATGTGAGCTGTGAATTCCAAGGAGATTTGCTTATTTTCTTGAAAGACAAGCTTATGAGGCATCAGTGGATAAACCTATAGACGCCCAGTCTCTGCTTTCCACTTGGCTATTTCATCCTGAATTGGCTGAGTCTGACATCGTACGTGCAGGGGTCCTGAAAGATGCTGTCTGGGACACTATTGCACTGGGGGGCTGAGGGGTCCTGCAGCAGCATGTGGTTCAACTCTTGCCTATTCAATGCCATCCACTTCAGCCCCCTCGGCAAGTCTCACATAAACCTCCCTGAGTAGTACAGGTGATTTAGCCTTTTCTGATCTCTGAGTCAAGTAAACACGCCTAGCTTCCGTTTTATAATTTTCTACTAGGTGTTGAAATTATATAATTACACAACCTCCCCTGCTGTCTTTCTCCCACCTTCCCCAAAAGTGTGTACAAGTGTCAAAAAGTTTATCCTACATTTCAAATTCATTAACAGTTAGCTAGTAGCTTTTTAAAAAAAATTTTTATTAAAGTATTTACAATGTTGTGTCAATTTCCACTGTACAGTGAAGTGACCCAGTCATGTATGTGTATATATATATATACATATACACACATTCTTTTTCTTATACTATCTATTTATGAGATCTATTATTTAATTTTATATTAAATAATATCACAAAGTCTTTTGGTCCCAACACTGAAATACGCTAGAAAATAATAGAAAACTCTATAAAGAATTAAGCTATTTCCACCTTGCAAAGAACTAAAATACTCTCAAGCTGCTACAAAATCTCCTGGCCTGTCAGATGTGTATATGCCTGCCTCTTCTGGAATTCACGCACTCAATACAGATAAAGCTCCCTGGAATTCCTGTCGTGGCTCAGTGCTTAATGAACCCAACTAGTATCCATGAGATTGCAGGTTCGATCCCTGGCCTCGCTCAGTGAGATGAGGATCTGGCGTTGCCATGAGCTGTGGTGTAGGTCGCAGATGCGGCTTGGATCTGGTGTTGCTGTGGCTGTGGCACAGGACGGCAGCTACAGCTCCGATTCAACCCCTAGCCTGGGAACCTCCATGTGCTTCGAGTGAGGCCCTAAAAAGACACACACACACACACACACACACACACACACACACACACACACAATAAGCTCCCACCATGGGCCACACAAAGTATTTCTGGCACTTTCAAATACAGCTTTATTAAATTTACTAAATAACTCATGCATTGAGGGTCTATCAGGTTGAAAACCAAGCACAGTAACAAATTCTATGGGTACTTATTAGATCATATTTAGAAATAAAGATGAAATAATACTGGAAATTCAAAGAATCCCTAAAAAAACAGAGTTTAAATAGTTATGAGCAAAGGGTTACAAACCTCCTTTCCTTTTTTTAGATCACCAAGGGTGCTTTTCTCCAAATATATGTAAGACCTGCAACCTCACAACTGCCTTCAGTAAAAGGAAAAAACCAAACACACACAATGGAGCCCACAAAAAGAAATCTGTGTTTCATATTCCTTTGGGGCTTCCTGAGGCTGTGGTGCAGAGTACCAAGCCTGGGTGAATTAAGCAACAGAAACACGTTGTCTCGCAGTCCCTGAGGTTGGCAGTCTGGGATCAAGGTGTCACCAGGTCTGGTTCTTTCGGAGACTGCGAGGGAGAATCTGCTCCAGGCCTCTCCCCAGCTTCTGGTGTCTTGCTGGCCATTGGTGGCTCTCCTTGGCTTGTAGCTGCATCACTGCAGTTCTCTGTCTTAACCTGCCATCCTTCCTGTGTCCTCACATTCTCTTCCCACCCAAACCTCCCCCTCATAAGGACATGGTCATGGTGGAATAAGGCCCATCCTAATACCTCCTCTTAACTTGTTTATCTGCAAACAGCCTATTTCCAAATAAGGCCACATTCGCAGATCCTGAGAATTAGGACTTCAGCATATGTGGGGGGAAGACAATTCAACTCAGAACAAGGGGGCTTGGATAACAAACCAAGTACTTCTGGGTTTACAAAAAGGAAACGATGCTAAGCTGGTATGATTTGTTTTAATGTCAGTTTTGATTCATGAACAATGAATGTTTGAGTCCAAAAGCATCTTAACGTAGACAGTCACAAGAAGGCGCGTGTCACACCACAAGACACAACACAAGATGCTCTTAGATCAGACGGCCATATGGGAGCTGATGACAACGCATGTCCTGACCCAGTGACCAAAAATAAACTATCAAAAGCTTCAAAAAGACTAATTTAAAAGGCTACTAGTAAAGTCTGATTTTTGACAAGTCACGATTCCTCATAGAGACAGATTGCCTAGTTATGCAGGGAAAGGGGACACAGGACAAAGTAAGAGGCAGAGCTCTGCTTTCCAGTCATGGTTTCCTCAGAGAGCTGGTAGATTTAGGCAGAAAATTATAGAGGCCCTTGCATTTGTGGGTTCCACATCCTTGGATTCAACCAGCCATGAATAGAAAATACTTGGGGATTGAGAACTATGTCTAGATACTCATGTTGCAACAGAAGAAAGGGTGGGGGAAAAACTGTAATTGTAATGTATACATGTAAGGATAACCTGACCCCCTTGCTGTACAGTGGGAAAAAAAAAGAAAATACTTGGGGAAAAAATTTCCAGAAAGTTCCAAAAAGCAAATTTTGAATTTCCTACTTGCCGGTAACTATTCCCACGGCATTCAGATGGCATTAGGTATTATAAGTAATCAAGAGATGATTTAAAGTACATGGGAGGATGTGCATACGTTATGGTACACAAACCACACCATTTTCTATAAGGGACTTGGGCATCCACAGATTTTGGTATCTTCAGGGGGGTCCTGGAACCAATCCCCCTTGGATACATAAGGATGACTGTAGTTTTTATCAGTCTCAGCATCCTTAGGAGAAGTTGGACAATGATCTCTAATTGCTTCCCCAACTTGTGTATCTGTCACCACTGCACACTCAAAGACCTGGTGAGATACACTCATGCATACCTGAGACAGGGCAAGAAGCAGCTCTTCCCAACGCGCTAAGGTGAGATCCTCAGGCCCTAACCCACGTTGTCTGCACACTGTGGGCTCCACTGACTGAACTTTGACTTGCCAATAGATGTGACTTGTGCTCCCACAAACAGTGAGGGGATGGGGGGCAGGGAAATATCAGATCCCATGAAATGAAAAACTTAGACCAACTCTTACTAGGCACCACGTCCAGATGCTCCTCTTGTTTCTTCATGGCTTCCTCTCCACTCACTCATCAGCCCTGGGGAGTCACTCCGAACAGCCTGACCAGGGACACAGGAGCTAAGGCCTTTGCCCTTGACAGACTAGAGAGCCTATGTGGACGATTCAACAAACAAAGGTATCCATGAACTAAAAGGATCATGGCCAGAGTTCCCGTCTTGGTGCAGTGGAAACGAATCCGACTAGGAACCTTGAGGTTTCGGGTTCGATCCCTGCCCTTGCTCAGTGCTAAGGATCTGGCATTGCCGTGAGCTGTGGTGCGGGGTCATAGACGCAGCTCAGATCCTGCATTGCTGTGGCTCTGGCGTAGGCCGGCAGCTACAGCTCTGATTCGACCGCTAGCCTGGGAACCTCCATGTGCCTCGGTTTGGGCCCTAAAAAGCAAAAAATAAAATAACTAGGAATAAAAATAAAAGGCTCATAACCACATGGACAAGTGTCCACGGAAGGAGAGAGGAAGAGTCATTTCATAGGGCAGTCGGGTCTGGGGACTCTGGCCACCTTCACTGGGATGATTCAGGAATGCGTAAGGGCGAGGTTGAGAGACTGACTTTTGTCTTTTCAGAACAAGGAAACCACCGTCTACAGAGCAGGCGGTAACACCTGCATGTTTGCGTGGCTGTGAATCCACTGACGGCGGTCATTAGCTGAACGACTGCTTTCACACAGTTTTCACCAGGATTCCAGCTCATAGCGACTGAACAGTGTCTTGAGAGCCTCAGCAAAGTCCCCAAAACTGGCTTCCATTTGAATCCCTGAAAACCTCCTCAAAACACACAGAACTGGGCCTCTGTACATCCATGGATGAAGACGCCTCAAGACTCTCTCCTTCCCAACATCCTGGGCAGGGTGGTACTAGAATTCTTTGAAAAATTGTCTAGAAGACAGTCTTTTCCCCAAATATCATTTGCTGATGAAGGGTAAGTCAAGCTTCTTGAGGGCAATTCCTCCAGAGAGGTGGGAATGAAGTTAGGTTTGGTTTAGTAAATTGCTCTGAATTTCCAGAAGGGTAACTGAAGAGCCCAGCTTTCCTTCCAATGTCTATTGGAAAAAAGGCTCTTTGGAGCCCTTGCATATCAGAAATAGGAACTGCTGTTTTCCCATCCAGACCACATTTGAAGGGGTTTCTTCTTTCTACTTTCCTTTCTTTCTTCCTTTTTTTGAGGGGGACCACACCAATGGGTCGCAGCAGCGACCTACGTGGCAAGGCAGGATCCTTGACCCACTGTGCCAGGCCAGAGATCAAACCTGGGTCCGAACCTGTGTCCCAGGGCTCCAGAGATGCCACGGATCCCGTGACACCACAGCAGGAACTCCTGACGGGACTCCTTTTCAGCCAACAGTCATAAAGCTTCCAGCATTCCATGGAGGGAAACGATTCTTTTTTGGCTGGATGTTTAGACTGGCTACTTGCTTATGAGGATGGAGCAGTGATTTTTGTCGGAGAGCAAGTTGTTGGTTCCCCTGGAGTGGGAAAACTGGAATGGCGTGTCACTACTCAAATCAGTAAGACTAAGATTGTCAAGTGATTTGTCTGCTGCCACTAAGATGGCATGCGGATGCCGCTGTCAAGACTTTTCTGGCATATGGCACATTGCAGACGTCAGAGTGGGGAGCATATGTGTGTTTTTTACAAAGGCACATGCTATGGTGTTGATCGAAGGCACACAGTATGAGAAAAGAAATCTGCTGAGGGACTCAGTGCAGCTTCTTCTCATGGAGAGACTTGATCAGATGCGAGTCATCCTCAGGTGCAGATGCTCAGGTGTGCGGGGTCAGGTGTGCTTTTGCATTTGCATGGGGCTTTATGCTTGGTAAGGAAAAACACAAAAAATAAACAAACAAAAAAAGCAGCCACACAAATATACACAGGAATCCTTGATGAATCTCTGCAAATACAAATCCCTCGTCCTTTGTCCAGACCAAGGCAGTGACGTGCTCTCTTCGATGTCATAATTACTTTCAGTTACATGTGTGTGCAAGTTGCCACCAGTGCTTCCTCACTCACCCAGCTTCCCACAGCGGTGACGGTCCCTGGTTATGAGGGCATCTCAGCGGGTGTTTCGTACAGAGACACGGCAGCATAGGAAGCGCTGCTTTAGGCGGAGAGACTCGTGATCACTGATGGCAAGACCAACAACAGTGGGTGTAAAGAAAAGTTGGGATGCGGGAGGAACCAGTCCTTTATCACCAGCTGATCTTCCCCATCAGAGGTAAAGGGGGTCCTTGGACTGGATGGTTCAGATCGGCTGTCATTTCGGCTGCAGCTCACTCCTTTCTCGGTCCCATTTATCTTTCACTTGATATTGTCTGTGACTCAAAGACTCCCACCCGCAACAGAGACTTTGAATAGGTGGGGAGGAGAACTAGGGGCTTGTGGGCACCCGATGGGAGGCGACTGGGATTTAGGCTAAGACGTTACAGGATCTCCATTTTAACACCTCAAAATGTTCATTTTGTGCGGTTTGGAATGTGATTTTCAAAGATGACCCTAATCTCGGGGGAAGAGAGAGTCTGTAGGACAGATGTGAGTTGTGCCAGACAGCCCACTTTGGCTTCCCTGCGAAGAATTAAAGTAGATATGCTAAAAGGTTGTACCTCTTTCAAGGCTGATTGTCCCTGTAAGAAAGTGTTAAACCACAGTCGGTGATGGAAAAGGCTGATAAGGCGTCTAGTCGGTGCCACCGCCTCCGTGGGTGGCTGCTCTTTTGACATATCTGAATTCAAAGTGAGGGGCTGTTTGTAACAGTCTCATGTACAAGATTTCCGTGGTCAGAAAGGTCTGCAGTATAACGAACACCAGTATCAGCGTTCGAATCTTCACAACTGCTTGGATGACTTTTTAATTGGGGCTTAATTCAGTTAATGACGGCAACCCTTCCCCATTTTCCAGGATGATGAATTAATATTACAGATCATTAATGTTACTAAATTGGCATAATGATAGAGTAGATGTAACGTCTCAGTGACGTTAAGACCTGCTTTATAATTTGGCTCTTTTGTGATGTGCCTTAAACAGGAAAAGCATGCAAGCAAGCCTCTTCATAGGAGGCTGCATGTAACGACTTGTGTCATTTTCCTTAATAAATTATTGATATAGAAAATCCCAAATGGAAGACTTCTTCATCTTCAGACTGTCCGTGAAGCCCACATTTTCTTTCTAATATCCACTTCATCAGTGTAAAAGTTAGAAAGCGACAGCGCCTGAGCCAGGTTTTCTAATTAGACAAGACTGTATTTTACATCTGCAAAATACTCGTGCTTAGCGAGGAAAAAATGAGAAACGCGATATGTTCCATTCTGTTGCAATGGTTATACCATTTTAATCTCTTAAGTTCAATATATATCCTCTAGCAGGCTATACTTCTAGGATTTCATTTTTAGATCCTTAAGGCTGCATATATCTGTCAAACCGACATAATGAATTTAAAGTGCTAATGCCTAGAAGACCAGAAAAAACATTGAAATATATCCTTGGTTGATTAAATTACCACCTCCAGCTACTTTCCATCCTTATGTCCAAATAGATTTTCTTTTTACTTACCAAGTGCTGGATCTGGAAGATGTGGAAGATGTAATTTTATGGTAAAAACATGCACATGGCTTTAGACAAGAGCATTTTATTTAAGCATCTTTTTAAAGTCTGTAGAGTATTTCTGCGATAGGGCCTGCAATTTGATTACAGGTCCTTTCAATTATGCTCAACCTGCAGGTTAACCAGGAACTTTCACGTGTATTCTCGGAATGGAATTTATGTTAAACATCTGGAATGCTAATAATATTCAAATGTTCATGACGGCAATATCTAAAATAATGTGAACTTGTTTTGCAAAAATATAAGGCAACCATGAGTACTAATCTTCATATTAAAAGTTGTTCCTTCAGGAACTGCTTAGATTGACAGACCGACAACGCAAGGCAGCAAAAATGACTCAAGAGACATGCCTTTCTCCTAAACAGGGTGTCTTGGGTGTCTACGTGGTCTGTCACAAAAATGGGACTGGGTGCAAAATCTTATTTTTCCTTGCAAAAGGGACAATCGAAATAACCCTAGACCTAAAAATGCTACGGACCTAAGTAAGGAGAAAATATTGGTCCACTCAACTTTTACTGCTGGAATTTAAGGTAGATTCACATCTGGAAGATATGTCATATCTTTCTATATGCCTGTATTCAAAGAGAGTACACTGCCTTCAACACACAATCTGTACGCACTCATCACATACTCCAATGCAGACACACGTACACACTCAATTACACAATCACAGAACTCAAATATACACGTATTTCAGGAACTGCCCTCACACAAAGGAAAAGGAGCAGCAGATGCAGCTGCAAGGTGTGGGGCTCCTTTTCCATTGGAAGATGGCTCATTATAAGCATCCACTGGAGGACACCCTGTCCTGGTCACCAGGCCCTGGAAGGACCAATTCTGACCACACGGTCACTGGTCACACCCCTCAGAACCTGACCAAGGGCGTGAGAGAACAATTCTGCTATCCCCAGGGGGACGTTTCTAGAACCTGGAAGTATTGCCACACAGTGCAAAGACAGTGAGTATCAGTGGTTAGACCTTGGGGTGCTGTGATGTCTGGGGGTGAAATGAAAGACCAAAATGAATGCAAAATAAAAGGACAAGTATCAGAGGAAACCGGGGCAGGGACGGAAGGCAAGAGAGCAGATTTGTAGCGCTTTGAAATGAAACGTTATAATCCCTGACGATCCTGTTGACTGTGAGCTATAGCACTAGGAGTACAACACAGGAGAAAAGATACATTGTGGGATAAACAGCTTCTTATAAGGTAAAACTGAATGGCCCCAATAGATGAATAAGGACGCACAATGGAGAGGAAAGAAGAAATGAGTCAGTGGCAATATGAGAAAAAGGCAAAAGTGAACAGAGGACAGAAAGGCAGAAAAGAAAAAAAATGTAAATGAGTGAGACAAAAAAGCCAAAAGACGAAAAAGAAAAAAGAGAACAAGAGGGGGAAAGAAGTAATATTTTCCTTGATAAAAATGCACAAAAGGGAAGATGAACTTTGTTCTTTTTCTCTTTCTACTCTCCTCTCTTTTTCTGCTTTTCGCCTCGCAGCACGCCAGCCTAAGCTGAGAGCTGTAATGTCATTAAATTGCAAATGCTTTTTCATTTCCGACACACACTGTTTACTTATCTGGCAAAAACATATGTTGGAAGGAATCCGTTAAATTCTGCCCATTGCCTTGGGTAAAAGTGCAATGGAAACGGACCCACCGAGCGTCCTCTTTCTTCTTCTTTAGCACTGCCCTTATCTACAAGACGGCTTCGCAGAAAACTGGCTAGTTCAATGAAAAATGAAGATACAGCGGGAGATTAGGGAAGAACACTGAGCACAAAATTCCTGGAGAGAGGGTCACTCCATTGCAAATGATTTCACTCCTCTAGATCTGCATAAATTACTATTTTTAAGGCATCTCCAAAGTCTGTATATTTTTCTCACTCTGTCAAACATTTAATTTCACGCCCCGTGTTCTGAATATGCTAAAATGCATATCTCTGATGCACCTTTAAGCCAGAAAAACGAATGCAAAATTGAAGATAAAATGATGTGATTTGCACTACAAGCCTATTACTTGAGGTATTTACATATAGTTTACCTCTGCAGTTCTGAGGATGATTTATTAAAAAAAATCTGGATTAAGCTCATATAAATATGTATAAATCTTTGTTTAGAAAATAGATTTTGCAGCTGTTGTGTCAAAAAAGTTCTTTAAGATTCTGTGAAGAATTTTCCTTTTAGCATGCTTTAAGAGGGGGGAAAAAAGGGGGGGACAGAATTTGACATTCTGCTTGGCGGGGTGGGGGAGAAGAGAGTATTCCACCACCCGGCGGTTATAAAGACTCCTTTATTGCCCTTCTTGGCCCAAAGCAGGTTGGCCCCTCCTTGCTCTTTTACTATATTTATTTAATTCCCCCCCCCCTTTTTTTTGCTTGAGCCCACATAATAGTGCCCTGGATTACTAAACTCAAATTAAATATCGGTGTTTAATGACTGAAACAATCACGAGCCTTTTGGATTCGAGTTCCCCCACCACCACCACCACCATCCAGCCCCTTCTCACGTCTTTTCCTAACATGTTCTTTTCCAACCCATCCTCCAAGGGTCTCCTCACTGACACCAAGCTCTGGACCTGCCAAGCGACTTCCAGCTACTGATTTAAAAATGATTGTTAACACACTGCAAGCAAGAGATCTTATCTGATGCAAAAGCTATTCTAAAAATACTGGTGCTTCCTCTAAACAATGCCCATGTGTGTGTGTTGGCTTCTCTCTCTCTCTCTCTTTCTCTCTCTCTCATCTAGAGTTTTGCCTCTTTGTCTGAAAAATGCTTCATTTAGTCCGGCCTCTCACATACCCCTCTGATCCCCGTCCCTCTGTAATCATTGCGAGGGAATTACTCTTTGCTGTTTTCTTGTTAGGCTTTGGGTTTAGGAGAATTTAGATAACAAAGTTGACTAATTCAGGGCTGAACACACATTGGACTCTGCAAATATACCTCCCGCCACACGATAAGGGCAGGGCCAGCTTCTGGGCTGCACCTGCCGAGATGCTGTGGGAACAGCTGCTTCTGGAAGCAGGTACTGCGAACAGCTATTTCTTCAAAGCCTGCATTAATCCGTTTGCAATTAAACAAGAAAGGGATGTTTACAGGCATTTGATCGCTTTCAGGGGGAGATACGAGCTTGCTTACAGAGATTGAATTCCAGTTCTGGTGTGCTGCGCCTGCTTTAAGTTGGCTAATGACAATTGAAAAGAATGAAACTGCAGTCATTTTTAAAAGTTAAGAGTCATTCTTTTCGCACAGAATGGCTTAACAATCCCCCCTAGTGGTCTGTTTCCTGTTACTGTGATTTATGAACACTCTCCTTTCCAAAACTGCCCACTCGGGTTTGTTTATAGGTTCATAGCAAAGAAACTGGGAGAAAAAAAAGAAAAAAAAAAAAAAAGTCAGACTATTTAGAGTTGAGATGCGCTTTCACTGAATTCCTCCTTTCCTACGCCCAGACAGAACCTAATTTCCCACACAGTGATTGGACTAAATCCGACCATAAAGCCAACTTTCGATCTCGAGGGTTTTCTCGGAACTGAAGCGTAACCTCAGAGCGGTGGGGTCCACACCCTCCTCACTGAAATCGAGGAAGCGCCCAGGGCTGTGATGCACCCAAAATGCTGGCTCTGGGCTTCGGAACGGAAAAGGAGTACATCATAGAAACGGCCTGTGCCCTTCCTTCCAGAAGGTTCGGTCCGAACTGGATTATTTCAGTCCTTTAGGATGAAATTACCTCTACGTGATAAAGAATCCTATCTGTTTCTCAAGAGGAACCACTAGGAAAATGCCTGGTCATGGATGCCATCCAGTGTCCAATCCTTTTCTTTATTCTGTGCCCCAAGGGGGCGAGTCCTGCAACCTCCAGTGTTTGCAGGTGGGGTGAACCGCCTGACGCCCTCCGTGGCTTCCTTGGAGGACCCCGCCTACGCACGAGGCCAGCTCGAACTGGGCTGAGGCCACCCACGTTTTCCCAGCTTTGAGTGCTGAGATGAGGTGATATCCCACTCCCCTGACAGCCGGCTTCCTTTCCCCTGGCTGGGCCCACTCATGCTCCCTTTCGGGACTAGACAGAAATAGAATCTAGGGCAGGCACTGATCGTGGAAGAGGCTAGACAGCACTGCCCCTGTACAGCTCAGATGGGAAGAGTGTCAAGACTTCTTATATGACTGGATATCTTTGTTCCGGCTGTCAGGACAAAATACCACACCCTGGGCAGCCTATAAACAGCACACATTCACTGCTCACAGTTGTAGGGGCTCAACATCAAGATCACGGTGCCAACATGATCGGTCCGGGGAAGGTCCTCTTCGGACGGCTGACTTCTCACTCACATGGTGAAAGGAGGAGGGAGCTAATTTAATACTAATCCACTCCTGAGGGCTGAGCCTTCATGACCCAGTCACCTCCCAAAGGCCCCAGCTCCTCATACCATCATATTGGGGGTTAGGAGTTCCGCATTTGAATTTGAGAGGGGGAGGCACAAATATTCAAAGCACAGCAGTGGAACACGGAAGAAGAAGAATACCAGATTTTGACTAAATACGCATCTGTCAAAAACAGTGCCAAATAATCCTGAAACCCTAAGCCCTGACCCATAAGAAGCTTATGACATTTGGAAAAAGTAACATCGAAAAATGAATCAGCTGCTAACCTCCTCACATGTCCGCACGGAAAGCTTGGCTTTTAAGTCTGGTTTTCTCCCAAATGTCTAGACTATCTTTTATTTTCTAAGAACAGCTGGACTTGGCTTCATTTCCTTCCTTTCAGTTTCTGCAGTCTTTATTCTGGTCTATAAATTATCATTTCTTGCTAGAAATATCTCTGGGAGCCCCAGGGCCTCCTTTATTTATTTATTTACTTACTTATTTAATTCATGTTAATCCCAGTGGCAAAAAAGATTTACCTAATCATGCAACCTTCCTTTTCAGCATTGTGCTCTAGTTCCCAACTACATCATCATGAAACTGAATCTCCTTAGCTTTGAGGCTCCCAAAAAGGACTGTGGTCTTTTCAATCCATCATTTAGGAATGCAATTGTCACCTTCCTCTAGACACAAGGCCATAGTTAGTGAAAACTGCTTGCTCTGCCTTGAACCATGACTTAGTTTTTGACACGTACACATTTCCGTCCTGCAGAGACATGTTCCCTGTCGAGCTGGTGAAGCTTAGGCCTCAGGGACTACTGCAGAGGTCATTTCTAAGGACTTATACATGATTCTGCCTTTCTTTTCTTTCTTTCTTTCTTTCTTTTTTTTTTTGCTTGTTAGGGCCACACCCGTGGCATATGGAAGTTCCCAGGCTAGGGGTCAAAGTGGAGCTACCATCACACATCACACAGCAAAGCAGGATCTGAGCTGCGTCTGTGATTTACACCACAGCTCATGCCAACACCAGATCCTTAACCCACTGAGCGAGGCCAGGGATTGAACCCGCAACCTCATGGATCCTAGTCAGGTTAGTTAACGGCTGAGCCAGGAAGGGAACTCCTGCCTTTGCTTTCTTAAAAAGGATCCCTTTCCCTCAAACGGCATAGACTTCAGGCCCCACAAAATCAGTGTCTGCCCCAGCCCTTTATCACTCCACCTGGATGTGGGCATTCACTCAGTCCAGAACCTTCTTAGGAGCCACATACATGCCAGCCCCATCCTCTTTTTGAACAACCTGGCCTGTCTCGCTTGTGCATAGGGTAAGTTTTAGGAGCTTGAGGGCTTTCCCCTACGATTATGTTACCTTTTCCATAAGACCATCTAACAAATGACTCCGCAGTAGAGACTAACTCTTCTTTACGTTCTGTACCAAAATATCAAAGTGCTGTTTTAATATTTTTAACAAACTGAAGAAAACATCTGACTGTTTCTGAGGAAGCTGGAAACTATTTATTTATAGGTTTTTCATTTTTATTTATTTTTTTAATAAAAATTTGTCTTTATAGGGCTGCACCCACAGCGTATGGAGGTTCCCAGGTTAGGGGGTCCAATCAGAGCTACAGCTGCTGCCCTACGCCACAGCCAAGCAACGCCAGATCCTTAACCTGCAGAGCGAGGCCAGGGATGGAACCTGCAAACTCATGGTTCCTAGTCAGATTCGCTTCCGCTGCGCCATGACGGGAACTCCCTATAGGTATTTTATTAAAGATTATTAGAGGCTAAAGCTATAACTTCCCAATCCCAAGGTCATTCAAATACGCATTAAAACAAGCAAACATTCGTGGAGCGTATTCATGGCTGTATCTTTAAACCCAGCATGGGGGGTGGTAATGAATGCTTCTTGAATAAGTCAGGACTGGAGGTGGTGGGTGGAGATGGTTACCCACTGGTTGGTATCACTGAAGAAGCAGGGGAATTTAACTGGCTTCTGGCATGGGATGCATCCGGCCATCAACCTCTTCCCCTGCTGGTCCAGCTGTCTTCGGTGTTGGATTCATTGCCAGCGGGTCTAACTCTGTACGCTAGCATGGCCCTCAGTATCTCTAAGCATATACCCTAATGAGCACAGAAGCCCCAGAGTAAAAAAACAAAAACAAAACAAACAACTACAATAAAACTCCTTTTCCCTTAAAATTTCCAACACAAAGTTGTGAAATCAAGTCTCACTGGGCCAACTTGAGGTACAAACTGAGTTACTTACTGCCCCTCCTGGCCTGTGCCTGGGGAGTGGGCCACCGCTGGGCTGTATGAGTGTCTGGGGAGTGGGAAGGGGACCAGCCCCCCATTGAGACTATGTGATTGAGGAAACAGGGGGAGAGGGTTTCCTAACAGAAAACTGAGGAGGCCACTTTCATTTCTCTATAGAAAAATGTAAAGAATAATTACAGAGTGATGGAAATCTCCATAAACGGCTGGTTGGAGTGTAAGTTGGTAGAACCCTTGTAAAAGATACTTTGGGATCATCTTGTGAGGTTGCACTCGTGTGTTGGCTGTGACCCAGCCGTCCCCTGCCTTGAGGGTGTCCCAGAGAACTGCTTCCACACACGCACAGTGATGTCCACAACAGCATTACTCAGACTACCTCTTGGTTACCTGGAGGCCCAGCACGGTGACAGCTCATCATCCCAACCCTTCTTCATTTATGAGCTGGAAGACTTGTACAAAGAGAAATGTCCCCTCATCTATTAATACAGTTCATGTAGGTAAGACAGGGTAAACATTTGACTTTATTCCCCTTTATCAATTTTCAAAATCAAGATTTAGTTTTGCAATGGCAACCAATTTTTTGGTATCCTTATGAACTCAATGCATTTAGCCATGTTGGACGCATTTCAATACATTGCGGTTTCTGTTCTTACTGATGCTCAAACTGATCCACCTTTGGCTGCAGGGAGCCTTTTCAAGTTGGCTCCTAAGTCCATTAGACAAGACCTTGGTAATCTTTGATAGTTTCCTTTCTTTTTGGTTTGACAAGATGCTCTGAAATCACTTTGGACCTTCCACGCCCCAGTCCTGGGGCAGCAAGTTCTCCAAGGAGCCCTAGCTCCTTTGAGTGAGAAATGATATATGGAGCTGGCACTAGAGGTGCCATTGCTACTGGCCTCACCATTGTTTCTGGATTTTTCCGGTGGAGAGCACTAGGCATGAATATATACTAAAGATAAACTATATCAAGAGTTCACATGAGAGTTTTAATTTAAATTCAGGACCGCAAGGCTTTACCGAGCTCTTTCTATATCACACCGTATCTTTCTCCCACATTGAGAATGCGGATTCTCAAAACACTTTGCTTTTAGTAGTTGATCATTTTTACTAATGGGACAATTTAATTGGCAATACTGTTTCAATTGTTCTTACAGGTCTAATTAAAGTCATTCAAAGAAAATTATCTTAAAGATATCACTATTTTCCTACAGAAAAAATTAAATTGCGATATTTTATACTTAGTTCAAAACATTATGGGATATCCCATTTATCTTCTGGTAATGTTGGTGATACATAAAGTTGGCAGTCTTAGTATTTTCCTGTTAGGGGTCTGAAGTTCAAAAAACATGCCTTTTGCCTTTTAGTCAAGTTTAGTCATGGAAGTGTTTCATTCACACATTTCACATGTCCATCCATGTAAGACATGCGGGACTAAGCCAGAGCAATGATTATTTGCTGTTGCATTAAAGAATGTCTGTGAGACAGCCTGCTGATGGCATACAATGGGATCAATATATTAAAAAGATAGACCCAGACTTTCAGTTCCTCATTGGTACATTAAACGTTTTTATCCCTCTCCCTAGCAGGTTAGGTAGGATTAAATGCCTGAAGGGTGGCGGGTGCTTTCCTTTAGAAGGCCCTTCTCCCTTCAGAAAAGTATAGGAATTTAGGAGTTCCCCACGTGGCTCAGCAGGTAACGAACCCAAATAGCATCCATGAGGACAGGGGTTTGATCCCTGGCCTAAGTCAGTGGGTTAAGGATCTGGTGTTGCCAGGAGCTGCGGTGTAGGTCGCAGATGCAGCTCAGATCCCAAGTCGCTGTGGCTGTGGTGTAGGCCAGCGGCTACAGCTTCGATTGGACCCCTAGCCTAGGTTCCCATATGTTGCAGGTGCGGCCCTAAAAAGACAAAAAGACAAAAAGAAAAGAAAACTGTAGGAATTTAAATAACATGCCCAATGTTATACCATTAAGTGATAGAGCTGGAGTGATCCTTGAGCAATAGAGGCCACACATGTTCTTTTCACTAAGATAAACTGTTGTGACTTTAAAATACATGAGCCATCCACGTGCCTCGCTCTCCCTTTATTTCACCCTTTGTATTATTTGTGTATTTGAAGGTGTACACCTGTGTATGAGTAAAGCTCATCTATAAGCATCTATGAACATGGATATACATACACACATATATTCATACATAAATAAGATAAAGGTAAGTTTGTAGAGAGCCAGGCATTTATACAATTCACAGATATGTCTAATACATACACATAGCTAACGCAGCCTCTTCAGGTAATGAGCTTTTTTTATATTAACTATGTGTCTGTTTTTGTTTTTTGTCTGTCTTTTCTAGGGCCACTCCAGCAGCATATGGAGGTTCCCAGGCTAGGGGTCGAACTGGAGCTGTACCTGCCGACCTACACCACAGCCACAGCAACGCCAGATCCTTAACCCACTGAGCGAGGCCAGGGATCGAACCCAAAACCTCATGGTTCCTAGTTGGATTCGTTAACCACTGAGCCACAACGGGAACTTCTGATCTGAACTTTTCTAACCAAGATAGATGCTAAGAAAAAGAACAATGCTCCAAGGAGAGGACGCACTGCAGGAAGTGTACTGATTTCTGAAATCCCTACTTATGCAGATGCTTAGTCTGGCCCCTGAAGCAGGGTGGGGCGACTTAATTTTAGCATTTGATCCTAACTTTAAATTTCTCACAATTCAGAAATCTACTAGATGTACTTCTAAGCAAACCTCCTAGTTTTTGTAATACATTAGACCTTACACCTAGTAGATACAAATTCTCATTTGTTGCAATTTGGCAAAAGCAGATGGTACGAAATTTTGTGTCTCCTGGTTGGATGTAAGGAGAGTCGGCTAAAGCTTCCACTACACCATTCCACAAATGTGGAATCCAATGAGTGAACATAAAATACAATGAGACACATCTGAAAAGTAGCTGCTGTACTTATGTGTTAATCACACCTCAAAGCATAACATTGTTTGTTGTTGGGTTTTTTTTTTTTGAATAACATAAGCAATAAAATCCTATTACAGATTAATCTTGTGCCAAATTTCGTTTTTTAATCAAATCTATTTTGAGCTAAAGAAAATACAAAAATGCAAATGAAGGCCTGACCCTCAGATCTTGTGAACATGTAAGGAATGATACACTTCAAAGACATTTTTTTTAAGTCAAAAATTAAAGCCATCAGGCAACCCAGCAAAACATACTTGTTTGTAAATATTTTAATTTTATATTCCATGTGAAGTTTCACCCTAATCAGTCTTTAGGAGGGAGGGTTTTTAAAATCCTGAAATTAGATGTTTACTAAATAAATACTGACCTAATTTCACTTCTCACACTCTCAGACAGCAAGTGAGAATTTAGTCGTTTCATGTGACGAACCAAAGCAAACAACAGCAAGAAAAGCCACGTTTGAAAAGAGTCAGTGCTCTCGAATGCGCAGCCCCATGCTCTCCGCATACAGCCCTTGAACACAAAGGGTGGGTGAGTTCACGGAAGGGTTGCTTGTGAGGCATTCCCCTGTGGGGGTCCCTCCAGTGGAGATGAAATATTCCTTAGTCAACCTGCACAAACTCTTCAGAACATTTGCATCTCAAAGTGAGAAAATGCTGTTCAAACAGGATGTGGAGTTCCTGTCATGGCTCAGTGGAAACAAATCCGACTAGGAACCATGAGGTTGCGGGTTTGATCCCTGGCCTCGCTCAGTGGGTTGGGGATCCGGCGTTGCCGTTGAGCTGTGGTGTAGGTCGCAGAGGCGGCTTGGATCTGGCGTTGCTGTGGCTGTGGTGTAGGCCAGCGGCAACAGCTCTGATTAGACCCCTGGCCTGGGAACCTCCACATGCCGCGAGTGCAGCTTTAAAAAAGATAAAAAGACAAAACAAAACAAAAACCAAACAGGATGCTAATGAAGCCGTCCACCACCTTGTTTGATGTTGTTCTTGAAGTTAAGCGAGCTCTGAAAGGCTCCGGGCCATGTGCCTACTTGTGGCTGGCACCTGTTTTAACCTTTGTGGGGCAGCTGTGTAGCTGTGACACAGACTCTTCTCATAAAAGGCCAACCCACACGCCGTAAATGTACAATATAACAGTATTTGTGGACATCAACTATATAATACCAAATATCACATAAACTACACTTTACTGCATGAGATTATACTCTGCAGAAGGACATAACCTATCATTACAAGGATGCTTCTTCTTAGAATTCAAAGCATAAGGAAGAATGCATTTTGGTTTCTGTCCTAAAGCCGGGGAACCCAGAAAATATTAGGAAATAAATGTATACTGTCGATGAAACACGTTAAACAAGTGGTTGGTGCATCCATCTTTCCTACTTAGAAGTAAATATATGACGGGAAAGAACTTGGTATTATTTCAAGATATGTACACACACATATGCACAAAAGTATAAAGTGTACAAAGTTGAAAACTTACATCAAGGCTGCAATGATACAGTCAAAGAAATTTTAAGATGTTCTTAATCATTTGTGTGATTACTACTTCTGCCTCATTGGATGGGTGCAGTCATTCAGAAGATGATTTTGCAGTATTTGTGCACAAGTGGAACAGTATTCTACATCCAGGGGACACACAGGCATGGCAAACTCAAAACCTCCAATATTAAACTCAATATGTGACATGAATAAAACAGCCCCTCTTCATGTATTTTCTCTTCTGGTTCATGACACATTATCTGTGGTGGGCAGAAGTCTAAGGTGACCCCCATGGACCCACACTCTTGATGTGGGCAGCATCTGTAAATACGGTGGGATTCCACTCTCAGCATTAAGTTACATTGTGTGGCAAAGGGGAAGGGATTTTGCAGATGTAATTAAAGCCCCTCATTGGAAGGCTTTGAGTTAATCAAAAGAGAGAGAAAACTGAAAGGATCTGATTTAATCAGGTGAGCCCTTTAAAAGAGGGTAGAAGTCAGAGAGATCCTCCTTCTGGCTCTGAGGAAGAAAGCCACTATGTGGGGGAATCTGTGAGAGGACCGTGTATGGATGGCCTCTAGGAGATGACAGTGACCCCTGGCTGACAGCCAGCAAGGGACTGAATCGTGCCAGCAACTGCATGAACTTGGAAGAAGAACTTGGGCTCCAGAAAGGAAGATGGCCCAGCTGATACCATAATTGTAGCTTTATAAGCCTCTGGGCAGAGGATCCAGCGAAGGCATGCCTGGTCTCCCAACCCATGGAAACTGACATAATCAATGTATGTTGTTTTAATCCACTAAGTTTGTGATTATTTGAAAATTGGAAAACTTGATACAACATATATATACTAAGGCGAGCACCAATAAGCAGAATCATAACTGGGGGATGTCTAAAAAAGTCTGGGGGAAGGGGGAGCTAGTGAGGCTTCCCAGAGGACTTAACACTTAAGTTGGTCCCAAAGATCAAAATTCAGGGGATTCCTTTTTTTTTTTTTTGTCTTTTAGGGCTGTACCCATGGCATATGGAGGTTCCCAGGCTAGGGGTCCAATCAGAGCCACAGCTGCTGGCCTACACCACAGCCACAGCAACGAGGGATCTGAGCCATGTCTGCAACCTACACCAAGCTCAAGGCAACACCGGATCCTTAACCCATTTAGCAAGGCCAGGGATCAAATCCCAGTCTTTAAGGTTCCTGCAAGTTCATTACCGCTGAGCCATGACAGGAACTCCTTAGGGGATTCTTATTAATTAAACAATTAACACTTTCCTTCCTTCCACAGTTCACAAGAACCAAAATGAGTGAGGCTGTGTACTGATGTAGGGGTTTCCTCTAGTGCATCCCAGATGTTCACCAGTTCAGGGCGGTGAGGGGCCCTCAAAGGCCAGTACTTCTTCCTGTGCTTGTAGGTAACCCCACTAACATTGAACTTTTAAGGCTCCAGTGTCGGACCTTTGGCAGGTGTGAGCATGTTCAATCACTACGTTCTTTCTAAAAACCTAAATTAAATTGCTCTTACTATAGCTTTGGATTTTTGCATACAATTGTCATTTTGAAATATCAAAGAGCTATTTGTTCCATACACTCTTTTACTCATATTGTTTGTTTGTTTTTTAAGAAGCCTCCTCCGCCATTTCTTATACTGTAACTGTCCTTCCTTTCACATTTTCTCATAGGACATAATTCACATTGCTTTGTCTTCTACCCTCTTCAATATATCCACAGTCCTGTCAAAATACTAAAATCCAATCGAACTTGCTTCGGTAAAAAAATAATGCCTTTCCAGCTCTTCCATGGAAGGTTTCTATTTACTATATCTAGGTCTTATAGAGTAAAATATACTCCGCTGCTCTGTAATATTCAACAGCAGTCCAATATGAATTTTGTTTCCATATCCTGTGTCTACTTAGTTATGCCCCCATTTTATGTGAAACACATTTGTTAGCTACCTTCATAGCTATGAGTACAACGGCATCTTTTAAAAATACTTTTTAAGGTAAAAATTATATAGAGTAGAATGCATCAATCTTTAAGTGTGCAATTTGGTGAATTTTGATAAACGTGTACATCCATGTAATAAACATCGCGTCAAGGTAAGAACATTTCTAGCACCCCACAAAGTTCTCTCTGTCCCCTCTAATCACTTCACTCACTGGTCTTGTTTCTATCACCATAGATTAGTTTTGCCTCTTCTAAAACTTAATATGAGCAAACTCCTTCATATATGGCTTCTTTCGTTTAACCTAATATTTTTGTGATTCACTCATATTGTTGCATGTATCATTGTTTGTTCCTTTTTAATGCTGAGTGATACTGAATTACATGAATATAGCACTATTTGTTAATTCATTCCCCTATTTATGGATATTAAGGTTGTTCCCAGGTTTGGGCCATTTTGAACTTTTTCTTTTTTTCTTTTTTTTTTTTTTTTTTTGGTCTTTTTAGGCATCTGGAAGTTCTCAAGCTAGGGGTTGAATCGGGGCTGCAGCTGCTGGCCTATACTGCAGCCACAGCAGTGCCAGATCTGAGCTGCGTCTGCGACCTACACCACAGCTCAACACCAGATCCTTAACCCACTGAGCAAGGCTAGGGATCGAACCTGCATCATCATGGATACTAGTCAGGTTCTTTACTGCTGAGCCATGAGGGGAACTCCCACTCGATACTTTTTTTTTTATGGAATAAAAGGTTGTGTATTGCAAAGGGATAAATAAAATGCTTAAAAATTACACTTGTTAATAATGGGATTAGTAAATACACAACTTAAAAACATACTAACAGGAGTTCCTGCTGTGGCACAGTGGGTTAAGGATCCGACTGCAGCAGCTCAGGTCATTGAAGAGGTGCAGGTTCAATCCCCTCTGTTGCTGCAGCTGCAGCACAGGTCACAGCTGTGGCTTGAATTCCATATGCTGTGGGTGCAGCCGCTAAAATTTTTTTAAAATCATAATAACAAAATAAAAGGTTCTTATTTAACTGGCCTCAATAAAAGTGGCATATTCAATAAAAAAAGGAGTGATAATATGGTTGATGGAGCAGACTGACCTAGGAGATTTGAATGCCTTTTCTTTCCCTTCCCCACAAATGCAGCCCAACAGCATCAGGCAGAGATTCCTCCCAACAAATGCTGCCCTTCCTATCCCTCTCCCAGCTGGGCCTATGAATGTTCTGACAAGTCTGTCAAAGTGTCTTTTGCAGACATGAGAGGCCTAGGATGTCCGTCCTCCATGCAGCACAAAATACTTCACTTGAAGTTTGTTTTAATCAAAAGAAGGGAGTAGAGTGTTGCAGCTAATAAGCTTTAGAGCCGACACACTCTCAATTCTGTCACTTAACTGTGTAACATCAGGTAGATTGCTTAATCTGTCTGAACTCATCACCCCTCAAGGTCGTCAAGAGGATTACCTTATACAAAGTTCTTGGCGACCACTGAACCCCGTAAGTGATATACATCAGTCATCACTGCTCGTTTCCTTTTCTAGATGTTTTTTTCCCAAAGTCAATGAAGCAAACACTTACAAATATGCTAAAATAAACATATAGCTTACAGATTCAGTGCACTTACAATTACTTAATCACCATAATCTTCATCATATCTCTGAATACTGGGAAAGTTAACAGTGGAAAGGGTAGGACTGGGAGCCCCGGGGGCCTGGATTCTAGTCTTGGCTCTGCCTCTGTGTGACCTGTGTGATCTTGAGCAAATTATTTAGCCCCTAGAGGCTCTAGATTGCTTATCTGCAAAATGAAGGGATTAAGAGAATCCTTGACACTCCTGTACAAATCTATGATTTTAACTTGGATGAAGTAACATAATTGCCACTCTGCTCAGATCTAACTAGTCAAACATTTATGATAAAATGTTTCACATCCCCTCACTCCCCTCTAGCACTTAGGGAAGAAGCCAAAGCTATGGCAAAGTGGGTGCCTTGATCATTTGGCCAATTAGAAAGCTTTTGCTGAAGAACTCTTATTAGCAATAAGACTTTACACTTAATATGGCAGAAACAAATACCTCCAAACAGGTAATTCAAGTGTCCCTTGGACTGGTGGGAAGACTTGGCCTCTGGTCCTTCTCAGGGTGACCTTTCACAATACTTTTATCATCCAGACTAAACACTTCTCCTGACAAATTATCAGATGAATCCTTTCTTCACCAATCTCAGTTACAACATTTACAAATTAATGGTCCACTGGTATAAAACAATTTGGATATTAAAGTTTAAATCCTGGATGTATTGGAAAAGAAAGTCTCCTCATCTTTCTGTATTCTCATTTAAAGAGAAAAATGCCTATATTTCATTTCTAAGGTGCATATATGTTTCAAATTTTAAGATCCTAAAGTTGAATGCATCTGGAAGTTCCTGTTTTTGCAGCAGGTTAAGGATCTGGCATTGCCACAGTGGTGGCATGGGCTGCAATTGCAGCAGGGGTTTGATCTCTGGCCTGGGAACTTCCACATGCTGCAGGTGTGACCAAGAAAAGAAAAGAAAAGAAATTGAATGCATCTAATAGTGTGTTTGGAAAGCACTCTATCATAATTTGGGTAGCAATACCTTTTTTTTTTCTTAGTAAAATTAATACTAAATCTTGGAATTCCCTTGCGGCTTGGCGGGTTAAGGCTCTTGAGTTTTGTCACTGCAGTGGCTCAGGTCTGGCCTGGGAACTTGCATGAGCTCCGGTGAAAGAAATGGTCTTCATAAAATCTTGGCAACTGTCAACATAGCACCAAGGACCTACTGGACAGCATAGGGAGCTATATTCAGTATCTTGTAATAACAAAAATGGAGAGGAATCTGGAAAAGGATATATACACACAACTGAATCACCTTGCTGTATACCTGAAACTAACACAACTTTGTAAATCGATTATACTTCAATTAAAAATTTTTTTTTGTCAACAGGAGACTGGATTGAATGTTTTTTGTTTTGTTTTGTTTGTCTTTTTTGTCTTTTTAGGGCGGCACCCACGGCATAGGGAGGTTCCCAGGCTAGGGGTCGAACCAGAGCTGTAGCTGCTGGCCCAAGCCACAGCCACAACAGCAACGCAGGATCCAGCCACATCTGCAACCTACACCACAGCTCATGGCAATGCCAGATCCTTAACCCACGGAGCAAGGCCGGGGATCGAAGCTGCATCCTCATGGATACTAGTCAGGTTCCTTAACCACTGAGCCACGACTTTGACGGGAACTCCTGAATGTTGTTTAAATCTCAAAATTCCTAATGTTTACAGAAATCCTACATGAATGTAAGATCTCATTATTAAATTGAATCCCTTCTGCAAAATGGAAAAATGTGCTAACACAAGCTAAGATAAAACCATATTGGCCACTATGATTTCTCATTGGCCAAAGAACTCAGTTGCTGAACTATACAGATTCTCTTTGCCAATCTTGCCAAAACTGTATTTTATTCTCAGAGATAAGTTGGTGGTAAAAAGCAAACATTTGATAAAATCAGTAATAATTTAAATCAATACATGTCTAACAAATAACCATGTATTTGTTTATAAAAATATAAGCAGCAAACAATAAAACTTATGGATGCAAGTACAATGTTCTTACCTTATATCTTCCCAAGCCACAGATTTAATCTAATGCAACTGTCATAGTTTAAATATTTCCCATACACTTCTATGTACCATTTAAAAAATAATGTCTAGAAATTAATCTTTTCAAAAATTAAAGTCCTTTTGCAACTAATTTTTCTTATTATAAAGGGCAATAAATGCTCCTTGTAGAGAATTTGGAAAATGCAGAAAAGAATAAATAAGTTCGAATCCCACCATCCTGAGATACTCATCACTAAGACTGGAATGTATTGTTCAGTCTTTCGTGTAATGCCATATACATTAGTGTAAGGCTGGAACCAGAAGTTATTGGTATTCACGCACACATGTGTAAAGTTTATGTCATTTTTTTCACTTACACCTATTTTATTGTGACCATTTTCTTGTTAGTAAATATTCTTCAAAAACATCTTTGTAAGGTAGATTGGAACAATTTGGATAAACAAAACATGGACCCATACTTGACTCTTTAAATAGGGTTCTAGACTCTGGTTGTACACCACAAATCATTTGAAGAAATCCAAACACAATAGCCAGACCTCACCCTCAGAAATTCTAAGTGAATTAGTCTGGGATGGCATCTAGACACATAAATTTTTCTTTATGTAATTCTAATGCATAGCCCTGGAAGAGAACTACTGTTTTACATCCAGATAACTTCCAAGGAGATTAAAAAGTTGATTGTAAAACAAAAGGAACCGTTGAATTAGTGAATAAAAATATAACTGTACATATCGTCTCAGGGAACTAAAGAACACTAAAGGCAGAAATGGCAAAGGAAAATACTCATATATTTAACTACATGAAAGCTTTAAATTCCTGAATGCCAAAAAAAATCACAAACAAAACAGGAAAGCAAATCATAAACCAGGAAAAATACTTCCGATATACATTGTAAGCAAAGCTCTCGAAAAGTATAAAGGAAAAGATGAAGAACTAAATAGAAAAGGTCAGGTATAGGTACACCACCCAGAAAAAAAGAAAAGTCACTACATGTATGGAGATAAAAAAAAAAAAAAATTTCTTTTTTAAATGAAAAATAAGCCGATCTTCACTCCAGAATATATTCCTCCTGCCCTGAATCCTCCCCTGCCACTCATAACTCAGGGGCTATACAGTGGCGTTTACATCTATACCCTGCGGCTTTACCTCATTAAAAAAAAACCAAACTCTGAGCAAATACATTAAAACTGAAATATGAATACATAAAGAGGAGAGTCACACCGCCACATAAAGGTCTCATCAAATCAGATGCAAAGGAACGTCACCCCGCTTTATTACTGCCCGAGTCCAGCTCTGCACAGGTTCAACTGGCAATAAAAGGAAGTCTTTTCAATCTGCTGCGGTGACTTTCCCTTATTAGAATGCATACTCATTATTTTCTGATTACTCCTCGACATAAAGCATACCATTTTGTACCTTGGTTTCCACACCCCTTGTACAGTATTCATATTTTATCTCTAAAGATTGTAATAAATCACTTCAAACACAATCGCCCATTTAAGCATGGATTTTATAGGCAAAAAGGCACACCTTTGGTGATGTGATCACAATCCTCAGATGTGCCAATGCTCCTCAAGCACGTATTATGCGATGTGTGCATAAATGAGGCAGCATGGAAAGGAGAGGCGATTACAGGCGGAATGAGTCAACGTGACCCAGTGTGTACTTCCCGGTTTCAGGGTGTATCCATGGGAACCTTTTGAAATGTTTTGTTTTTTATTAATTTGGCTCCTTTCTATTTTTCACTAGTGCCAACACTTTCAAGATAATGCAGTTTAGACATGTCACAGCTGTTGAAACTCATAGCATGAGCCTGAGCTGACAGAGGTGTATCATCAAGAACTAGAAACACCAAAACAACATCATGATAAAGAGTTAGAAGTATGGGAAATAAGAAGACAAAGGGCAGGAAATATGGCCTTACCGTCTTAAAGCAGAGCCCTGGGGGAAAACATCTGGTTTGGAGCAAAGCGATTCTTTCAGCACAGGGAAGGGGTCCTTCTGGCTAGAGTGAGGAGTGGCCAGATGAGAGAGATGGGCTCCTGGAAGCTGAAGGGCAGGCAGGCAGTGAAAGGTTGCTTTCTGGAAAGGAATTTATATTTTTAAAAAGGTAAGAGGTCTACAACCTCGAAATCTAGATAGAAGCCATAACTTGTGATTTTTTGCTCATGTGCTTAAAACCTGACTTTACTACATCTGGAATGATTTCCATCTTGATTCTCAAATTAAGCTTATGAACCACTCTATATGCTTTGAGGAACAATCAAAGATGGAATATACAGGGGCTTTTTTTAAAGGACGGTCAGTTTGGAAATACCAAACTTTAACACTTATTGAATGTTGTTTATTTCTAAAGAAGCTGATGTCTTTACAAGAGGAGCTAAAGAATGTTTCAGTTTACTAATGTGATATAGAACTTCAGTCATAGAAATGAGTGAATCAGAGAAGAAACCACTTTCCACCTTAACACCCACCTTCCCCCGCCAAAAAAAAAATCTTTTACAAACACTCTAACTTCTGGGTAAGTCTTACAAACTAATCTTCTGAAAGATCTATAAGGCTCACAGGCTAGGCAAGAGATTTAAAAGTTTATTTTGTGTGGGTGGATGCTGGAATGTAGTGGTGTGTGAATTAGATAGAATCTTGAATATATTCCAAACACACCTACTTTCTGTTCTAACCACATACGTATGATTATTTAAAATAAACACTTTCATCTCATGGACATTTAAATATTGTCCTTATGAATGAAGAGATTAGGGAGAATGTCAGGTTCACTGAAAGTTTTGCACACAAGCTTCAGGCCTTTAAATAAAGAACACTACACTGGGGAGGTGCAAGCACCATACGTCATCTTTACACTAATCCCATGGGTTAGTAATATCAGAAGCCACCCCTCACATCTGGACACTCCTCATTCTATTTAGAAAGGCCCCTCCTCCATGCTAAAGGAATCCCTGTTTGCTCCAAAGCCAGATTACACATGAGAAAAATCAATGAAAAATGGCAGAGCTACAATTTGAAGTCAGTCTGTCTTGCCAAAAAGTCCCTGTTCTTTCCTGTACATCATCATATCACCTAAATATGAAAGACTTTGGCACTCTTTACACCTAAGCAGCTATATTCTAAAGCATCTAGTGGCAAAAAACAAAACAAAACAAAAAACCCAAACCAAACAAAAAACACCTGAAATATAAGTGATGCATAAAGCAAAAATTCAAAATACAGTTGATTTTAAACTCATTTTCCAGAACGCATATGATTCTTGTCTTTCAAAGACATCTAAAGGAATGAAGGGATCTGAAGAGTTTCCTTCTCCAAACTGCTGACGTTTATACGTTGTCTCATCAGTTTGGGTTAGTAAAACTAACAAAAATGTATTGAATGATGGTTCTACATCAGGAAATCTGTTAATACTACCCATTATTCAATAAAACAAAAGAAAAAAATCATATCACCATATTCTTGGATGCTGAAAAGCATTAGGCAACATCCAACATCCATTTTTTTTTTAAATTATTTTTGGAGTTCCCATCTTGGTGCAGTGGTTAACGAATCCGACTAGGAACCATGAGGTTGCGGGTTCGATCCCTGCCCTTGCTCAGTGGGTTAATGATCTGGCGTTGCTGTGAGCTGTGGTGTAGGTTGCAGACGTGGATCAGAACCCACATTGCTGTGGCTCTGGCGTAGGCTGGCAGCTACAGCTCCGATTAGACCCCTAGCCTGGGAACCTCCATATGCCACGGGAGTGGCCCAAGAAATGGCAAAAAGACAAAAAAAAGAAAAAAAATTATTTTTGTCTCTGAATTATGACACAATAAAATTGACTTTTTTTAGCATGCAGCTCTTTGAATTTTAACACATGTATAGATTGCTGTAATCACAACCACAATCAGGATAAGGAAACATTCCATCACCCTCCAAAAACTCTTTGGTATTAACCCTTCATAGTCACACCCTTCTCTCACCTGTAACTCCTGGCAACCCCTGATCTTCTCTCCAACACTACGGTTTTTGTCCTTTAGAAAAGTGCCATTGAAAGGGAATCATACGGTATATAACCTTTTAAGACAGGCTTTTAAAAATCACCCTAAAGCCTCTGAGACTCATCCAAGTTGTGTGAATCAACAGCTTGTTTCTTTTTATTACTAACAGTATTCCTTTGCATATATATGTCATATTTTGTAAATTAATACATGTGGGCTGTTTCCGTTTTTTAATGATTAGGAATAGAGCTGATATAAACATTTGTCTACAGATTTTTTTTTTTTTTTTTTTGGCTACTCCTGCAGCACACAGAAGTTCTGGGACCAGGGGTCAAACCCGTGCCACAGCTGTGACCCAAGCCACAGTAGTGACAATGCCAGATCCCCAACACACTACACCACCAGGGAACTTCTGTGTACAGATTTTGGTGTGCACATGTTTCTATTTTCCTAGGGTTACCATCAGAGGTGGGTGTGCTGTGTCATTTATTTAACATTATAAGCATCCACAAAACTACTTTTCCAGAATGGCTGTGCCACTTTGCATTTCTCCCAGCAACACAGGAGAGTTCCCTGGTAGGGCTTGGCATTTTTATTTTAGCATTCTAACAGGTATGTAGAGATATCACACCATGCTTTTATGTATATTCCTCTAATGAACATCTCTTCATGTGCTAATGTGCCATCTCTATATTCTCTTTGGGGAAGTTCTTGTTCAAGACTTTGGTCCATTTTTAATTGCACTGTCTTCTCACTGTAGGGTTTTAAGAGCTCTTTAAACATTTTAAAATATAGAGCCCTTTGTTGGATATGTGACTTAACAAAAAATTAAGGCTCCCAGACTCAAGCTTGTCTATTCACTCTCTTAACTGTGCCTTTTGCAGAGCAAAAGTTTTAAATTCTAATGAAGTCAAATATATAGATACGTTCTTTTGCTTTTGGTGTCTAAGAACTCTTTGCCTCACCTTAAGGCATGAAGAGTTCTTTCTATATATTCTGAAAGTTTTATAGTTTGTTTTACATTTAAATCAGTGATTCATTTTGAGTTAATTTTTGTATAAGCTGTGAGGTTGATGTTGAGGTTCATCTATTTCGCATACGCATGTCTCATAGTTTCAACACGGTTGAAGACATTCGTTTCTCCACTAAACTGCCTTTGTACCTTCCTCTCTCTCCTCCTATATTTTTCTGAAGATGTTGTGTAGAACTGGTATTATTTCTTCTTAAATGTTTGGTAGTATTCACCAGCAAAACCATCTGGACCTTCAGAGTTCTATTTTGGAAGGCTTTTAGACATTTTAAACAAGAATTCCTAAGTCGTTATAGGACGATTTGGGATATTTAGTTCACCTTGACCCTTAACCTGCTGTGTCTCAAGGTTTTAGTAATTTGTAGTATATGGAAGCAATAATCCATCAGGGGCCCTATGAATCCCTGCATGCCTTTGCTGGGTATGTCAAGAATGCAAGGCTCCAACCCCTCTTGATCTGGACTCTTTCTCAGGATTGTGTTTGTAGCGAGCAAGATGAGGGAACCTTTCTCTCTCAACACAAAGCCAGTTGTAAAAGAGAAACTCCCCAGATTCAAAGTTCCTTGGAGCTACATACATCCATTGCATGTATGGCGTCCATCTAGTCCCATCAGTACTGCCCCCATGGACTCAGAGGGTATGTGTAACCAATGCAAAACAACCTAAAGCTCATGATGCTTGCCATGTTCTGAGTAGTTAAGTCCTTTATCTCTGACCTAGGAGTCTCATGCGTTCCTCAGCCTTTGTAAAGCAGTAACAGGCTAACTACTTAGGTAGTAAGTAGGCTAAAATCTCAAGACCCTTCATAGTTTTTACACGTGGTTTTCAATGAATGACCTTAACCTAAATAGTCATATTTATGTTAGTAGAGGTTTTGTTTTTGTTTTGTTTTCTAGTATTTCCTTGTTAGCTTCTTTATGTCTTCAGAGTCTATCTTCTTTTTTACTCTCGATAACCGTGTCTCTTTTTTTTTTTTTTTTTTATCAATGTTGTTAGAAGTTTATAAATTTCACTGATTTTTTTTCAAAGAACCAGTTTGGGTTCTGTTGATTTTCTTCATGGTTTTTCTGTGATCAAGTTCACTGATAACTGTTCTTACCTTATTTCCTTCTGTCTGACAGCTTTGGGGTTTTCATTTCCCCTTTTTATTTCCTTCAGTTGGAAGCTGAGATTATTAATTTGATACTTTTCTTCTTTTCTATACAAGCATTTGATGCAATAAATTTCCTTCTAAGAAATAATTTTCCTTCCTCCCACTGATTTCCATATGCTTTATCCTCATTTTTTTCTGTCAATTCAAAATATACTTGGTAAACCATGATTCATTTAAAAAGTGTTTGGTTTTCAAGTGTTTGTAGATTTTCTAGTTATCTTTCTGCTCCTGATTATGATCAGAGAGCACATTTTGTATACATTCAATTTCTTAGATTTATGACCCAGGGCATGGTCTATCTTAATGAATGGCCCACGTGCACCCGAAAAGAATGTCTATTTTTCTGCTGCTGTTTTCAGTGACTATGAATATCAACTAGATCTGGTTGATTAGCAGGGGTGTTCTGATCTATGCTCTAGTTGATTTTTTCTAGTGCTGTTGATCACTGAGAGAAGAGTGTTGAAGTCTCCAACTACCGAGTTTGTCTGCTTCTCCTTTCAGGTCTGTCAGTTTTTGATGTATTTTGAAGATCTATTGTTTGATGTATACATTTAGGGGTGCAATGCTGTCTTAGTGAATTGACCCTTTTATCTTTCCATTCTTTCTTTATCCTTGGTCATTGTTGTTACTCTGACGTCTACTTTGCTGTTAATATAGCGATTCCAGCTTTCAGGTGATCATTGTTTGCATGTGTATATCTTTCCCATTATTTTATTTTAACTTACCTATGTCATTATATTTGAAGTGAGTCTCTTATAGATAGCATATAGTTGGGACATTAAAAAAAATCTATTCTGACAATCTCTATCTTTTAATTGGTATATTTAGAACACTTACATTTAACATAATTATTGATGTGTTTGGATTTAGGCCTACCATTTTGTAATTTTCTGGTTTTCTCTCTCTTTTTTTTTGTTTTCTTTTTCGTTTTGTTTTTTAGGGTCACACCTGAGGCATATGGAAGTTCCCAGGCTAGGGGTCAAATCGAAGCTGCAGCTGCCGGCCTAAGTCATGGCCATAGCGGCACTGCATCCGAGCCACGTCTGACCTACACCACAGCTCATGGCAACACCAGATCTTTAACCCACTGAACGAGGCCAGGAATCAAACCTATATCCTCATGGATACTAGCCAGGTTTGTTACTGCTGAGCCACAGCAGGAACTCCTATTTTGTGACAAAATGTACAGTTTGGGTTTTTTTTTGTTTTTTTTTGGGGGGGGGTTGCTATTTCTTGGGCCGCTCCCGCGGCATAAGGAGATTCCCAGGCTAGGGGTCAAATCAGAGCTGTAGCCTCTGGCCTACACCAGAGCCACACCAATGTGGGATCCGAGCCGCGTCTGCAACCTACACCACAGCTCATGGCAACGCCGGATCGTCAACCCACTGAGCAAGGGCAGGGACCGAACCCGCAACCTCATGGTTCCCAGTCGGAATCGTTAACCACTGCGCCACGACGGGAACTTCCAGTTTGGTTTTTTTCACAGTTGCTCTTGGGATTACACTATACATATGGGGTGAACTTTTCACAGTCCACTTGGGACCATTTCATGTGGAATGCAGAAATCTCACCACCATGTTACCAAAACTAATTAACATTGTTCTGGAGATACTAGCAATAAGGAGTAAAAACAAGAGGTAAAAAGGGAAAGGACAGAATTAAAATGATCATTATTTGAAGATGACATAATTATTTATCTAGAAAGTAAAAGAGAACCAACTAGAATGTTACTACGACTGTGAGGAGATTTCAGTTGGGTGATTGAAAGCAAAATTAAAATACAGAAACCAACAGTCTTCATATTGTAAACAACAGCCATATGCAACATATAATGAAACAAAACATTGAAATATCCAGGAGTATCAAGAGATGTTCGTTTTATATGAAGAAGTTTTTAAAAACTGACTGACAAACACACGCTTATATTAAAGAAATAGAAAGGTATTTCATACCAGTTTCTTGGATCACTATGGAAGCAACCACAGTTCAGACAGTTGATGACATGCTTGGCTAAGGAGCCAAAAGGACGAGCTACCATCTGTGAAATTAACATCCAACATGTTAAGGAAGTCAAATCTCCCTAAATTGATATGGAAATTTATTTCATCCCATTAAAAACAGTCAATAGGACTTGTTTTCTTTTGAAAAATCAGGGGAAAAAAATTGTTGCTAAAGCTCACATGAAAAAACTAGCAAGAATAATCAAAAAAATTATGAAAAAGGAGAGTACTAACAAGAAAATTATCCCTTCTAGACAGTAAGGCATATTTTAAAGCTACAATAATTAAAACACTGTGGTACCAGATCATGACTCAACAGTTTATTTAAAAGGCTTAAAAGTCCCGAAATAGATTAGCTACGAATCAAAAAGAAAAGGTTAATTACACAATAGATGATGTTTCGATGAGTGGGCAACCATCTGAAAAAAATTAAATTGTATTCCTGGTTTATATTTCACAGCAAAATAAATTCCAGGTGGATCAAAAGTTTAAACATAAAAAGTAAACATAAGACTGCTAGAAGAAAATTTGGGGGGTAGGTGTTTAACATGATCTCCAAGAGGTAAGGTTTTTCTACCTGTGACAGGTAGAACACAGTGGCCGTTAAAACGAACAAAGTTAAAATTCTACTTGCTTAAAAAAACCCTACAAGCTCATCGAGCCTCAATGTGCAGAGTTGTTGGAGGGGTTTCACTACATAGGCTTGATAGGTTGGTCACTGACCATAAGGCTGAATTTAATCCTCATCCTCTCTTCCCTTCTCAGAGGCCAGGCTGACAGCCCTGTGACTCAAAGCCTGGACCCTCTAATCACGCGTTCGGTCTTTCTGGTGGTGAGCCCTCAACCTGAGTCATCTCATTAGCATAAACCATCAGTTTCTCCGTGAATAACAAAGACTTTTCTATCACTCTGGAAATTCCAATGATTTAGATCCTGGAAAGTGGGGTGGGGGTAGGGCAGGGAGGGTCTGGGAGTAGGGGGAGAGGGTCAGGCAAATTTTTTATTCCAAGAGTTTCGGGGCTACCTGTAATAGCAAAAGGCTAGAAACCGACAAGGTCCAGTAACAGAGGATGAATCCATAAAAGGGAGTGCTAAGCAATCCACGAAAAGATGGGGCAGCTCAGTAGGCAGGGATACACAATATGCTGCTGAATGTGCAAAACAACCCGTGTGCTATGCTCCAATTTGTGTTTCACATGTTTATACAGACATGGGGCCATCTCTGGAAAAACACACAAGAAACTATAACAGAGACTGAACCCAGGGAAGGGAAATGAGTGGGTAGCTGTGAGGGAGGACTCACTTTTTTACCTTTTCAATCTTCTAATTTTTGTACTATCAATGTACATGTACTACTAATTTAACAAGAATGAAATGTGAACAAGATATTTGAAAACTTTTATGAGGATATGAACTTAATTTATAATTTAGCCTTTGACTACTAAAGGCTGTCATGGGCTATATAGAACAATGAAGCTTTAAGTGTCTACTGAGGCACGCAGGGCTATTTTCACCCACATCAAATAACCCCAGGCTGCTGTGATTTGAGTGCTAATGTTATTTTTGGTTTTTGTGTCTTCTTCCAGCTGCTTCTATCAGCATTCCTTTCTCTAGCAAACTACAGCAGTTTTTTTCTTTTTTTTTTTTTTTTTTTGGCCTTGCCCATGGCATACGGAAATTCCTGGCCCAGGGATTGAACCTGTGCCACAGTGGCAACCAGAGCCACAGCAGTGACAATGCTAGATCCTTAACCTGCTGAGCCATGAGGGAACTCCTCAAGCATCTTTTCAATTGGAGCTTTTATTTGTGGTGGGCTAAGATGTCACATGGTCCTAACACAGCCTAGATAAAATAGAGGGGCTGCCTCTTTGACAACTTGAGGAATCCTATTATAATTGATGAGCTTTAAAGAGTAGTCTTTGTTAACAACTACTTGACTATTCAAGATTTTTACACATTCTCAATTCTATATAACTTAAGGACAGGCAAGTCATTACTGAAGTCACTGTATTGGAGGCTCTCTTATTTAATTAATGCTATATCACTAAGTACGTGATTGAAACTTTCTCAGAATTACTTTCATCCATTCATTCCAAAGTATTATCCAGCACCTACTGTGCACCAGAGGTGTTCCAGGTACGAGGGACAGAGCAATGAACAACACAGATAATGGCCAAACTCTCTCAGAATTTACAGTCTAACGGGGAGAGAGGCGACAGGCAAAGATAAAGCACTAAGAAGAGAGAAGAAAATAGTGTAATATCGATTAGGATGCAGAGCAGCATTGGATAGGGTGATGTAGCTGTAAGGTCTGACCAGAAAAGGAGAACTGCTAGGACATCACACACACACACACACTCACACTCACACACACACACTCACTCACTCCATCTTTAATATATAAAATGAGGGATTTATTATAGGGATTTTTAGGAGGCTGTTCTTGAGTGTCCGACAAGTGAGAAGGGAGGAGGGATGGGAGGTGGGGAAAGCAAGGATCCAATGGGACCTGCCGGGATGACAGAACCCATGGGACCTGAGCAGAACTCATGAGGATGGACTGGAACACGGGCCAGTCTCTCACTGTCTTCAAGCCTTTAACCTCAGTGATGGGGCTGTACTGCAGAGCCTGGCGCCCTCTGCCACACAGTAATACCTGTAACACCTGGCCCAGGAGTCAGAGAAGCTGAAGGAGGTGACCCAGCAGCAGCCGTGACCAAGATGAGCCCGCAGATAAGCAATAATGTGGGTGAGCAGCCACAGCGCCTGCCCTGCTTGACCTTTCCATTGTAAAAAGAATCTGGATCTGGCTACTTTACTTTTAGACCACGAAACCTCATGCCAAACACCTCTTTGACCCATAATCTTCTGCAATTATGAGAGGTAACTCTGAGGAACAAATGCCCAGCGTAGCTACAGGGGCCCATATAAATCCACCACATATAAATCCACCCATATAAATCCACAGATGGTCAGAGGTCCCTGGAAGATACTTGAACTGAGAAACTGAAGAATGAGGATTCAACCAGGCAACCACGGCAAGATTTGGAAGAGAATATTCCAGGCAGAAGAAATAAAGCAAAGGCTCTGAGGCAATGATATAAATGAGGTATTTTTTGGATAAAAATGAGGCTGGGGCATGGTGAGAGGGTGAGTGGTATGAAATGGGCCCAGAGGGGAAGGGACCAGATCACATGGGGACTTGCAAAACAGTCATGAGCATGAATCACTTTTTCCAAGTGCCATGGGAAGCAATGGAGAGCTTCTAATCAAGTAGTAGTGGTTGATCTGATTTACATTTCTAAACTTGATTTTAAAATCATTTCAAATGGGACCCCCAAATAAGGTAGAAGGTTAGCAGAAAGGACTCCATCATCCCATGGATTTATTTCCCTCTGCTTGGTGGAGATTGGGCGGTAGCGGGCAGGACCCCTCCCTGGTGGTCACTCCCAGGGCACAATGTGCAGGATGAACTTGGAGTTGGGCAGAGAAGGCGCCCAAGTGCGGACGCAGCAATATTAGAAAATTGCTACACAAGTTCAGGCTGGCGTGCATGAGTTTTCAGATCTCATGGGAAAACAAATCTCGTTATTTTAGTTCTCAATGCATAAATACATGTTCGAACAAAAACTGCTATTACCTCTTCAGATCTAGTCTCAAACTGACTGGCTATCATATCACTTCTCAAAAACAAAGAATCTCAAAAATGTGACACCACTGAAGCTATTGAAAGTGAACATTTCACAAATAATTCCAGAGACGATGCACAACCTCCTAAGGGAAACAGGCTCTGCAGGGGCCAATGTTTATGTTGATGTATAGATTCTGGTCTCCTTATGTAAGAACCGGCCTTAGACGTGCATATCTTCTATTTTCATCAGGCGAGGCTTACTTTACCTGAGATCATGAAAATTTTTCCTAAAGCAAGCTCTTCTACCTGGATTATCTCTCCCTGCTTAGTAATACTGTCTGGCGGAAAGCCAAGGTTCAAATATTGAAGGGAGCTGAGGTGCACACAGATATTGAAGCTCATTTCTCATTTCAGCACAATTCTAGGTTTAATATGAAAAATCAACAGCTAACATTAACTACTGATAGCCATTCATTTTCACTACAGTTTAACACAACATCGAATAGGTGCTCATTAAGTCAAGAGGGTAAAGAAGAAACATAAAAGCAGTCAGGTGACTCCAGGGAATCATTTTTCTCTCTTACACTCGGTTAAAGGGGAGCGTGGCTACTGCACTAAAGCTCAGGGGTGAGTGTGAAGGCCTGATGCACAGCAGGCCCTCAAATTAAGTACAGGCTAACATTATACATGTCCACAAAAATGAACATCATATATCTATCTTCCTAAGGGAAGAACGAAAATGCTTCTAAAAAAAAGCTCTGGACAGACCATTCTTCCTTAATAAAAAATGTAAGAATAGATTTTTTAAAAAGCATTATCTGACAGAGAAAGGAGAAAAATTTTGATCTTTAGTTTGCAGTATACACTTATCTTTCCATAATCTGTGGTGACAACGCTCCATGTAAACATTCCGAGAGAGAGAGAAAGAGGCCAAGCTGTACCACGACTTGGGAACTGGAAATTCTGAGCTCTGATTACTAAACTTTATTCACAACTGTTTTCCTTCATTTATCAATGGCGCTCGAACAACAAATTACCAGCAAATTCAACCACAGATTTAAAAATAAATTAAAAAAAAAACACCTGTTCAAGCCTCAGAAATGCAAGCACATCCATCTGTTTCATAAATGTTGATTACAGTTTCAAGGCTCTTTGGGGAAGTAACACAAAGATTATCCTCTTCCCACTGTTGCAAGTTCACAACATTTATGAAAAGGCTTCACCTTTTTTTTTCCTCAGCTCAATTAACTGCACCTCAGGTGAACACAACAGGCAATAACTGGGGTTATTAGTGAGACGTGGTAAAAGAAAAGGTCATGACCACTCAGAAGATCACGTAAACCTAAAATACACCTCAGACTTTCTAGTCTCAACCTGTAGCTCTCATTTATTAAATAATTTACAAAGAACTGTTAGATGATTTAATGAGCAGGCTGAACTGTCACGCTGCCATTTTGCTAGTCACACACACACATATTTTGCCTTTAAAGTGAAGCAGAATACTATTTATTTCCAACGAGACTAGGTGTAAAAGAAAAACAAAGACGAAGCCATAGATGTTTTTATGTTGTGCTGTTACTTTAACTGTTTAATCAGAGAGTTTAATTAGCAGATCAGCACACCATTTCTTACTTAAAAACACAATAGCCTTGAAAGTAGATAAAAAATATGTTTAAAATAAGCCAGAGGTAAAAATGCAAAGGCCTGAATGACGAGAAAAACAGAAACAGAATAATTTCCAATCAGTGACTGCTGATGGGAACAGACATTTTACACAGCAAGTACTAAGGACTACTTCGCAATCCTTTAAGCGGGCACTTGATAGAGTATTTTTTAGCTAATACACTCAGTACTGGGGCATCATACACACAAATATGGCTTCATTACAAAGGAGTCAAGATGGCAACTACTTAGAATCCAATGCCAACACGGATTATAACAAATCCAGTGAGTATTTTGTTTCTCAATTATTCATAGAAAATTTAATCCTGATTAAGTATCCTTGGGCAGGAATTCATGGGTAGTTGATGACTGAAACCAACATTTATGTGAAATGCTTCTGTTAATTTAATCTGTGTATACAGCTTAATTATGATTGGGGATTCAATGTAAGAGAAATGAATTATATCAGGATTAAAATTTTAGTACCATATCACATAGTACTTTTTCTTTCTTTTTAAATATGTAAACCCGCTTGTCCCTTCACCTAAGTGCTCAGATTTTAAAACCCTTTGTACAACCGACACAGCCTATCTTTTTCATAATCTATCAAAAACCCTTTGATAATCAAGCTTAAACCTAACTAGAGCCAAAATAGAAGAAAATGAAAAATAACCCCACCCACAAATAAACAAAAGCTTATTCATTTAATATGAATGCATTTATATTAATTTTCTGAAGTAACTTAATTTTCAATTCCTTTCATCTTCAATATGAAACGCATTTTCCTTAAAGCATAAAAAGCAGCAGTTTTTAACCAGTGTATTACACTGATTTCATAATGGGACTTAGTTTAGATATGCTTAAGCAAGTAATCATTTAACTGATCACTTTTTATAAGACTATCAAACCTGAGTTAACTATCGATATAAGATGAAGCATTAAAAGTGGTGAATTTCTTATGAAAATATCATATTATTCTGTTCATCTTTATTTCCATATGGAAATTGGTTAAATCATCTTATAACAACACTCTTTCTTCAAAGTTTATTAAGTATATTTCAAAACATTTATTACCTTTTTTTTCAGTTTTGGGACTGCTTAAATGCAGTTGTATAAATAACATGCTCTGCTTTCTCTGTTCAATTTTTCATACCAAAAGTATGAAAAAAGAGTCACTGTATTTGGCTCCTTATTGCACTCTGGTAAATCAATTCACTTTTCCTCTAAAGAAAATCAAGTATCAGAAATGAGGCCGACTTTTGTGTCCAGATGATATGGTCAGTGGAAGTGTTACAGAGGAAAGTGAAGAAACTTCCCAGTATAGACTGTGGGATAGAAAGAGTCTGTAGAGAATGACCATGGAAACAGACTGGCAAAGGATAACACCTATTGTGACGACCTGAAAAGAAAGAAAACGGAATGATTTACTGGATGCAAACACAGAGAAATTACATTCACTTTCTCATGAACCTGTCTATACTTCATACATATATAAACTTACACATACTTTACTTACACATATATAAACTTATATATACTTTATATAAATAAAAAACTGTATCCTCCCCATCTTCACTGAGGGTGCATTTTATCAAGGAAATTTTCAGTAGGAAAATGCAACCAATGTTCAGAACTGTAATTGTCCAAAAGTAAAATTCTTTTAACCATTATAGATGTTAAAATAAGACACAAAAGAATAATTTGCTGAACGATTCTCTCCTCAGGGTGCATGCACTAAAGAAAGTAATAAGAAAAATCAGGCTCCTTGACTAATCTAGTAATAGGAATAAAGCATGCCCCTACCTGAATCTTGAAGAGTACCCTAAAAACCCTTTCAGAAATTCTGAAGTTGCTTCTCTATTTTCATAGACTACCTTCCTATTTACCCTTTGTAAATACCTCAGGTTCACGAAACATTTGTGCATTCAAGCACATACCGCATTGCTTGTAAAGGGCTCCTGGCAGAGCTCCACTTTGAAATAAGAAGGTAGGTATCAGGAGTTCCCATTATAGCTCAGCGGTTAGCGAACCCAACTAGCATCCATGAGGATGTGGGTTTGATCCCTTTGATCCCCAGTGTTGCCTTGAGCTGTGGTGTAGGTCACAGATGCAGCTGAGATTCTGAGCTGCTGTGGCTCTGGTGTCAACTGGTGGCTATAGTTCTGATTGGACCCATAGCCTGGGAACCTCCTTGTGCTGCAGGTGTGGTCCTAAAAGACAAAAAGAAAAAAAAAAAAAAAAAAAAAAAAAAAAAAAAGAAGGTAGGTATCAACACAACCAAAATGTTGCCTATTTGAGCATGGCATTCTAGTCTGCAGGCTGCTAAGGCAACCAGACTGATTTTTAGAAAGCTATCATGATTTTTAACATTATGCAACAAAAAATTTTAATCAATTTTTAACAAAGATGTGTTATAAATTCTTTTTGGCCGCATCTGTGGAAGTTCCTGGTTCAGGGATCAAATCCCAGCCTCTGCTGCAACCTACACCACAGCTGCAGCCATGCCAGATCCTTAACCCACTGCACCATAGCAGGAACTCCTGTGCATTCTATAACTTAATTTATAAAACAACGCTATGATATAGGCTAAAGTAAGAATTACAAGCTATTTGCCATCATTTTGCTTATAAACTAAATTTAAATACTCGCTAGTTCAAGATTTTGTTTCAAAGTTTTATTTTAAAAAAACAAAGAAATCTTTGAATGGATAAATAGGCCCCGTCTACCTTAACTTTAACAATTTCCCAATAAAAGCTATAAAAAACTATTCTTTTTTTTTTTTTTTGTCTTTTTTTAGGGCTGCACCCATGGTATATGAAGGCTCCCAGGCTAGGGGTTGAGTCAGAGCTACAGCTGCTGCCCTACACCACAGCCACAGCAACGCCGGATCCTTAACCCACTGAGTGAGGCCAGGGATCAAACATGCAACCTCATGGCTCCTAGTCAGATTCGCTTCCACTGAGCCACGATGGGAACTCCTAAAAAACTATTCTGATAATGTATATTATTTACCTTTTCTCTTTGGTAGTCATTAAAAATGAAAGAAATGCATGCAAGACCTGGATGGCATAAAAACCACAAGATACAGCCCTGAAACAAATGAAAAATAAGTCAAATAAGCACAGCTATACTTTTGTTTTCAGCATGTACCAGATAAAAAGCATTTTTAGCATATTTAAGGTCCCAATTAATCTCAATTGGCCTTTAGAGTAGAACTTGCAATAAAATGTAGAAATAAATTTGCTTTTGTTGTGATAATGATATTTCATTTCTAATCAAATGAGTGTTTTTCGGAGTACTTAAAACCTTACATCTTTCACACGTATTTTGACATACTATATATATGTTAATATAAATAATATATTGATAATTGAGAAGATCCAAGTACAAATGTGTAATATTTCTGTAAAAAATAAAGAATATACATTCATATTTGCATATAGATACACAAAAAAGTTCTGCAAAAATACACAAAAAAATAATTAGTAGTTGAGATTTAGTACAGATGACATTGGACAAGTAGGAATGGGAAACTTCTTAACATGATAATTTTCACATATATCTTTTCTACTTTTCCCAGAACATGGCAACATATCCTTTTTCAAAACTAAATTTGAAATAAAATAATAAGTTAATGCTAGTAGCTGTTGAGATGCTTTGTACATTGAGGATATGGGGGAAAAAAAGCAAATGTAGAAAAATGTGTTTGGTATGCTACTATCTGTAGAAAAGTGAAGGAAAATATCAAGTACCACATATTTTAAATTCCCTGAAAAATAAATTAGGAATTAATCGCAGTAATTACATGAGGAGGCGATAACTGCGTAGATGCGAGAGAGGTGAAACACGTTTGGTGTTCTTTAAATACCTTCCGATGTTTAAGCCTATTCTGATAGACAGTTAAATTAAACCATATAAAAATAAAAAAATTTTGGTACTGTTTTAAACATAGAAAAAAGAGGAAATTTAGTTTTTAAATACCTGAGGTATATAAACAATAAGCACTCCTGTCTCTGTAAAGAACTCCAAAGTGAAACGGCATATTCTTGCCTGTTCAGTACTGAGAAGCCTGAGATGGATTTGTAGGGCTGCAGCAGCAGCTTTAAAATGCTCCACATTAGGAATGAAGAGGGAGCTTGGCCCTCCTTCCATTGCCGTGCTGGAGTGCCCAGAGACTCTCTCTGGACCAGGGTGGGCTGACCACGCAGCTTATCAGAATGCTGCTTTGAGCTGCCAAGAGGATGGGTTATGGACTCCCCATCCAGCAAGAAAATATAACCTTCTAGGGTGGGGAATTTCTGTAATGGCACTGCCCCCACCCTGTCCTGATCTTTTCCTTCATTAAATTCTTACAGAAAAAAAAGTCAGTTTGCTCTTAGATCTCACTGGCACAAGAAGGACGTGGAGAAGGGGAATGAAGTAACATGATCTTGCGTGGATGCCACGAAACGGGTGAAACACGCTCTCTGTTCCCAGCCTCCTGGTTCCCTCTGCTTATGCTGAGGGACAGCTCCTCACGGTTTGTCATAAAACACTGGATAATTCTAGGAGTGACAGTTCCTAGTTAATAACTTTTTTTGAGAAATGCAAACTGCATTCTAATTTTTTATGAAAAAATTTTGACACTACAGAAAAAATATAAAATTCCTATTGATAAAGACATTGTAATCCAGGCAAACTGACCTGCCAGAGATTACATGGAAACTGCCGTTTCATGGATTCTGTAAAATGGGGACAGTATCATTTACACCTCATCGGTTGTGAAGATTAAATGAGCTGAAGCACAGAAAGGGCTTAGAGCAGCGCCTGACACCGTAAAAGTTTACTAAATATCAGCATATGGTTGCTTGTTAACTTCCCAAATACGGCAAAGCGAAGTTGATAATCGGAAGTCATTTTCTAACCAAACCCATACTTTGGCAAATGTGATGTAGAACTCCCTTTTGAGTGTACTTCTCTCCACTGTGATGATCTGGTAGAGTCCACAGCCTAATGACAGTGCTAGGCAGATTCTTAAAACGATTAGAAGGATCCCTGCTAAGTTGTGGTGTGAATGGTGGCTGTGAGGACTGGTATCTTCAAACTGTTCCCAAAGCAGCAAAATACTCTGCAAAAAACAATGTTACATTCAGAGGGAAAAGGTCATACTTACTTACAATGAAGTACTTTTTTCAACACTTTTATATATCCCCTTAAGCAGTATATCAACATTCCTAAGAGGTTCTAAGTTTTATCAGATTATAAACGATGTCAATAAAGCAAGGCAGTTTTCCCCTCGTGGATACTCTTAACTGAAGAGAAGGGACTGTTATCAAATGAGACCACATACATGAGATAAAAAATGCTACTGCCAACCAAGATTCAAGGAAGCCATCTCTAATGACGAAAGTAAGTTGAAAAGATGAGAGAATAAATACAAACTTTCTTCTAAATCAATCTCTTTCTTATTTCAACACCTTATTAGGAATCAAACTATGCTGCATTCAAATCCATTATCTCAGGATAAACTTCCAAATAGCTCAGTATCATCTGTAATCCAGAAGTTAACAAGTCAGAATCGCTGATTTCAGAGCTCACTCTTTCCACTGTAACCTCCCTGGGTAAAGGAGGGTATTTTTAGTATTCGACCTAACATCCAGGGCATAGTCACTCATCTTTTTTTGTTTGTTCACCTTTCTCCCATATTGTTACTATAACGATAAACAAGTTTCTCACTGTTCTGTTCTGTTCATTGCTATTTAGTAGAAATCAGTGCCCACATGCCCTCCATCTTCACCAAACGTTAATCACTTAAATTACTATAATTTTTACCACCACACATGTCAGTAGCCCTCGGTGCTCCCTTCATTTGCCCACTCAGCCCTCAGAATTGGGTCTTCAGTGGCTTCCAAAGAATTTAAATCAAAACACCTTCACTACATCCAATTTTTAGGCTTTAAGGGGCTTACCAGCAACCTCTTCCTTGCCTCATTTTCAACTCCTCCACCCTAATTTTACTCCTGCTACCATTCTTGCTAGCCTTGTCATCCTGCACACATGAAGCTTCTTCTTAGACAGGCTGTTTGCTCTTTATTACTGAGAGTGGTGCTTCTCTGCTCCACCAAATTATACCTTTCTGATTCCTTACCATTTCTAAACTTAACTTTTTATAACAAAGAAGTGCTATTACAGAATTTCCAACTATGTGAGGTGATGGGTATGTGAACTGCTTTGGTGGTGGTGATCATTTCACTGTGTGTGTGTGTGTGTATCAAATCATCACACTGCATACCTTAAATCTACACAATTTCGATTTGCCAGTAATAGAGCAGGGAGAAAACCCTACATTTCCCATGATTCATATTTTCACATATCCATACTCCTGTATTTTCACCTCCCTGTGCCGACACATGACCTGTGGACGACCCTGTGTGTTATTTCTGTGGTTTCTCACTGCCCGTCTCATCCCCCACGTCTGGCTGTTGAGGATCAGGACCATGTCTGACACACTCTGCACAAATTCGGATATAAACTCCAGAGTCGTGTCACAAGCACAATTTGCATTTGTTCATGGTAATGAATTTAAATCACAACGAAATAATGAAAATTCAATTTTTAAAGAAGTTATTGAGAAATGAGAATTCAACTTGATATTAACACTACTCTTCATACATCCTGGGTTAGAAATATTAAGTTGGCAGAATCTTGCCCTTATTTTAATCACCTCTAATTCAGTTCTTCTCATTAACCCTCCCTTCCTGGCATTATCTCCTTTTTTAAGTATCAGTACTTGTGATATGGTCTTTTCCTAAATCAATCATGTAAATTCAATAGACCTTCCACTCAGCACCTACAGAGATGAGCAAAGCACAGACCTTAGCCACCATCAGTGAGTATTTCAGTTTATCTAATGCATTAAAATTCAGGTTATACTGTCCTTTATAGAGCACAAGTATATATTTCATTTTCATCTATAGCTAATTATGGTCAAAAACGTAGTACAAATTTTTATGTTTATATCTTTCTTAATTATATTAAGTCCATTGCACACAGACATACAGAGCATACAGAGATCCTAAAATAATATCTAGAGATTGTTATAGAGGAAAATGAAACAAAAGAAGGCAGAGAGGGCCTTTCTGAAAGACCAAATTTGTTTTTGAATTTGTTTTTAAAAACAAGATCCCATTCTTTTTTATTTTACATTTTGCTTTTTCATTAATCTGATATTCATTTAGATTCTTTCATGTACAAAGTAGATCTTGCCAATGAATGAATCTCAAATTCATTAACTGAGTTAATATTGAGTATTTACTGTATGTTAGAAGATAGGAAAGAAAGCTCTTAATTAGGAAGTGAGAATCTAACTGCATATTAAACACACGCTACTTAAATAAGCTGATATGAAGTTCAGATTCATGTAAATTACAACGAAATTCTACAATCTACATACACCAGTACTTAGAACAGTGTTGAGTTAGTTGCTGGTATACAGCAAAGTGATTCAATCACACACACACACACACTTTTTTTTTCATATTCCTTTCCATTTTGGTTTATTACAAGATTCTTAATAAGGTTCCCTGTGCTATACAGTAGGACTTTGCTGTTTATCTATTTTATACATGGTTTGCATTTGCTAATCCCAAACTCCTAATCTATCCCTTCCTCCCTTTCCCCGTCTATAACCTTAAGTTTGTTTTCTATGTCTATGAATCTGTTTCTGTTTCATAAGTAAGCACATCTGTGTCATATTTTAGATTCCACATATAAGTGATATCATATGGCCTTTGTTTTTCTCTCCCTAACTTGCTTCACTTGCGATCCATCACTCTTTAAATCCATACTTTAAAATGACACAATTTCCTCATGGCTCCTAGGTTTCAATTTTGACATGAGACATGTTTAAGTTTCTATTTCTGAATATCTCAAAGCAGAAATCTTGAGTCTCACTGCTCACCTGTGTAATGACAATGAATACAGCAATGCCAGTGGACGCAGGAGTGGAATCCCACTGGAGGGGTCTGCTCTGAGACTTCTTCATTCTGACTATTGTCCAGCCCATGCATAGGCTCAGAAGCAAGTATAACATTTGAATTTGGGAAGCGATGTCAAAAACTAATGGGAAATGAAAATCAAAGTCAGTTGAGTTTTCGCAATACAAAGAATTTGATTCTTTTTACGTTGAGAATATAACTATTTTTTGAGAATATAATCATTTTATTAACCACAAAGAAACAGGGATTTTCAAAAAGAAACTGATGAAGTTCCATAAGAGAGAGCCATATGTAATAATTCTAAAGAAATAAAATTTTGCCATTAAATTTGTAAATATTTCTGAAAATCTTTAAAAAAACCAGCAATACACCTATTTTTAAATACATATATGTGCCCGTAGCGCATCTTATGAAGGCCAACTTTAAATCTCTTCGTGTTTCTTATTCTTCTTAACTTTTCTAACAACAGTCTACAACTCACGGCTTATTTAAAAGAAACACATTTTAAATATAACTTCTGACATATGGAAAACACTAGTGCCTACATTTCTGGGTTGTTCATTTTTTTTTTAATGGCTGAACTGTAATGTGAAGAGTTTAGTTGTTTTCTAAAATGATTAATAAGAAATAGCGTGAAAATAAAATGCACGGGTGCTGTAACAACCAGTTATGTTGGCTTTGGTGTCAGAGTCCTGAGGACAAATGAGAGGCTCTACCCATAGTATAATGTGCCACCAGGCGGCCATCACTTACACTGCAGGAAAAGCCTGATGCTGGAAAAAGGAGGCAACCAAACCGCCTGCATCCAGCCCAGCACTTACAAGAAAACAACCATCAGGAATACTTCAACTTCCATGCGTATTTATTTTAGAAGGTATATGTATTGGCTTTTTTAAAATTATCAATTTTTCATCATAGTGTATTTTCATGTGGGTTTAGGAATAAACGTGTGATCACAATTTAATAAAATAAAGCTTTCTTCAGATTGTCATTTATAACTTTGACATCTACAACTTTTACTTCTTTTATATAAATGTATTCTTAGAGAAACAGATACAATTAGCTGTAGTATAACACTTAAATCAAAAGTTACAAGCCAAAAATCTATTAATAAAAGACCTTTCAGGATTTGACATATTTTTTCCAGCTCTACCACCTAAATTAAAACCGAATACTTTACACTTAGTATATTTGTAATAGCGAAGTCTAATAAATAAACTGTCACCATATTTCAATGATATAAAACGTCATGACCTTTCAGATCAAGCACAACTTTCTTTCACCATAGATTTATGACTGTGATGCCAATTATTATTCTTTCTTTTCTTTTCTTTTTTTTTTTTTTTTTTTTTTTTTGCTTTTTAGGGCTGCACCTGTGGCATATGGAAGTTCCCAGGCTAGGGGTTGAATGAGAGCTACAGCTGCTGGCCTACACCACAGCCACAGCAACGCTGGATCCAAGCCATGTCTGCAACCTACACCACAGCTCACAGCAACACTGGATCTCTGACCCACTGAGTAAGGCCTGCATCCTCACAGATACTAGTCAGATTTGTTTCCGCTGTGCCACAAAGGGAACTCCTGATGCCAATTATTTTATTGAACACTTTACAAATAGATATTCAGTTACCTAAAGAAGTTAGCCAAAGGAATATCCCTATGTAAGTTGCTAAATAAATACCAGGGCTGAGGGAACACTGCTTTTTCTGGATCACTTTTTATGTATTAAGCAATGTATATATTGATATAATACCCTACCTGTCGACAGGTAGAACTCTGCTTATCTATTCCTGAAAAGTAACTAATTATAGATAAAATACACAGATCACACAAAAATCCCATTCTGTGGAATCTGACTAAAAATCTTGAAACTTTAATCATTCAATGAACCAAACCTGTTGTTAGAACTACCAAAAATGATCAATACTGACTTATTGTTGTTTTTTTAAAAAAGACTTTTGTGGAGTTCCTGTTAGGCGTTATAAACCTGATTAGTATCCATGAGGACGTGGGTTTGATCCCTGGCCTCGCTCAGTGGGTTAAGAATCCAGCGTTGCCATGAGCTGCAGCGTAGGCTGCAGACTTGGCTCAGATTTGGCATTGCTGTGGTTATGGTGTAGGCTGGCAGCTGAAGCTCTCATTCGAACCTCTAGCCTGGAAACCACCATATGCTGTGGGTGCGGCCCTAAAAAAGCAAAAAAAAAAAAAAAAAAAGACTTGCTTTTTAACCTACCAGGACGATGCTTAAAACACTGTTTTAAATAGAGCAGACACTCACAAAACTTCAAATGTCCTTGATGTTAGTAACAGCTTTGCTACTGTCTGGGTGCTCTGCCTCACTGGACTTCAACTCCCTCATCTAAAATACAGAAGCTAAATTATTTCTGCGCTCTGTCCAGAATTTTATGAAATATTCTGAGTTATCTAAGAGAACACAGTGTAAGAAACCAGGGTTGCAGATAACGCCAAAAAAGGAGAAGCAACTCTCGTTTGGGTCTAAGAGGTGAGGAGTGTGTATCCTCGTCACAAGGAAAATGAAAGGTTCTAGAAATTTTACAATCTTAAAATAGGCAGCAAGATCAGGATAAGTGGGTCCTGAGACAATTACAGAGCTACCATAAGATAACCAGTAAAGAGTGAGGCGACTAGAAAAGAAATATGGAAATACAAGGAAAGAAACCCTAGAATGGTTTTGTAGTTGGAATCTGCTTTTTTTTTTTGGCTTTTTGCCTTTTCTAGGGCTGCTCCCATGGCATGTGGAGGTTCCCAGGCTAGGGGTCCAACCAGGGCTGTAGCCGCCAGCCTACGCCAGAGCCACAGCAACACTGGATCCTTAACCCACTGAGCGAGGCCAGGGATCGAACCTGCAACCACTGCGCCACGACGGGAACTCCTGGAATCTGCTTTTTTAAGAGCAAATCTTGTTTCCAAGATTGAGAATGACATACGACCTCTGAAGTTCTCTTTAAAAAGCCAAGACTACAGGAACTTTTATTTTTAACTGTCATGCTTAATTGAAAAATTACCTCATAAGAGTTCCTCTTATAAATTAAGGGTACCGCAAAATTGAGCCATTCCAAAAAATTATATTTCAAACAGTACTCTTAAGAATTTAAGGCACGGTAGTGGACAATGAACAAAATAACAACAATTAAAATAAAAACAAGAAAAAAAAAGAGTTCCTCATAAATTAAAGAACAAAGCTGAGAGGTCAGCTCAATTACAGGTGTACTCTATGGCTCTGGGTCAGAAAGAGAGACAAAGATTCAAAAAAGGAAAAAAAAAGGAAAGAAAATTCGGTTTTGTGGTCAGAAAACTTGGCTTTACCACGCACTAGCTGACTGACATATGGAAATGTGCTTCCTGTCATTGAGCCCAGATTCTTTATCTGCAAAATATGGATACGAGTACCTACTTCACTGAGTTTTTATTGAAGATAAAAAGAGGGAATGCATATAAATATGCTCTAAAGACAATGAAGAGCTCCACACATTACCTATTACATAGAAGAAAGGAAATAGGATATATGGAAACTGAATCTGTAATCTTGTTTTCAGTGGAGCTGAATCTAACTGACCTTGGATAAAATAAATTGTATTATCACAAAAAATAATTTACAAAAAAGGAAAACATACAAGAAGCAGATAGCAAGTTTATTTAAAAAAAAAAAATGCTCAGTAAGGTACTCACATTCTGCCAAACTTCCCATAAAAGGTACCCCTATTCCATCTTTGGAGTAACTGAGGAATGGAAGAAGAGAGTATTAGTATAAATTACAAATGTGAAATAAAAACTGTTCATAATCAAAGTAAGCATAATTTTGGTGGACTAATTAGGATTAATTAGATGTAATGATGAACACAGTTTTAATGGTTTTGAGTTACCTGGAGAAATGAATGTAATTAGCGAAAGCTGAACCAGCTTGTAACAGCAATGCAGTTGTCAGAACCTTTAAAACCATGTGCATGGGTCCTCCTTTCTTAATAGCCTGCCACAATGATTGAGCATAAATGCAAGCAATCACAAAGTACACTAGGACTAGGAGGAAAAAGAACTCATGTAACCCTGCGAAGAGAACAAAGGAACAAGCCAGTTATGTGTTGGGCTGCTTTTAAACATTCCCATCAATATATTTTCAGAAATTGTTTTTTAATAGGAGGCATAGCATTTATTTTGTAAGAAAAAAAAAGGGAGATTATTGAAACAAATAATTGTCTACTTTGGGATAAAGTGTTAACTATAAGAATGCAGATTAAACTAAAGTCAATCTATGAAAAAGCATGGTGGTCAGGGAATAGGCCCAAAGACTAACCACAAGATCATAGTTTTGTTCAAAATAGTAAATTAAAACACAGTGATTTCAGCTTTCAGTTAGATACGCTTTTTATACTCAAAGTGAACTTCTTTCCTGAGACGTTTAAAAACAGATTTAGTCAGTCAACAAAGTTTAATATACTCTGCCAATGATTCTCAAAGTGCGAGCCCTGGGCTAGCAGCAACACCATAACCAGGAACCGGTTAGAAATCCAGATTATTGGGTCTCACCCACATCTACTGAGTGAGGGACTCTGGGAGTGGGGCCCAGCACTCTGAGTTCTGACAATTCCTCCAGTGATTCCGATGCAGCTAAAGCATGAGAACCATAACTCTGGAATTACTCATGACCTTAAATTTCCAGCTGGACAAAGGGTCACAACATCTATCATGACCACAGGCTCCCTCTAAAGTAAACAGCCTTCACCTCTTGTCAAAGAGGAGAACCTACGGAGATCACTAAACTCTACTCCACAGGTAACTGACTCTAAAACACCTGACTAATGGCTACCAATCCAGAGACCAGTCACCGGCCAGTGGCATCACTCTGTTCTCAAAGATAAGAGGCTAATCACATTCTCTCTGCAAATCAATGCATAAAACATGGAAAGGAGGAACTAAGAGAAACTGAGTTGAGCCCCTCTTTTCTCTCTTTCTGGGGTTTGGTTCCCCCTTTTTCCTCCCCTTATCCTCCACCTTCCCAAGCTCCTCCCCCACCCCACCCCCGGTTCCCCCTGCTCCCCTCCCCTGAACCCTGGAGAAACCCTCTGAAAAGGGAAAATAAAAAAAAAGGAAAGAAAGAAACTGAAGTTGAAAGGAGCTGATATTGGGACAGGTCAAAGGGGTTAAACCAGACTGCGATAAAATAAACATTTCGAGCAAGCAAAAAGAAGGTGGTTATAAAGATAAAAACAATGTAAATGTACAGACTTTATATTAAAAATGGTGCCAGTCATTAAGCGGCCTCTAGTTCCTACAGTACTTTTCAGGATAATCTTCATGCATCCTTCAGATAAACACACCTTTTCCTGTGTTCCCTGGAATCTTTTGACTGTGTTGTCATTTTTTAAGAAAATTCTTGTTATAAACCAGAGAGCAAGCTTTGAGTTTAATGGCTTACATTTACCTGGTTACATCTAAAGCTAGTCCCTAATATGGCCTTTTTTTTTTTTTTTTAGGGCCGCAGTCATGGCACATGGAAGTTACCAGGCTAGGGGTCAAATCAAAGCTGCAGCTGCCAGCCTACACCACAGTCACAGCCACACAGCCACGTCTTCAACCTACACCACAGCTTATGGCAATGCCGGATCCCTGCCCCACTGAGTGAGGCCACAGATCCTGACGGATTCTAGCCCGATTCCTTTCCACTGCGCCACAATGGGAACTCGCCCTAATACGGCTTTGACATTCTATCTACATAACGCCAGACAGAGTGGCAATGGCTACGAAGAGAGCTGTCTCTACTGAATCTATGGATGAACAGTCTAAATTGTACTTACTTCCATTCCAACGGCGACCCCTGAACCCACTCCAGCTTCCCATCGGGGATAAACTCCAACAAAAGGCAAAGAAGGGAATATTTCCATTATATGGAAAATAATTTTGGAAAGTAATCCAGAAGATACAAGTAGTAGGAAAAAATGTTCAATAAACAGTTGTATCTCAATCACGTTTTTGGCATCATGAGGAGAAAAGAGAGAGAAAAAGACATCAAGAGAGAAAGATAAAGAGAAAGCAAAAGAGAGAAGTATTTCAACCACTGGGTGTCTCTCCTGCTCTATGTATAGAAATGCCGATAGGCTGCTTCCCTAGCTCAGGTGAGAAAGCATGTTTAGACTTCAGAAGAGAAGATCAAATAATAGAAAGGGCGTATTTTCTTTTAAAATTCCTGACATAGAGACATATTCTAGCTTTAGAAATAATGGGGCAATGAGGCTGGGATTGTTATAGTAATGGAACAAAGCAGATGATAAGCTAAACATATAACTGTGGGTCAGGAAGAGTCTTTATGCTATCCTGTGTGCCACATCTTAGCTTTTATCTTTCCTTCTTAGTATAAAGAATCAAACATGGCATTCTATTTAAAATTTTATTTATTTATAATACCTTACAGAATATTTATCACAAGACTCCATTAGGTTAGAAATACACCATGAAAAGAAAATCCTCAGACTGCTTATTCACCAGAATAATATAAGAAGGGACTTTTGAAAATAAGACAATATGTCACTAGCAAAAAAATGTTTCAGAATTATTCAAGATTAAATGTATCTTACTAAAAAAGCTAACATTATAAGCAACAAATTATTTCATGGAGATACCATATCACCGTGAATGCGCTCGATCTTGTCTGATCTTGGAAGCTAAGCAGGGTCGGGCCTGATCGGTACTTGGATGGGAGAGAATATATTCAGTAACGTGAACTAGGGCATTCGTCCTACGCTTTGTTCACTGTATTTTGCATAAATTATTCTTAGCTTGACCCTGATATTTTATAGATAAAACTCCAGTTCTATACACAGGGTTCTTTTGAATAAACCACTTCTAGGGAAAAAAAGTCTGTTTATTTTTCTTTCTGGCCATCAAGTTTACTTTTGATCTACCACCATCTTTCACAGGAAAGCAATCTATGTTCACCTTGAAATTAAAATCTAATTTTAAAACAGCTGGATTCTAGGTATTAAATCTTACCCATCCACAAAAGAAGAAAGACATTCTTAAAATGAGTGTCCAACAGGCGACAAGCACTTATAAGGGAATGTGTAGATTTCAAGGCAAACTTAATGGGAAGAAGTGTTAGCCAAATTCAGTAGGAAAAAAACTTCCAGGATAGCTTCAAAAAAATTCAGCCTCAGCCAAATGATGGGAGACGGGAGAACAGAGCATAAGAAAAGGGGAGAGTCAGCAGGTCACGGGGCAGCACCTGCAACACTCTCACCTACCTGTGATGCTCACTGTCTCAGAGGCCCAAAGCCCAGCCCACCCTCAAGTGTCTCAAGATACATCCTGATCAGTCTAAACCAGTTAGAGAAATTCCAATATTCCCCTTGCCCAAAGAGATAAAGCTGTCCCTTGACTCTGGCATACTGGCTTACCCTTACCTCCTTTCTGACACCCTCACTTATATTCCTCTTATGACATGTACAGCAAGATCATGCGTCGGGTTCTAGCCAAGAAAATGTGAAGAGTAAGCTTCTGGGAAAGGTTTCCTTGCTCTTAAAAAAGAGCCACTGAATCCTCCCATTATCTAGATGTAAGACCCAGAACTGCTGCAGTTAACTTTGAACACGAGGGAACAGATAAAGCTGACAACCAGAGGATAAAAGGGTAGAGAGATGCTAAAATAAACCTCCCTGAAGAAGCCTTGGAAATCAGTGTTCTGTAAGAGAATTAATTTCCTCATTGTCTACACCACTTGCACTAGAGTTTTCTGTTACTCTAAGTTACAGAGCTAAAGGTAAGATCCAACCCATTATCTTTTGGGATAACAGAGGGGAAAAAGGAACAAGAGGAAAGAGTGAACGTATCTGGAATGTTAAGAACAGTGAGATGGCAGGTATGACAGAGGCTGTAATACTATGAAAACTAGCCCACTTTAGCCTTTAGACAATAACGCTTTAGCTCTCAGGATTCTGAGTACTTCTTTCGGTCTTTCACAAGAGCAGAAACAGTTAACAAGGAACGTAATTTTTTAAGAGGCAGTTTTATTTTATTCTATCTTGAAGCATGATTTTCTATGCAGTATTCTGTCAAATAACGTAAAACCGGCCTTAGTCTAGATTTTAAAAAAAGACTAAGTCCAAAAATATATAAAATATATGATTAATCAAAGTCTGGTAGATATAAAATACATAACCAGTTTGAAAGAAAACAAACCGTAAAATTTAACCAGAGTAACATGTACCATTAATTGCAGCTTTTTGCACCAGGTTATTCTACTTCAAACCTCTAAAATACATGGTTTGTCAATTCTCAGGAAAAAGCATAGGAAATCAATTTTTCTCTACCGAGGGCAGAAATTCAGTCAAATGAGCAAAAGTTTCTAAAATGAACTAGTTGGGAATTATTCCCTGGAAACAAATTCTATACCTGAGGCTACAGAATAGAAGAATCCATCTTGAGGCTCTACTTTAAAACCAACACGTTACCAAAACAATGCAGAATATGGACGTTTAGATATGTGGTTTTGCACAGCAGCCATCAACCTCAGAGCTTTGACCAACTACAAACGCCTGGCTTCCACGCCAAAACCAAATCTATCTCCGTCTCTGGTGGCAGACATCTCTATTTTTTTCAAAGCTCTTTGGATGCAAATACAATGGTGGGTTGAGAACCACCAATTTAGACTTCAATGTAGAATTAATCCTATTTTAAGGCTTTTGGGAATTTAAATAATAAAGTGATCTTTAGAAATTATGCCGACCACAGAGCAACGAATACTTTTGAATACCTATGGCACACATCTCACTAATCAATCCCCACAGATCAGCCTTGCGCAGAATCCCACGCTTAATGAAAATTCATACTATAGTGAAATTTTTGTCCCTCATTTAAATACATGGCCAAAGTAACCCTTCCCATTCTAGCATAAGAAAGACTGACCTTATACATAAGCATAAGCATCAAGTCAAAATCAGTCACAGGAGGAGGTAGGTCAGAAGGAGTCAAGACTGAGAACTGAGTCAGAATAGTTAGTGGGAACCTTAAAGTAAAAGGCAATCATAATTCAGGATGTTGAAAAAGACACTAGAAGATACGGGCAAGGTTCAGGATGAGCCAGTGTATGACTGACGTTCAGTGGTCCAAGCACGGCATAGGCACCAATGTGATTACCGTATGGCCTACAGTCAAAGTTCAGATGTCAAAATAGAAAGAGGAAGAGAGTCTGGAAGCGAGAGCCCTGATAAGGAGGCAAGAAAAAGCACATCAGGATCCAGAGAGTCTCATGGGTCCACACAATAAAGAAAACAACCTCTCGAACTAAAGGCCTACAGCATGGAAGGCAGGAGGGGGAAGGGCTATGAGCTCGGGACTCCACTAGAGACACTAGGTTTGCATGTACAGTGACCACAGAAGAGCATCAGTTCTTGCTGAAGCTTGACCAGTCCTAGAGCTAAGTGTCATATGAAATAATGAAGCCTTATAGCTAAAAGGAACCTTAGAAGCAATTTAGTCCAACCACCCACCTAATGCTATCAGTAGACCTGGGTTTCACCGATGCCCTTCCAAACTATGGAAAATAAATGTCAGCATCTTTTATTAAAGATATAAGACATGGAAACAACCTAAATGTCCATTAACAGACATATGGATAAAGAAGATATGGTACGTATACAATGAAATACTACTCAGCCATAAAAAATAATGAAATAATGCCAGTTGCAGCAACATGGATAGATCTAGAGATTCTCATACTAAATGAAGTCAGTCAGAAAGAGAATACCATATGATATCACTTGCATGTGGAATCTAAAATATAACACAAATGAACTTATCTACAAAACCGACTCAGACACAGAACAGATCTGTGGTTGCCAAGGCAGAAGGCAAGTGGGGGAGGGATGGATTGGGAGTTTGGGATTAGCAGATGCAAACTATTATATACAGAGTGGATGAACAATAAGGTCCAGGAGTTCCCATTGTGGCTCAGAGGTTAGCAAACCAGACTAGCATCCATGAGAATGTGGGTTCGATACCTGGCCTCGATCAGCGGGTTAGGGATCTGGCATTCCTGTGAACTGTAGCGTAGGTTGCAGATGGGGCTTGGATCCCGAGTTGCTGTGGCCGGCAGCTGCAGCTCCAATTTGACCTCTAGACTGGGAACCTCCACATGCTGCGGGTTCGGCCCTAAAAAGACAAAAAAAACAAAATGACAGGAAAAAAAAAAAAAAAACCAATACAGTCCACTGAATAGCAGGGAATGATGTTCACTATCCTGGGATAAACCATCGTGGAAAAAAATATGAAAAAGAATGTACATGTGTGTATAGCTGAATCACTTTGCTGTACAACAGAAATTAACACAACATTGTAAATCAACTATACTTGAATAAAATAAATGTTTAAAAAGACAAAAGAAATGGTAGGGCAGGATTAACTTTCCATAATGATTCACACTGATCCGAAGTACCATTAAGAGAAATTTAATCTTTACATTCATTTGAATTCAAAAACAATTACATCGTTTCCTTCATAGAAAAGACTTTAGGAATGACTATTTTAAAACATTTAGGACTCCAACCTATCACTACATATGTACTTTCTCAAACTAAAGGATATTACAAAAAAAAAGTTTCTCTCTTGACACATTAAGTTACTTATGACCTATCAGCTAAAGCACAAGCTCCTTGAGTTGCCTTTCTAGGTACAGCAATCTACTCTTTGAACTAAACAACTGGTTTAGTCTAATGTGGCCTCAACTCCTGCCATACCTCCATCCACCCACCTTGATGGCAAATGTCATGAGACTGAATTTTTCTCTAAGCAGACTGATTCTTCCAAATGGGTAATGAAGAGGTAACTCCTAACCCTTTTCTTTGACAGACGGCCTAGAGACAGTTTTCATTCTGACATGGTAATTTACAAATCCATAATGATACTTTATGGCATGTCTACTAATCACAAGAAGTCATTCATTCTTGTTTGGGCTAGGAATCTCACTTCAGTAGGGCGGAACTCAAAATTCTGCCAACCTAAAATTTTGATAAAATATTTTATGGGGGTAGATTTGACTTTGGAAAATTTTATCCATTTTGATCATTCCTAAAATGGTTACAAGCTCTAATGAAATCTCTAAAATTTGTTCAGACAACCTGGTAAAAGGAGAGCTATACAAAGGAATTAAGTTTCTCTCTCACTTAGGCATTGGGTTTCCAGTTTGGATTGCTCAGCTTGTTAACATTTTTGTGTTTATAAAATTAAAGCGACAGTGGGTTAAGGATCTGGATGTTGCCATGAGTGGTGGTGTAGGTCGCAGATGTGGCTTGGATCCCGCATTGCTGTGGCTCTGGCGTAGGCTGGCGGCTACAGCTCTGATTAGCCCCCTAGCCTGGGAACCTCCATATGCCGCACGTGTGGCCCTAGAAAAGACAAAAAAAAAAAAAAATAAATAAAGCAAGCTTATCACAAAAAACAACAAAAAGATTTAGAATGTAGAGACAAACTAAAAACTATCCATATATGGAAACAATCTGTTAATATCTTTGTACTTCTGTTTATTCTCTGCATTTTTTAAACACTTGAGATCATACAATATAAAATTTCCAGTTCTGCTTTTTAACTTAATAGTGCAGCCATTACAATGCTATAAGATTTATTTAACCATTTCTCTACTGTTGGCACGTATGTTGTTTTTAATTTCCAATATTCTAAAAACACAACATGAAGATACTTGGGCATCTTTTTCTACATTTAAGACATATATTTAAAGACATGTTCTTACCAGATTCCCCAGCACTGAAATGATCGAATGGATTCCCTTCAGCATCTGGGTTTAGTAACATCATTTCAAACGGGATATCTTCTCCCTGAGAATTCTCATCGTCCTCTTTGCACGTATACTTGTCTGCATAAAACACGTGCCACGTTTGTGGATGTGGAATCTGGGACACTGTCAGATTATGTTCAGTCTGATTCATGGTCACTTTAAAGAGAAAAATAGCATTTTCAATGCAAAACTCTCAAATGTATTTATTTTGTTTTAGTCACATAATCAATTGGAAATTAGGGTTTTTTTTATTTAGTTCTTACTGCCTCAACTGCCCAAGCCCTGATATAGTACTGGAATAAGGTCTGTAAGTCATAAAGCAGATAACAATATTTTAACCGACCAAAAGAGTCACTATAAAAGATCTACGAAATACCACAAATGACTAGAATGGTTTCACTGCAACTACGAATTTCAATTTTACCTGCTTTCAAAATTTTCAAGTTGGTTAGCACCATTTTAAAAAAACTGGGCAGGGGGAGGTCCCCATGTGGTACAGTGGGTTATGGATCTATGTTGTCACTGAAATGGCTGGGGCGCTTCTGTGGCACGAGTTCTATCCCTGGCCTGGGAAATGCCACATGCCATGGCCAAAGCCAAAGAAGTTTTTTTTTGTTATGGTTAAATGTGGTTAAACAACACAAAAGTTACCATTTTAACAATTTTTTGGTTTTTTTTTCTTTTAGGGATGCACCTGCAGCATGTGGAGTTTCCCAGGCTAGGGGTCACATTGGAGCTGCAGCTGCCAGCCACACCACAGCCACAGCAACATGGGATCTGAGCTGCATCTGCAACCCACACCACAGCTCACAGCAATGCTGGATCCTTAATCCACTAAGTGAGGCCAGGGATCAAACCCGCATCCTCATGGATACTAGTTGGGTTTGTAACCTGCCAGGCCACAGTGGGAACTCCCCATTTTAACAACATTTAAGTGTACAGTTCTGTATTAAGTACATTCACAATGCTGTGTAACCATCAAAGTGATATTTCTGAAAATTACTTATTTGAGTTAAAATGGAGCATTCAACTTTGGAAATTATAATATCTAAAAACTATGACTGACAAACACCTTCAAAAGATTTTCCAAAATCTCTTCCAGATTTGTTAGTCTTTAGAAATAGACTAAAAGTAGAAAAGCAGAAATTACAGGAATATAAGAGTTGTTATACTGGGTCAGATCTATATAGTGTGTGTATGGGGGGCAGGGGGGACTCATGAATACTGGCCTCACACAGACCTGTGCATGAATCCTGGCTCCAGTACTTTACCTTCTATATGACTTTGGGCTAGTTACATAAGCAATGACACTTCCTTCCTTCATCTATAAAATGAAGGTAATGCTTAGGGCAAAGAGCTGATGCAAGGATTAAGAGTCACTTAGCATGGCATCCATAACATAGAATTTGCTGAATAAAGTTAACTGTCCCTTTAATTGTCCTTCTCCTTGTTTTATTTATTTATTTATTTACTTTGCTTTTTCAGGGCCACACTTGCAGCTTATGGAAGTTCCCAGGCTAGGGGTCGAATCGGAGCTCCATCTGATGGCCACAGCCACAACCACAGCAAATGCGGGGTCTGAGCCATGTCTGCGACCTACCACAGCTCACGGCAGATCCTTAATCCACTGAATGAGACCAGGGATCAAACCCACGGCCTCAAGGAGACCAGCTGGGTTTGTAACCCGGTCAGTCACAAAGGGAACTCCTCCTTTTCCTTTCTTTAAAACAAAGTGGTTATACCAACAAGTGCTTGTCACTCCAGGGTACTTCTGTTCCCATGCAGGGCATTTTGAAAATGTGTAGGGACAGTTTCTTTGTCACAGCAGTTGGGAAATACTTGAAGTGAGGCTGTGCTAAACCTCATGCAATCCAAGACAAAGTCTCATGCAATAATGACCTGTTCTACCCGAATGCCAATAGCACCCTCTTTGAGCAACACTAAATGATGTCCAAGATCCTTTCTTGATCTACAACTATGATTCTGACCTAAGAGGAACTGCCTACCACCATCACGGTGTTGCAGGAGAGCAGGATCTCAAACAAAAACACGTAATAGACAGTAGAAGAGGTAGAGGAGCAAGCCTTGGCCCAGCTACTTCCCAACTTCATGACTCATCATACACACGACTTAACCTCTCTAAATTTGCTTCTTCAGTAGGACACAAAATACTTGCCTGTCTGGCTCAGAGTTCTTGTGAGGCGCAAATGAGACAGTATATGAAAATCCGATGTAAGAGGGTCTGCTTCTACGCAAAGTAGAGTATTCTTAAAATACAGGACCATGATGGGCCTAATGCCCAAGTCTAGACTGCCTCCCCTGCATGCTGGTTAGTCTTGATCTTTTCCTCAAACGGAAAAAAAAAAAAAAAAACCCAAACAGACCTTTTTAATAAATAAAAGAGGAGTTCCCGTCGTGGCGCAGTGGTTAACGAATCCGACTGGGAACCATGAGGTTGCGGGTTCGGTCCCTGCCCTTGCTCAGTGGGTTAACGATCCGGCGTTGCCGTGAGCTGTGGTGTAGGTTGCAGACGCGGCTCGGATCCTGCGTTGCTGTGGCTCTGGCGTAGGCCGGTGGCTACAGCTCCAATTCGACCCCTAGCCTGGGAACCTCCATATGCCGCGGGAGTGGCCCAAGAAATAGCAAAAAAAAAAAAAAAAAAAAAAAAAAAAGACAAAAATAAATAAATAAATAAATAAATAAATAAAAGACAGGACTTCCCATTATGGCTCAGTGGTAATGAACCCGACTAGTCTCCATAAGGATGTGGGTTCGACCCCTGGCCTCAATCACTGGGTTAAGGATCCTGCGTTGCTGTGGCTGTGGTGTAGGCTGGCAGCTGTAGCTCTGTCTCAACCCCTAGCCTGGGAACTTCCATATGACATCAGTGTGGCCCTAAAAAGACAAAAAAATAAAAATAAAAAATAAATAAAAGACATTTCTTGAGGTACCTGCAGAAATTTGCATATGGAAGAGATTTTGGAGGACATTATGAAATTAGTCATTTTCTTAGGTGCAGTAATGGTATTGTTATGCTAACAGTAAAGATTATGGAGAATAATGTCCTTACTCTTGTAAGATGTACGCTGAAATATGGTGAACTGCTCAAGACACCCACAACTCATTTTTATTTCAATTAAAGGCAAGAATCACACTAGGCAGAATGACCCTCATCAAAAAAATCTACAAACGAAAAATGCTGGAGAGGGTGTGAACAAAACAGAACCCTCTTACACTATGGTGGGAATGTAAATTGGTGCAACCACTGGGGAGGATAGTATGGAGGTTCCTTAAAAGACTAAACAGGAGTTCCCGTTGTGGCTCAGTGGGTTAAGAATCCAACTAGTATCCATGAGGATGGGGGTTCAATCCCTGGCCTCAATCAGTGAGTTAAAGGATTTGGCATTGCTGCAAGCTACAGTGTAGTCTGAAGGTGCAGTTCAGCTCTGGCATTGCTGTGGCTGTGGCGGAGGCCAGCAGTTGCAGCTCTGATTTGACTCCTAGCCTGAGAACCTCCATATGCCATGGGTCTGGCCCTAAAAATGAAAAAAAAAAAAAAAAGACTAAATATAGAACTACCATATGATCCAGGAATACTACTATTGGGGCCCATATCCAGAGAAAACCATAATTTGAAAAGATACATGCACCCCAAGGTTCACTGAAGCACTATTTAAATAGCCAAGACATGGAAGCAACCTAAATGTCTATTGACAGAAGAATGGATAAAGAAGGGTACATATATATAATGGAATATTACTCAACCATAAGAACGAATGAAATAATGCCATCTACAGCAACATGAATGGACTAAGAGATTATCATACTAAGTGAAGTAAGTCCAAAAAAGACAAATATCATATGATATCGCTTATATGTGGAATCCAATGAAAATGATACAAAATAATTTATTTGCAAAACAGAAAGGGACTCAAAATCAAATTTATGGTTACCAAAGGAGAAAGGTGGTGGGGGGGTAAATTAGGAGTTCGGGATTAACATCTACATACTGCTATACATAAAAAGGATAACTAACAAGGACTGACTATATAGCACAGAGAAATCTACTCAATACTCTATAATACCCTACATGGGAAAAGAATCTGAAAAAGAATGGATATACGTATACAACTGATTCACTTCACTGTACACCTGAAATTAACACAACCTTGTAAGTCAACTATATTCTAAGAGAATTTTTTTAAAAAATGACATAATACAAATATAAAGCAAACATAACAAAATATTAAAAGTACGAAATCTAAGCCAAGTGTATACAGATGTTGGTTGTACTATACTTTCAACCCTTTTGTATAACTGAAAATTTTCCTGACAAAAAGTTGGAAAAATATTATTTATAGGTTATCTTCATAAATGAGGTGCAGGTGCATCTAATAAGGATTCAAATTTTGAGAACTTAAACTTTACATTTGGGAATTTCATTACAGTAGTTAAACTGGACAAAATGATTTTTTTAATAACACCACAGCATTGTTTTTTTTGGATATCTTAATTTAGCTGGCATTTAAACTGTTTTCTTACTCCACAGCTTCTGGACAAATGCAGCAAAGACTCTAGTTTCTGTTAAATATTTGAAGACCTTTAATAAGAATTCAACATATGATCAATAAGACACCCAGAAATAAGGCTTTTGAAATGTGCCCTCACAATTTTGTAATCTGGACTTGATTACAGAAGGGCTCTGCTATGCTGAGATTTTCTCATTTGCACTTTTTCTCTTAGATAAAACAATATAAAAATTAACCATTATATTTTTACCAATATGCTTTTTCATGTTTCATTTTTAATTATGTGGCTCTACAGCAAATAAAAACAAAAGTGTGCTTCATAAAGTGATATTGGCCTTAGTTTTTGTCTTTGCTGTGTTTTTCAGTAAGCCTAGGAAACAAGCCTCTTGACAAAACTGTGTGGTCATTGTTTTTGAGACAAAAGACTACAGCCCAGCATGCTTATTCTATGCTGATATAATTAGTATTTCGAATGTTAACAAAACTTGACTTGCAGAGAATGGGGTTGAATGGCTAATTGCCCAATAATATTATGAAAGGAAATGAATGCTGTTAACAAAAATACCCAGAATAATACACTAACACCTTTAAGTACTTTATAAATATAGCAGGTGTACCAAAGAAAATATATGCCTATGATGTAAAAAGACAGTACTGAAAGTGTTTTATGTACAAAATTAACTTAATTCTTGTAATCTGACGGCAAATTTTTTGCATAGAAACTCATCATTTTCAGAACATTTAAATATTTTGTTTGCTTTAAAAACCTACAAAATAGTTTTTATCATTAAAAAATCTGATGTTTTATAACGTTACTAAAAGAGAAAACAGGAAGACTAAAAAGTAATTTCTCAAATGTTAGTTTGGGAGGACATATAATCACAAGCAACATTCAACAATATGAGATTTTTCAAATCTACTCATCTTTTCATAGTTCACTGGCAGCAATAACGTTTTACATAGGAGTTAGGCAGAGTTAATGAGCTTTTCGCCAAATAGGTGAAAGGCTATTAATTCTTAAAAGTCTCATTAATGGCCAGGAAATGAGAATTATTTCTATAAAGAATTATTTTCAAGTATGTGATAATTCTACATTGTCATGAATTTAAGGATATACTCTTCGTCTCAATGCATCAGAGCTTCTAAAAAATAACATGCTATAATAATAATACTATGACTATGACACATAACGTATAAAAGTTGAAGAATACATATATTGTTAAGACAGCTTTTGTTACTGGAAAAAGAATTGATTAAATACAAAGAAAGTGGTGTATATGCTACTAGTATTTAATTTGTTTCAGGCCTCCAAATTTAACAAAAATTCCTCATTCCTCAAAAATTCCTGTTTCCTGAGATCTCCCATTTCAGTAATTCCAAAGAATATCTCTGCACTTATCAGAGTAGGGAAGGTTCGGAAGGGAAAATAGAAAAAGAATAAACAGCAAGAGGTTTTATAAATGATAGTTCCCTACATATGCAACGCCACCTGAAGAGTTATAATTAGACTCACAGCATTTTAGGACTTTCAGGAACTTTAAAGAAAACAAACCCAACTTCCTTGGTGTAAAGATAGGTAAGGGGCAGCTCAAAGATAACAAGAGCTTGTTATAAGCCACAAGCAGTGATTCTTAATCTAGCTCTCTTTCCAATGCACCAAGTCTCCCTGTATACATAAGTTCTGCGAGTGAAAGTATTTGACTGATACGAAAATCAGATTTTTGCAAGTATATGGCATAATATTGATCATGTAAATTTAAAAAATCAATTCCTATGGGTCAAAGCATCAAACAGCCTGATAAGTTTTTAATAGACAAAGAAAAAAATTTTTGAGGTGCCAAGTACAAAGCAAATGACCCACCAACCAAAAACCCTTCAAGCACAAAGCTCAATGACAATTCATCCTACAAATACTTAGTCAATGCTAATCTGAGCACTAAATTATCATAAATTCTCACTCAGACTATCATAAATTTCCACTCATAGTACCATGTAACTAACACTCATAATTCATATCACCACTGCAGTTTCACAGTGATCAGATTCACACCCTCAGCAGCCTTAAGGACTGAGAAAGTGTCAGTATTTCAGTCCCTTGATTTATCACTAGTGCCTAGAATAGTATGGGAAGCGCTCAGTGAATGAATGAATGAATGAATGAATAGAACAAAAGAGCCCTGCTGCTCTCACTGATTGTTTTATAACAAATTAATAGGATGAAAAGTAGTACCTATAATAAATGCTGTAGAGGAAAATAAGAGTTATAAAGACCCAAATGTTGGAGTTCCCGATGTGGCGCAGTGGTTAACGAATCCGAGTAAGAACCATGAGGTAGCAGGTTCGGTCCCTGGCCTTGCTCGGTGGGTTAAGGATCTGGTGTTGCCATGAGCTGTGGTGTAGGTCACAGACGCAGCTCAGATCCCGTGTTGCTGTGGCTCTGGCATAGGCTGGCGGCTGCAGCTCCAATTAGACCCCTAGCCTGGGAACCTCCATGTGCCTCGGGACTGGCCCTAGAAAAGGCAGAAAGACAAAATAAATAAATAAATAAATAAAGACTCAAATGTTAAGCTCATGGATGAAGGAACTAAAACAGGAAAGGAAGAACAAGTGGAGGAAATGCCTAACCAAGGCCCAGGGCGGCACTGAAACAAAACCAGCACTATAAATAAAATGAGGCAGGAGGGGGCGATGCTCAGAGATGAAGCTGGGGAGCATGCAATGGCCAACTCAGAGGGCTTTGCTCACAGGTTAAGGAGGGCCGCCTTTGTCCTAAGAGCAGTAGGAACCCACTGAAGTATTTAACAGTGTGCTGAGGCCTTCCCATTGGGGCACAGCAGTAACAAACCTAACGAGTATCCATGAGGATGTGGGTTGGATCCCTGGCCTCCCTCAGTGGGTTAAGGATCCAGCGTTGTGGTGAGCTGTGGTGTAGGTTGCAGACGAGGCTCCGATCTCACATTGCTGTGGCTGTGGCGTAGGCCAGCAGCTGTAGCTCCAATTCCACCCCAGGCCTGGGGACCTCCATATGCTGTGTGTGGCCCCCCCCAAAAAAAGCATAAGTAAATACATAAATAAATAAAAATAAAAGTGTGGTGAGGGTGTGAATGTGACAGATCAGACCAGCAGTTCCGAAGGATCATTCTGGTTACAGAAGGGGACCGGAACAGCAGCAGTGGCCAGCCACAAGCTGTTGCAACAGTACAGGCAAGAGATTATGGCAGCTGGGGAAAAGACGGTGAGGGAAGAGATGAAGAAAGGTAGATGAATTCAAGAGACATTTAGAGGTAACTTACTAGATTGAAAGGGAGTAAAGAGATCAAAGCGGGGCGTGGGGGAAGACTCCCTGGGTCTGGTTGTTCACTGGACAGTTCGTGGTGCCAGGGCCTGAAAGGGGAACACTGGAAGAGGACAGGTTTGGATGGGCAAGAGTGGGCGTTCAGTTTTGGATATTACCAGCCTGGGAACAGAAGGCTAAAACTTCTCATACATATAGAGAACACTTAGCTGAGAAAACTGGTATAGGAAGGAAAAGATAATTGCTAATGAGCATCTGCAAGAAATTCCCAGGTAAGTTCTGAAATTCAGGGTTGGGGTAAATAACTGTCTTTTTAATATCTGAATCCAGTCATTCAGACTTCTTTAGCGTACTGTCAATGTCGTCTCACAAACCTAGAGAAAAGATCCCCATGACGGGTGGCAAGGACTGGGGGCTTGTACTCTCATCCCTATTCAGGCTGTGGAGGAACCAGACAGCTGCTAAGCCGAGGAAGAATGAATGCTCGGTAAAGGCAGTGTTTTACCAACTAGACTAAAAGAAGATTCAGAGACTCACAGATATGCAAAACATGGTAAGGGAAATGGGAGCGGGGGGTGGGGGGGGTGGATAATGGATAATTCCTATTTTCTCTCATGGATGTTTCACATTCCTAATTAACAACCAACTGACTTCCAAGGGGTAAAAATGGGTAGCAGGACACATGCTCTTCACTTCTACAGCCAAAACATTTGCACGCATTCTGGATGGCTAACACTCTCATGCATGGGACAGTGCCGACGAGAATGGAAGAACCCAAGGACTGAAGCAATTAGAATAATAAAAGCAGAGACTCTCTTGAGGCAGACCTAGGGGTTTACAAACGATGTGGTGCTAGCACATTCCAAAATGACATATTGTGTCACCAGATGACTAGGTCCCATGTTCCAATAACACATTGCAAAACAGCATCACTTGGGCTAAATTACACAATTAACTGAGATAAAGCATGCTTAGTGTTTAGCTCAGTTCTACCAGATAATAAGCATTCAACAAATGTTATCAGTCACTCCATGCTGCCACTGGGTCAAAATATATCTGCCACATGGTATGAATTATGTGACACGTAAGAAGTCTGAATGAAGAAAAGCACATCTTTATAAATTATCTAAATTATTATAGTTTTTTCCCAAATATTCTGAATAAGAAGGGGAAAAGGCATTCTGTCTTTTGATCAAGGAAAAGATTAGTTTCCTTAAACTTCATGGAAAGTGCACCAGACAAGGTGTCAACTGAGTGTGATGTATGTTGTGCTATGAAATATCCTGATCTACTCAAACAGTGAGGAAAAAAACCATACATAATGATCAAAGCAAACAGGATATACTCACTTGTCAACTGAGCTTTGGATAGTTTTTCACTACAACTATAACCATTACTGCCTTCCCGCAGCTTCAGCAATTCCCGGGCTTGGAACAGGTAGAGTTTAGCTTCCTTTCCGACAGCTACCGCTATGTTGTTGATTCTGACACACAGAAGAGCATGGTCACCTGGACATTAAAACAAAAATTATTAACTAGTGTGGTCTTGTTTGGAACCGAGATGGGCAGGCAATTCAATACCTCTGTTTATCAAGATGGGAACTGAAAGAGCACAATTTTTCCTAAATCTCACTTTCACCACCAGGTAAATCACATTAGGTAGATTGTCCCATTCAGATACAAGTCACCAGATTACTCGCATTAATTATCCAAAACAACATGTGGTGTTTCCTTGTACTTTAGCTGATAACTGATGGCTTTTCACTGAATAAACAGCAGCATCTGCCCTATGCAGACATTTACTGTCATAGAATTTTGCCTCGTTTTACAACCATGCGGCATCTTTAACATTTGTTTACAAACTATAGAAATCTCCTGACAAAGTTTCTTTTGTTTTTAATATAACATGGCTGTTAATATTTATTCTTTTACTATAAAAATAAACATAGCTCATAAGAAAGTTTAATAAATGAGTCTGAAGGGAGACCTTTTATACCCGATATAAAGTTTGACATCTGTGACTTTTACAAAAGAATTTTCAGAACACTGTATGTTGTAAGACAAGTCTAGAGGGAGCCTTGTTGCACACAGCAAGTGCATTTAAGGACTAGAACAGAAATGGCAAAAAGTAGCTGTCTCTAGGGAAAGGGACTCTGGGTGAGCAGGGGACTGTTTTTTCCATCTAAAGAGTGTTTATCCTCCTATTATTGTTGTTTTTATTTTACTATTATCACTTTGGATTAAACATTGTAAACAAATTCGGAGTTCCCGCCGTGGCACAGTGGTTAACGAATCTGACTAGGAACCATGAGGTTGCGGATTCGATCCCTGGCCTTGCTCAGTGGGTTAAGGATCCGGCGTTGCCGTAGGTCACAGACCCGGCTCGGATCCCACGTTGCTGCGGCTCTGGTGGTGGAGGCCGGTGGCTACAGCTCCAATTAGACCCCTAGCCTGGGAACCTCCACATGCTGCAGGAGCGGCCCTAGGAAAGGCAAAAAGACAAAACAACAACAAAAACCATTTTAAATAAATTTAAATGTATAGTATGCATCACAAAATGTCTAAGTCTCCTATATAAACTGATTATATTATAAATTAGCAACAGCTTTAAAAGGGACTCCAAGGCCCTAATAACATCTAAAAATCACATTCTGATTTAGAGCTCATTATTTCAGTACGGTATATAGTTTAGCACTGAATTCTAATTCATTGAAAATTGGTATCAGGAAAATATACACACAGAGAAAAGTGTGTATGTTAATATACTTGAACACGGTATTCCTCAACCTTTCCTGAGAAATCTGGATTTACTACATGGTTCTCCTTTGTGTTTGTCATTTAATTATTATGAAATATCGGTGTTGTCTAAGCCTGACTGCAAGTCATGAGAAACAAGTCAAGTGACAGCTTCCATACATGCCAAACTTTCTAGGGCTGTCCAGATTGTGCCATTCATTGTGGTGACATTACTATCCCTGTCAATGGTCATAATTACAGCCAGTTGATTCGGAAACTGAAAATATTACCAAAAAAAATAAAAAACTGAACTCTTTCTAGAGTTTCTTCTTCATTCACCCAAGGTCTATTTCACATTGGATTTTGGAAAATGGGTTATATCTCCTTTTCTCAGTTATTTTTAAAACTTCAGATTAAAAATAATAAATTCAGTTTCTTCTACCTTCATACCAACAATTCTGTAATTCAAGACTTCAATTTCTTTCCCAACCATTTAGCTTCTCACTTTTATTATACTCTCCTAAGGATCCTCTCTAGGATAATACTCTGATCTTGCATCTTCTAACGCTAAAGACCCTATGGGATCTTTATAGGATCCTAAAACCTCACCAAGGCAAATAATTATTTTGAAATACAGTAGTAGTCAAATTAAAAGTACCAAGAATATGTACCAAGAACAACACTCCAATCTCGAGGGTGCAAATAAATAAAGTGGAGAATGAATGCAGATTCTTTCATTTAACAATTATGGATTTTTGCGGGAGACCTAGAAGGGAAGAATCAAATGCAATCTAATTTCAGAAGGACCACCGTGGATACAAACGATGAAGCTTCCAGGGCACACTTGCATGCATTTCTGTCAAATTAGTTCTAGGCCTCGTGGTCCATGGTAAAGCTACTCCTTTAGTAGGGACATAACCAAACGGTTCTGGCACTTGTGACGAGATACCAAATTTTTATTTGGTTTCCAAAACCTCTCTGCTGCAAGTAGGTTTTAGCAAATTTATCTTAAAAACAACAAAACCTAGCAAATCTAAGTTCTGGGACTTCAAGTCACACGTAATTACGGTGCCTTAGCGTATACAATGAGGCTGAGACAGGAGTGAGCAAATGATGCTTGGAGGGAAAGATCTGGAAACATGCAGCAGGGGAGTCATCTGCACATTCGTTAGTACGGAGGGGATTGGGGGAAAGGGTCTTTTAGGCGCAGAATACAGCCACTAATGGGGGGAGGGTACTGACAAGGATCTGGGGAACAGCAACAGAGGGCTTGGCAATAAATGCACGCCACGCTTGCGAGGAGCTACGGTGGGGGTGGCTGCAGGTAATGCGGGAGCGGGAAGCACGGGTGAGTTGGGTGAAGTCTCCGGCCTCGTCGCTGCCGGCTCCAGGCTCCCCACGCGAGGCGGGAAGGGAGGGGCCCGCGGGGTGGGCCCACACGCCTTTACCCCTCTCCTCGCCCCCGCACCTACCGTGGAACTCGAAGTGGCCGATGCTCTGGCCCTGAGCGTCTCGGGCCGCGGCGCTGCTGAAGCTGCCCCGCAGGGTCTTACCCTGGCTGCCCTGCGGCCACCAGCAGCAGGTGAGAGCCACCGCCAGCAGCCGCAGCCCCCCCATCCCCTCCTCCCGCTCGGCAGGCACACCCAGACCCCTGACAGCCTGCGGCCGCAGCCCCACGTCGACAGCTCCCGGGTGGGGGGCGAAGAGAGCAGGACCGGCGCCGCGGGCCCGTCCCTAGAGACTGCCAGCCAATCAGAAGGACCTCTCCGCCACGAGCCAAAGATATTCGCCAATCAGATGCTGAAGTGGGCGGGGCGTGCAGAAACGGGCGTCCCATCACTCCCCAGCCTCTAGGCTAGTTCCCGCCTTTTTTATGGAGAAACCGGGAGGATGTTGCTTCATGTTACGGAAAAATGATTGCCCTCCTCCTCGCCCGGCGCTTGGTGCCACTGCACATGCGCAGGCGCGCTGGCCGGGGCTAAAAGATCTTTCAAGGATGTGCGGGATTCGGAAAAAGAAGAAAAAAAAAAAACTAAAAAAGACATACAACAGCACCATTTCTGGTGGAGAGGAATACTCCAGAAAAGCGCATATGTAACTCACTGGACGTTTCCACTTTAATGTCTCCAAGACACTTAACTCTACCTGTCTACAATTTAACGCGTGGTCTCTCGGCACCAACCGATTTTCCCTTCTAGGTTTCCTGTCTTCTTGCGTTATGCCATCATCCAGCAGAGGAGACAGCTGAGAATTGGTGGGACACACCCCAGACCCTACCCCTTACATCCCTACATCTATCCAATTCCGTGAAACAGCTTATTGGCGCCTCTCCTGGATAGTTAGGTTAAGAAGTGGCGGCCACAATCCCATCCAGGCCACCAGCTTACCATCATTTACTTGGCCTATGGCAACTGATCTGACAACAGTAATTTTCTCCAAGTGGTTACACACAGTCCATCTATACCCTAGAGCCACAGAAAGCTTTGGAAAATGCAGTGTGACTGCATCACTTTCCTTCAAAGGCTCTCAGTTGCCTCAGGACACAACCCTAACTCTTTAGAACAGGACTTTCAAGTCTCTCAAATTTCCATCTGTTTTTAATGTCTATCCTTACTGAGCCACTGTCAGTTCGCTAAACACACTGCAAGTTCTTCCCTCTGGACTTGTAGCACTTGCCTATCTCTCTGGCTAGAATACTTAACATTATCTACCATTCAACCCCCACATCATCTCACTTTCCTAATTTACTCTTCTTTCCCAAGGCTTAAGGTTAAGAAGCCTTTCTCAAACCCTCAAATCTGTGTTAGAATCAGATTCTCTTACTGCCCTACCAGGGCACTTACCATACTGTCCTGCAAGTGTGTATCTGTATCCCTTACTATATTGTAAGCTCCAGCTCATCACAGCTTAGACGACTATGCCTGTCTTGATGAAAGTAGAAACTCAAAATCATTTCATGAATAGATGTTTATCAATTAATGTTCACTTGAACACAAGCTTTTGTTACATATAAGCAAGGTCTCACAACAGACCTCAAAATTTAGAAAAAGAAATCTTTAGGGAACACTTCATGTGCCCGGCATTTTCAGTATCTCTGGCTGACCAGGAATAAACTGGATGTATTAATATTATTTAAAAATAATTTTTAAAATAGCACTTTTCAAATTATAAAAGTAATTCTTACAGCTTAGGAAAAAAATGTATGAAGTAAAAATGGAAGTCCTTGTTTCCTCCTTTCCCTGCTCATACTGATACCGAAAGTTATTCCTTGCTAATAGTTTAGGATGGATCCTTTGCATCATGCATTTACAAATATATGGTATCTCACCAAGGTCAGGAATAAAATTGGCCCTGAAAAAAAAATCAGAACTTGGGCCTTGAGTACTTGAGGCTTCTTCTCTTTCTTGTCCTCATAATCAACGTTGTTTTTTGTCTCACTGAAGACAGGTTTCTTGATTCCTCACCTCATTTGAATGAGTACAGCTACAAACAAGTCCCAAATTTATAGGTCCTTGGAGTTCAAGAAGAGCAACCAGACTATGCTAAATCCTTAGTACAATTCCAAATCTCAGGAGGAGGATTCAGTAGACCTACTGTGTGTCAGATGCACATCCTGTGGTCTGCCTGATTGGGTCAACTTGTGGAGATCATAAAGAGTAGGGAAGTCTGATCAGATAAAACTGCACGTATCCACTACAATATATTTTGGTCCTCATTCCATTTTGGTACATTCTTTTCAAAGGCTATAAATTAGTCCATTCTATTTTAAAAAGTGAGATCATACTAGTGGACTTTTTTTTTTTTTTTTGTCTTTTTGCTATTTCTTTGGGCTGCTTCCGCGGCATGTGGAGGTTCCCAGGCTAGGGGTCTAATCGGAGCTGTAGCCACCGGCCTAGGCCAGAGCCACAGCAACGCGGGATCCGAGCCGAGTCTGCAACCTACACCACAGCTCACTGCAACGCCGGATCGTTAACCCACTGAGCAAGGGCAGGGACCGAATCCGCAACCTCATGGTTCCTAGTCGGATTCGTTAACCACTGCGCCACGACGGGAACTCCGACATTTAAATTGTATACAGTTTTTCATCATTATAAGCAATATAACAATGAACATACGTTTTTCTGCAATTATCTATATTATGCCTCATGGAGTATCATAAACTGTAGGGACATTTGAACTTTTTGTTCATGTAACCATTTGGCCTCCCAAAATGGTTGTTAACAAATGACACTTTCACATATACTGGATAGTCCCCTTCTTCTTGGGCTTTGCCAACACACTATGTGGAAAACAAAAACCCGAGATATTTATTCATCTGAATAAACAATACTTACTGCTGGTTTATTCTCCACCGGGCCTGGTCCTGGAGTCTTGATAGTAGAAGGAAGCAAAACAAAGCTGCTACCCTCATGAAGCAGTAACAATGAGCAATTCAACATAGATGTTGAAGACAGCTAAATAAAGAACAGTAAAATGGCTGGGCAGGGCTCGGGTACAGCTTGCTGTTTTAACTGGAGTGGTCAAGAAGGGACTATCCACTGGGGTGGCATTCAAGCTGCGACCTTAAGGGTAAAAACTAGGCAGGCATCTGGGGAAAGGATATCCAAGCCCAAGAGAAGCCTGGGAAAATCACAGAAAAGCAACGAGGGCATGGAGGTGGGGGCAGAGTGAGCAAGAGGAACAATAGTAGGAAAAGATCTAAGAGTAGGATCTAGGGAACATCTTTACCATGATGTAGTGCAGGCAGCCTGCACTGTCTGTAATAATATCAACGACAACGTAAAAGGCCATTTTGCAATTTCAACCTTCCGTCTTCAACTTTGCAAGAAGAGAACTACCTGGAGTTCTCTGTTCAACCAAAGAGTAATCTGTGGGGATCGCTGTAGTTCAAGAATGAAAAAAAGGTAATCATTCCTAAACCTGACCATCTGTGTAACTAAGCAAAGCCTAATCCACGCTGGTGACACTTGCCCTGAAACGTTTCATTCCCAGCCATCCGAGTTAGTCCTATTTCACCAGGTGTTGGCAGAGAAGAGCTGCACCTGCGCAGTGGCGCCGCGCAGCTCGCGCACTCGAGAGCCCCGCCCAGCCCTCCAGTGGGCGGGGACACGCTCCGGAAGTGGCTGCTGCCTGACCTAGTAATGAGTGGGAGGAGCGAGGCGCGTCGCAAAAAGTCGCAGTGGAACTTTCCTACGATCTACAACCTGGCGCTTTACGGTGCCCAAGCACTGCTGAGCTGGGAGATGACGACTGCAGTCCGGGCTGAGCCCTTGGGTCTTCCCAACAGCTTTGCGAAGCGGGTCCTGGTGACCGGGGGTGCTGGTTTCATGTAGGTAACGGTGCTTCTAGTCGAGTAGTGGCTTCCCAGAACCCCAACCTTTTCCTGCGCCTCTGCTTGCCCTTGGCAACTCGGGATCGGCTTTGGGGATCTGATTGACATGGGGAGGGTCTTAATGCACGAGAAGGATTATTCCACCTTCCCGACGAAGACGTGACTCCTCTGAAACTACGACTTCTTTTAACGCCTCCCAGCCAAAGCAAAAGTGCTGTGGTACTGTCCGCCTTTCTGCCTTGCCCGAGATGTACCTGTCAGTCTTTTGTGGGCGCCCACTTTGCCCCCACCTCAACCCAGCACCCCCGACCCCCTCCCAGCCTCCTACGGTACACAGGCCTTGTATATATAGGCGCCAAGAAACGGTTTCTGGTTTATGATAGGAGTTTCATTTATTCAGCAAACTTTTTAAAAAATCCTCTACCAGTGCTTTGATCTGTATCAGTCGTTTGAAGCCTCCTTTCTGCTCACACTCACATTTAATCAACAGGTCTTCTCTTAGTACTTCCAAAGCGACCACGTCTCCTCGTCCTCCCCTTTCTATCCTAGCTCATGTTACTTGTGTCTGCTTTTGCCTGAACTTCTACTATAGCCACTCATTAGTCACTGCTTACACTCTTGTTCCCTTAAAGTCTGTTCACACGCAGAAGTCAGTGTTTATTAAGTAAATAAGTGCGTAGTTTCACTCCAGTGGTTCCTGTCAGATTTAGAATAAAATCTAAACCCTTTACGGTACCTAGAAGTCTCTCAAGTGCCCAAGCTCCAAGGTGGTCTGTTGTTCTACCTCTTTTATGTGCCTGCCACTCTTAGCGTCGTGCAGTTCCTGGAACACCGGAGGCTGGTTGCCGCTATTTTGAGGCCTTTGCACTTGCTTCCCCTTTGCTTAGGCTGTTTGCTTCACTTAGTTCAGGTGTTTACTCAGACATCACCTCCTCCTGGCCTTACCTGACCGCCCTATCTGAATAGCCCCTCTCCCAACTAACCCACTTATCACTACCTGAAATTATACTGTGTAGTTTCACTTGCCTATTGTGTTTCACTCACCTATTGTCTGCATCCCCACCCTCCGATGTAAACCAGATGAGGGCACAGAGTGTGGTTCCCTAAACAGCTGGAAAATTTACCCTCCCCCCGCCCCTCCGTTAGCATGTTAGATCACCTCTTCTTACCCCAGTGACTTGGAGGAGGGTACCAGGCAGGCACGTTTTCACTTAATGAAAAGAGGAACATGGATATAAAAGGGTGGTACAGTGCTGGTGCAGGACCGGTCTGTCCTGGGAGATTCTGTGAAAGGGCTGTCAAGTGCAAACTCTGAGTTCATAATTTGGTCCTAGGAGGCCAACATTTTGGTGTATATGATACAATCTGGTCATTATCAGGGTCCTCTGAAACCAATTGTGCTACTGTGGATATTCAACTCAGGATGGTTTCAGCAAGTATTAGCATGGGAAACCTAAGTTTGCTCTGGAACACCCCCCCCCGTTCTAATTTACACCACCAAATTCTCTTATGCCAAGAAATAGCAATGGCAGTGGGATTTCTGTGAACACGGTCAACTCCTATGCTCATGACAACTTAATTTTTACATAGTTATACCTACTGTCTGTGAAAAGGCATGTTACAGTTTAAGTCCATCTGCACTGACCATCACCCATTGTATTTATGATATGGCTTTACTCCCACTCTCAGTGTGTGCATGGGCAGCGTATTTGGTTGGTGACATCCTTATACCCAGGATCAGTATATTCTCTCTTGACCAGAATGTAAAGGGAGCATAGCCATACTGTTGAAAAGATGAGTGAAAAATATAGGTGTGTGTATATTCAATGTAGTTTTATTATTTCTGTTGTCCCACAACAATGTAAAGGTATCTACTGAGTTTCCTAATACTGGACAGCTTAGGGTAACATTTGAGAATTTAAGGAAAAGGTTAAGTTTTCTACTAATGGGTTATACTTTTTTCCTATAGTGCATCACATGTGATTGTCTCTCTAGTAGAAGATTATCCAAACTATATGATCGTAAATCTAGACAAGGTAAGCTTTATAAAAATGAACTGCATGTGTTGAAACTTACTTATATTTTTTAAAAGCATTAGAATCCTGTTATGCCGATATTTTAATTTTGTATTTAGTCATTTGAGAAACTTAAGGGCCATATATAGTCATGTGTTCATACAGTTTTTTACTCTTAAATTCTTGAAACTTTTTCGTTTGTTATGATAGTGCATAACCTAAAGGTTTTAAGTGCAGTATTTTTACTAAAAGAAATTCTTCTCTGAATTCAACATTTAGTGTAATCTTGTGATGTTTTTGTTTGTTTTCAGTGTTGAGATACTCTGATTATTTTATTATATGGTTTTATAACCACCAGCTCCTGGAAAATTATATATTTACTCTAAAAATTGAAGTACAGTTCCTTTGGTTTTGAGAGTTTTTCTGTAATAGTTGCTCCCTGGAGATTATGAAGGCCAGGATTGGTGATCACTACATTGTTGACTTTAAACACAAGATGCGATTAGTTACCTTACTTTCATAAAACCTAATAGTAAAAATATATAGACAAAAAATGATCTGTTTGTCTTACTTGTTTTTGCCTTCAATAATATCATGAACAGTAATTTTCCCCCCATCTGTCTACCAATTTACCAACAGGTAACTTAGGAAAAAGTGTAATGAGGAGTTCCCCTTGTGGCTCAGCAGTAATGAACCCAGCTAGTATCCATGAGGATGCAGGTTCCACCCCTGGCATTGCTCAATGGGTTAAGGATCCAGTGCTGCCATGAGCTGTGGTATAGGTCGAAACACAGCTCAGATCCTGCATTGCTGTGGCTGTGACATAGGCCGGCAGCTACAGCTCCAATTCGACCCCTAGGCTGGGAACTTCTGTATGCTGGAGGTGCGGCCCTAAAAAGAAAAAAAGAAAAGGTGTAATGAGTTTTAATATGTGTAACACAGGTATAGTTGTATTCAATCACTAATTCTTTTTAGTGAATGGTAAACTCCTACAGTCTCAGTGGCGGAGGGAGACCTGGGCAGGACAATTTTTTAAAGGAGAGGCTTATAAAATAACTTTTTTTAATTGAAAAGGTAAGAAAATTTCATCGTTTTTTAATTTATTTTTTACTTACCAGAAACTTCTAAAAACACTGAGAGCAAACACTTTAAGAAGACATTTTTTGTGTTATAATCAGAACATCGTCAGTATTTAAAATAAATTGACATGTAGGAAAAGCTGTTATCACTCTTTGTTGTTTCTCCCCCCTTACTTATTTTAAGCTGGATTACTGTGCAAGCCTGAAGAACCTTGAAACCATTTCTGATAAACAAAATTACAAATTTATACAGGTATGAAAGTGTTCTTATATATGTATTTTTTAGTATGCCTCTGTAGTCATTCAGATATCATATCTTTCTACTTTATAAATTTCAGTAATATGGGGGTAGGAAAGCACACTTATTAAAGACCTTTTTAATTTCCAGAAGTACCCCATGAGAATATCACTTGTAGGTTGATACCACATATAGAGCTACATGCAATTTTTAGTGCCTTAGCAGATCTATGAGTAGCCGATTGAACTTCCATGGTTTGTGATTTTAGGTCCTCGGTAAGATTTGAAGAGATTGGTACAAAATAGGGTGTTACTCAGGTAGCCCGGTAGTCGGTAGTCAGAAACCCACCCTACAGCCCATAGTACTTTTCTCCACTAGGATTGCCTAAAATCGGCCCTCAGTGGCTGATTCTTACTAGGCATTCTCAGAAGAGTGCAGAGTACAAACCAAGAGCCAGGTCATCAACTCAGAAAGGGAAATCTTTTTTTTTTTTTTTTTTGTCTTTTGTCTTTTTGTTGTTGTTGTTGTTGCTATTTCTTGGGCCGCTCCCACGGCATATGGAGGTTCCCAGGCTAGGGACTGAATTGGAGCTGTAGCCACCGGCCTATGCCAGAGCCACAGCAACGCGGGATCCGAGCCGAATCTGCAACCTACACCACAGCTCACGGCAACGCCGGATCGTTAACCCACTGAGCAAGGGCAGGGACCGAACCCGCAACCTCATGGTTCCTAGTCGGATTCGTTAACCACTGCGCCACGACGGGAGCTCCAGAAAGGGAAATCTTAATGTCATTTGTAACTATCTTACGATTTATGTTTTTTAAGGGATTCTATAAACTTTATAACCACAAATCTTAATATACTAAGCAAACATTTCATAATTTTTTTCCTTCTATATGAAAGTGTTTCCTCAGTCACTGAAGAATTGTTGAGAATACATATTTTTAGAAGATCTAAAAATATGTATTCTCAAAATATGTATAAAATACTCATAGATTGAGAGTTCTCGTTGTGGCTCAGCAGGTTAAGGACCCAGTGTTGTCTCTGTGAGGATGCAGGTTCCATCCCTGACACTTAATTCACTCAGTGGGTTAAGGATCTGGCCTTGCCGCAAGCAGCAGCATAGGTTGCAGGAGTGGCTCAGATCAGCTGTGGCAATGGTGTAGAAGGCCACAGCAGCAGCTCCAGTTTGACCCCTCGCCTGGCAACTTCCATATGGCACAAATGGGGCCAGAAAGAGAAGGAAAAAAAGAAAAGAAGGAGTTCCCGTCGTGGCGTAGTGGTTAGCGAATCCAACTAGGAACCATGAGGTTGCGGGTTCGGTCCCTGCCCTTGCTCAGTGGGTTAACATCTGGCGTTGCCGTGAGCTGTGGTGTAGGTTGCAGATTCGGCTCGGATCCCGAGTTGCTGTGGCTCTGGCGTAGACTGGTGGCTACGGCTCCGATTCAACCCCTAGCCTGGGAATCTCCATATGCCTCGGAAGCGGCCCAAGAAATAACAAAAAAAAAAAAAAAAAAAAAAAAAAAAGAAAAGAAAAGAAAGGAAAAAAACCACCTCATAACTTACTGCTTAGTTGTAGTGAAATACATCATTCCAGTTGTTACACTTACTTTAAATACATTTCAGTAATGCTTATATCAAACTTTTAAAAAAGAATTTTTTTCTTGTTAACATAGTTACCTTAGGTTGGCGAGAATGTTAAGGAAAAAAAGCTCACAGAGTCCATAGTAGTAGTTGGTACTCAGTAAAATACTATTTTAGACACTTTGCAAAAATGTATTTTGTATTGAATATCTTACATGCTAGGATGCTGAAGAAATAAATCATTATTTTGCCCTCAGTTGAATTTTAAGATACTCTTTTTATACCTGGGTGGGTGGTGAAGGGAGAATTAATTTTGTTCTTATGATTTTTGTTCATGAAGTAAAACGGTTATTATGAATGAGAGTGCTCAATGAAACTTGGCTTTTTCATCTTTGCTTTTTTATATAGGGTGACATATGTGATTCTCACTTTGTGAAACTACTTTTTGAAACAGAAAAAATAGACATAGTGCTACATTTTGCTGCGCAAACACATGTAGGTAAGCATTGTTTTATGTTACAGTTATGACAAGCAATTTTTTTTTTTCCAAATGGCTAACTAACCAAATAAAAGTCTAGTAATGGGGCTGAACAGGTAGGTACTTTGAAAGAACATATATCATGTTTTATCAGAAAAGCCCATGGTCGCTGTGTCATCATGATGCTTAGTGTTTCTCAGATCAGGTGTTAGTGTAGCCTTGAATGTTATCCTAAAACTGAGTTTAACCAAATCCAGAATAGTAATTACTTCTGGGGATATGGGCCTTCAACTGTATTTTTAGTATGTTTTTCTTAAGCTAGGTGGTGGACACAATTGAATGTTATTATCTATACTGTTTTGTTCTTAGATATTTTCTAATAATTTGTCTGACATTTTATATTATGAAATACAGCATATATTCAGAAGAATTTAGAGGTAAGGTTAGATGAATGATGGCAATTTGAATAACCATATAGCCATCACCTAAACAAAAGATAGAATGTTGCTGAGCCCTCTCAAGTAGTAGTATTGCTGCCTTATTACCTGACTTTTAAGTTATAATTTCCCTTGGTTTTCTCTACAGTTTTACTGTCTCTGTACTTTTCTCCAAATAGTATAGGTTAGTTTTTCCTGGTTTTAAATTTTATAAAAATGTATACATGGAAGCTCGCTGGTGGTGCATTGGATCTGGCATTGGTCACTGCTGTGGTGGATGTTCTGTTCTTGGCCCAAGGACTTCCATATGTCCTGGGCATAGCCAAAATAAATCAGTAAATATGTAAATAAATAAAACTGGCTTATTAACCTTTTTCTCATTGATTTGTAAGAGTTGATACACATGATACACACATGTGTGCATGTACACACACACACACATATATACTGAATACTAATTGTTACATGTATTACAAATATCTTCTCCCACTCTGTGCTGTATCTTTTAATATTTTTGCAAGCGTGTCTTGATGAGCAGATGTTCTTATATAAATTCTTAATGAATTTATGTATCTTTTATGTTATGGTTAATGCTTATTGGGTCTTAAGCAATTCCCTGTTGCCCCAAGGTCATGAAGATATTCTCCTACATTATCTTTGAAGAGCTCTAGAGTTTTGCCTTTCACATTTAGGTTGTAATCCATTTGAAATTGATTTTTGTATGAAGTATGAGATAATAATCCAATTTCTTTTTTTCTATATGAATACCAATTGCACCTTTGCCACTTGTGGGAAAGCTCACCAGTTTCCACTGCCCTGTCATATATCAAGTATCTTTATACGAGTATCTGTTTCTCAACTCTTTGTTTGTCTGTTTGTCTGTGCCTGTGCTGATTACACAATATATTGACTAATTTAGTGCTTTCATTATCTGATAGAGCAAATCCTTCTACTTGGTTAATGATCAAGCACTTTTCCTTCCAGCAATGTATGAGATGTTTACCAGTACTTCTGTTGTCAATCTTTGGTGGTTTTTATTATAGTTTCCCCTGATTATTAATGAAGTAAAAAAAAAACAACAAAACCCTTTATGTTTGTTTATTGGATTATCCTCCTCCCTTTCTTATTGGTGTATCTTCTTTACAGAGACTTCTAAATGGCAAGTCTGTTTACCATTTTCTAGTGGATGTTTATTCCTTGTAGATTTTTATAAGTCCTTTGTATATTCTGAATTCATGCCATTTGCCACTACCTTTTTTCAATCTGTCATTTGCCTTGTCACTTTCTTAAAAATATCTTTTGATCAATTGAAATTCTTCACTTCCAGGTGGTCCAGTTTATCCCCTTTTCCTTTAGGGTTCGCGCACTTGGTGTTCTCTGTAAGGACTCTTTTCCTACCTCCAGAGTCATGGAGATAATTCTCTTACATTTTTTTCATAAAAATTACTGCTTTGCTTTCCACATTCACATTTTTTCCCCGCATCAATATCCCTTTGACCCAACACCGTTTATTGAAAAGACTCAACCTTTCCTCATCACCACCTTTGTTGGAGATCAAGGACCTCTATATCCATGGTTCTGTCTCTGGGCTCCTGTCTTGTTCCACTGGTCTTCATGTATCCTTATGCCATTACCATACTTTAATTACTGGAACTTTATAATAATTCTTGGTCCCAGCAAAGCAAACCCTCCTACCTTTTTGTTGTTCCAGATTTTTTTTTAAGTTTAAGAGCACTTCACTTTTAAAAGTATCATTTCTCCTCTTTTCTATTTCTTTTTAGAATTAAACAAAAAAAAAGTGTTTCCTGCAAATATAGGGCTGATAGTTTTCTAAATTCTAAGAACTTACATGTATGATGTAATTTGGGTTTAGTGAAATCATAAACAGCAATGCATTTTTATGTCATTTTTACCACTGTTGCAATTGTGCTGAAGAAAGAGAAGTGAATAGAGCTCTCCTTAAATCTGAGTCTACGGGTTGGTGCTTGGGTGGAATTGGTCTAGCTTTTTCTTCTTTTTTTAGATCTTTCATTTGTCCGTGCCTTTGAATTTACCTATGTTAATGTTTACGGCACTCACGTTTTGCTAAGTGCTGCACATGAAGCCAGAGTGGAGAAATTTATTTATGTCAGCACAGATGAGGTGTATGGAGGCAGCCTTGATAAGGTGAGCTTACACAATGTCTGTTTCACCTCCTTCCCCTGTACCGTGATGCAAAGCTGGCTTACTAAAACCTACCCTGGACTTTTTTCATCCTCTGATTATACACACGTGAGGCTTTCCAAAATGTTTTTCCATTGTGTCTCTTTTTTTTTTTTTTTTGTCTTTCTAGGGCCGCACTTGCAGCATATGGAGGTTCCCAGGCTAGGGGTCCAATCAGAGCTACAGCTGCCAGCCTCCACCAGAGCCACAGCAATGCAGGATCCCAGCCGCGTCTGCAACCTACACCACAGCTCACAGCAACGCCAGGTCCTTAACCTACTGAGCAAGGCCAGGGATTGAACCTGAAACCTCATGGTTCCTAGTCAGATTCATTTCCGCTGCGCCATGACGGGGACTCCTCCATTGTGTCTTTTGTTCAAATCAAATAATACCACCCCAAATGGGAAACCACAGGCTAATCTGACACAGATTTATATGTAACTTGACTGACAATATTTTGCAAGCAGCAGCTCACGCCTAATCACTCATTCTTTTTTCTTTTTTTCTTCTTAGGGCCACGCCCAAGGCATGTGGAGGTTCCCAGGCTAGAGGTCAAATTAGAGCTGCAGCTACCGGCATACGCCACAGCCACAGCAACACCAGATCCAAGCCATGCCTGCCATCTACGCTGCAGGTTGAGGCAATGCTGGATCCTTAACCCACTGAGCGAGGCCAGGGATCGAACCCACAGCCTCATAGATACTAGTCGGATTCGTTTCTGCTGAGCTGTGACGGGAACTCCTGATCAGTCATTCTTTGTGATGAATGCCGTTGCCATGGACCAAAGCATGTGTCAGTTAAGCTGCAGGTGATGCCTCTCCCTCCTGTTCTACTCAGGAAAGCACACTGCTGTGTCACGGAGTGGGAATAAAATTACTAGAAACTGGAATCTGTTCTCCTTTGTTAATCATTTGTAAATACTGTAGTTTTTATATTAAAAAATGGCTCCATTCTCCAGGCTGTATTTTCATAGTGTTTACAGTGACCTCATTTTGTTTTGTTTTGTTTTAATATATTAATTTACCAAAACACATACATAGTGGGAAAATACAAGTAGTTTGAAAAGACTTAGGAGAAAAAGCAGACCCTGACCACGTTGGTTCAGTGCATAATCCCACTTCTGAGAAACAACCATGTGTATCTCTCTTTGCAGCTTTTTTCAGGTAAGCCTCTACCTTCTGGTCCTCCTACTCCCCCTATATCAGATCTGATTCAGTAGGCAGAATGCTTTTTAAAGTATAAGTCAGATCGTGATATGTAAGTCAGATCATGATATTTGAACCCATCAGTGTTTTGACAGTGGCCTCCAGGGTTCCACACAGGGTTCTCTGGCTCTTAGCTTTCTGACCCCATCTCCCATTTCTCTTCCTTCATTCCAGCCTCCTTATAGTTCCACTGGACACATTTCTATCTCAGGGCCTTTGCACTTGCTGTTCTCTTTGCCTGCCTTGTAAGGTCATTATGAACTTTAAGGAAGTTACTATATGTGAAGTGCTTAGAAAGATGCCAGGCATGTATTTGGGTTTCAGTAAATGTTTTTTAAATGTAGTCCTTAAGGAGTTTCCACTGTGGCACGATGGGATGAGTAGTGTCTCTGCAGTGATGGGACACAGGTTTGATCCCCGGCCCAGCACAGTGTAGTTGTGATCTAAGCTGCAGTTGCCACAGCTGCAGCATAGATACTGCTGTGGTTCAAGTCTAATCCCTGGCCCAGGAACTCCGTATGCCGAGGGGTGGCCAAAAAAAGGAAAAAAAAAAAACCATGGTGATAAACATTTCAAGTTCGGGAGTTCCCATCGTGGTGCAGCTGAAATGAATCTGACTAGTATCCATGAGGATGTGGGTTTGATCCCTGGCCTTGCTCTGTGGGTTAAGGATCCAGCGTTGCCATGAGCTGTGGTATAGGTAGCAGATGCAGCTCAGATATGGTGTTGCTGTGGCTGTGACGTAGGCCAGCAGCTGTAGCTCCCATTCAGCCCCTAGCCTGGAAACCTCCATATGCTGCAGGTACAGCCCTAAAAAGCAAAAAAAAGAAAACATTTCAAGTTTGTAATATGTTCTCTAATTTTTCTGCTTAGAAAGTATACACACATATATATATTTGTACATGTACAACTGGGTCACTTTGCTGCACAGCAGAAATTGACAGAACATTTTTAAATCGACTATAATAAAACTTTAAAAATAAACAAATAAAAAAGTATGCATAATACTTACTTTGTTTAACATATCTTTTTAAAATTAGGAATTTGATGAATCTTCACCCAAACAACCTACAAATCCTTATGCCTCATCTAAAGCAGCTGCTGAGTGTTTTGTACAGTCTTACTGGGAACGATATAAGGTAAGAACTGACTTCAGAAACCCTTGAGTCATTTTTCTTTGGATTTAGGTGTTAAAACTCCAAGTTAGCATTAGCAATATTTCATTTTTCAAATAGGGGACATAGATTGAGGAAAGTTATATATTAAGGAATTTTAAAATCTAAATTGCTACATTGTATGAAAAGTAGGAACCTACCTCTTATCCAGTTCACCATTTAAAGGAACAATTCCTATTTTTCCTACTTCAGTAATAGGTAGATTATTACAGATAGAGTGAAAAGCCCTGTTGGGGGACTTCCCATTGTGGCTCAGTGTGTTAACAAACCCGGCTAGCACCCATGAGGACTCAGGTTCAATCCCTGTCCTCTCTCAGTGGGTTAAGGATCAGGCGTTGCCGTGAGCTGTGATGTAGGTCACAGACACAGCTTGGATCCTAACTTGCTGTGGCTGTGGTTAGGCCAGCAGCTGCAGCTCCGGTTCAGCCCCTAGCCTGGGAACTTCCATATGCTGCAGAGTGCAGCCCCAAAAAGAAAAAAAAAAGGCCTGTTGGAATATCCTGATTCCCAGGAGTCTTCTAAGGCAGGGGTATTGTTGGGGGTGCAGATTCCCTTACCTGCTCTTCACAGCCCCTCACAAGTGGGAGGTGGACTTGCCCTGGGGGCTGTGTCATTGTCCCTGTGGGAGCCTTGCTCTCCGGGAATCATCAGCTTGAGCCCTGCACTTGGCTTCCCTCTGAACTCCGAGAATTATTAGGGACTGGGTCAGACAGGCAAGCGACAGTGACTTCAGGTTCTGTAACCTTTTGTGTTCCGGGAGTGTGGTTCTCTCCCTCCTTGGTAGCCCTTTGCCTTTGTAAGGGTTGGTACAACAGAGAAAGCCGATTTGAAGTGTAACATCTAAGGAGCTCTCTGAACTAACTGGGGAGAAATGTCTTTAGTTTCCTGCTATCTAACAAACCCGCCTCCATCTATATTCACCCTTTAAGGAGACTATGCCTCTTCTTCCTTTTGGAATCTCTGCCTTTATCTGAATCCTGTCCTCTACTGTCTTTTCAGGAACCTTGCATTAGGGAGAAAAAAAAAAAAAATCCCTTGACTTCACTCCTTATGGTGTGTGGATTATTTAGCCAAAAAATACCCATATTTTAAAACTGCTCATCTTTGGGTAATCCTTATTATTGGACCTTTTCATTACCTTAACATCCAATATTCTTTAAGTTTCCAGTTGTCATCACCCGAAGCAGTAATGTTTATGGACCCCATCAATATCCAGAAAAGGTACATTTCACTTCTGAATTCATAGAGTGTTTTAGTGATCGTAACTTTTCATTATTTAAGCTATCTCTTTGGTTATTTGTCTGAAATAATTTATGTTGTGATTAACCCTAATTATAAACGCTATATAGACCACATGCCAGTCTTAGCAGGTTTAGGGTTTGAAGACCTGTTTTGAAGTCTCAGTTTTGATAATCACCAGGTGGCATGGCCTTATGTGCTTTGAGCATCATCTCTAAATTAATGGGTAATGATAATACTTAGGAAGGGTTTGAAGGATACAGTGAGATGATGTCTGTGAAATGCTGTCCTTGCAGGATTCTAGCGCACTGCAGAAGGCTCCCAGTGAAGGCTTCTTCCTGGTTTGCAGTCAGACTGATATGTCAGGCTCTACAGCAGTGTAAACAGTAATTAGAGTGATGTGGGACCCTTGTACATAAATTTAACTTAGAGCCTGCCGATTAACTGCTCCCCAGCTCCTTGGTGTTGTTGCAGACCTGCGAGTCTTCCAGGACAAAGGTTTTGTGAATTTAAAAAATGTAGTTAAAAGGCTAAAAATGCCTGTGCAGTTGATTCTGTGTCATTAAGCTCAGTGCTAAGTAACCACTAGTCTCTGCCTAAATTTTTTTTTTTTTTTGCTATTTCTTGGGCCGCTCCCGTGGCATATGGAGGTTCCCAGGCTAGGGGTCTAATCGGAGCTGTAGCCACTGGCCTACGCCAGAGCCACAGCAACGCAGGATCTGAGCTGCGTCTGCAACCTACACCACAGCTCACGGCAACGCCGGATCGTTAACCCACTGAGCAAGGGCAGGGACCGAACCTGCAACCTCATGGTTCCTAGTCGAATTCGTTAACCACTGCGCCACGACGGGAACTCCATCTCCGCCTAAATTTAGAGCTGGGTTTCTCACTTCACAGATGGTTGCATTGATCTTTCTGCCCAAAGGAAAGGGCCATATCACGATATGCTGATATTTACGTGGCTTAATTTTTGGACTATTTTTAACAAACTTATTATACATTTAATAATTTCTTATCTCCTCTTTAACATAAATTTTCTTTGAATCCCATGGCACTGGAATTACTTTTTATTAATTTCACAATCACTTATTGAAAGGGACCATATGTAAAGTAATAAGATATGATTCTTGCCTGTATAAAATCAATGCAGAAGTGAGCTTTGTGATGAGAGCCTTTTTCTGAACTTTTTCATTATTTATATCATTTTATATTCATTTTTATCTAGCACATAACTGGTTTTTATGAAACAGGAAGTGCTCTTAGAGTTCTTTTACTTATCAAAATTATAATAAGTATTTCTTGAACTCCTGTTAAGAATTAGAATTTCTTGGGAGTTCCCATTTTGGCTCAGTGGTAACAAACCCAACTATTATCCATGAGGACGTGGGCTTGATCCCTGACCTTGCTCAGTGGGTTAAAGATCCAGTGTTGCTGTGAGCTGTGGTATAGGGCGCAGACACAGCTCGGATCCCGAGTTTCTGTGGCTGTGGTATATAGGCCAGCAACCACAGCCTCCAATTTGACCCCTAGCTTGGGAATTTCCATGTGCCGTGAGTGCGGCCCTAAGAAAGAAAGAAAAAAAAAAAAGAATTAGAATTTATCCATAAATGTATTTCTTAATAATAATTTTTTTTGGCCTTTTTTTTTTTTTAGGGCCACACCTGCGTTATATGGAGGTTCCCAGGCTAGGGGTCCAATCAGAGCTACAGCTGCCGGCCTTTACCACAGCCGAAGCAACGCCAGATCCAAGCCACGTCTGTGACCTACACCACAGCTTGTGGCAACGCCAGATCCTTCACCCACTGAGAGGCCAGGGATCGAACCGGTAACCTCATGGTTTCTAGTCGGATTTGTTTCTACTGGGCCACAATGGGAACTCCTATTTCTTAATAATAATCTTTTAATCTTATGATGAGTTCAGGTTTATATTACTGAATGAAATTGCAAAGTCTGAAATTATTTTTAAATATTCTTTTAGGTTATTCCAAAATTTATATCTTTACTACAACACAACAGGAAATGGTATGTTATTTACCTTTATACTCACTTTTTTTGGGTAAATTATAGTATTTGGTGTCAGTCTTTCTTGAAAATCAAGAGGCCTTAGATTTAATGTCCCAACAAATTTAAGAATTCCTTCTATAATCAGTGTAATAGTTTTAAAAATAATTATAATGTATAATTCATCTTTATAATTTGATTACTAAGATAATTTTAATTATTAAATGATCTATCCTAAAATTTTGAGTTATAGCATTACAGTTTGTCATCTATCTTCTTTATATAATTTTACTTTTTACTTTTTTTTTTTAATGGCTACACTGCACGTGGAAATTCCCAGGCCAGAAACTGAATCCAAGCCACAGCTGCGACCTAGGCTGGATCTTTTAACCTCCTGCACCAGGCTAAGGATCTAACCTGCACCTCTGCAGCGATCAGAACCACTACACTCAGATTCTTAACCCACTGAGCCACAGTGAAAACTCATAGTTTTTCTTTTTCTTTTTTCTTTTTAGGGACAAACCTAGGGCATATGGAAGTTCCCAGGCTAGGGGTCAAATCGGAGCTACAGCTGTCGGCCTACACCGCAGGCACATCAACACTAGATCCAAGCTGCATCTGCCACCTGTGCCATAGCCACAGCAGCAGTGGAACCTTAACCCCCTGATCAAGGCCAGGGATCAAACCCGCATCCCCACAGACACCATGTCAGGTTCTTAACCGGCTGAGCCACAACAGGAACTCCCTCCTTTTTTAAAGAATTTATTTAATTCATACAACTTAGATATTCTTCAAAATGAACTTTAAAATGAGTGGATAAATATTTTTCAGGGGTCACTTACATGTTCACCACTGAGTACCCACAGAGGGTTTGGAGATCAGTTAAAGATTATGGATAAATTTAAAAGTCTTGAGAATTTGTTTTCAATAAAAGATACCTAGGATCTTCCTGGCAATTGACTTCTCTAGAATTGCACCCAGTGCTCGTCTTACCCTGCTTTGGAGAGCTTACTTGTTTACACTCTTTGATTCCCTTTCATTTCATCTTTTAGCTGCATTCATGGATCAGGGCTTCAAACAAGAAATTTCCTTTATGCTACCGATGTAGTGGAAGCATTTCTCACTGTCCTCAAAAAGGGAAAACCTGGTGAAATTTATAACATTGGGACCAATTTTGAAATGTCAGTTCTCCAGCTTGCCAAAGAACTAATACAACTGGTATGTATATATTATAAAAGGGTTAATATTTTCAGAATTGTCACTAAGTTAGTGACAGTAATCACTAATTTTGTTAAAGTCAATGATTTATGGTTTGCTCGTTTGGAAACTAAACAAGTGAAAAAAAGGAAATTCATAATTATAATTACATATGTATGCTGAGATAGGTTATTATTGAAACTGCATTGCTCATTTAGCAGTAGCTTTTCAGGAAAAAAAAAGTCTGAAACATTAAAAGTACATCCCCATTATAAGACATATTCAATTGCAGAAAATTAAATATTAAATTACATGCCCTAGAATCAAGGAACGGTGATATATAACTAATAGTTATGCATACATGTATGTATTAGCATCAGTTAAAATCTCAGGATACAGTGGAAAGAATGACAGAGTGAGTGAATGGAAAAACTTCTTTTCCTTTTTTTTTTTTGTCTTTTTGCCTTTTCTAGGGTCACTCCCACAGCACATGGAGGTTCCCAGGCTAGGGGTCCAGTCGGAGCTGCAGCCACCCGCCTGCGCCAAAGCCACAGCAACGCCGGATCCTCAACCCACTGAGCGAGGCCAGAGATCAAACCTTCCACCTCCTGGTTCCTAGTCGGATTCGTTAACCACTGAGCCACAATGGGAACCCCCAAACTTCCTTTCCTTTACAGTACTCCCAGAATGCACTGTTCTCACGTTGTGTGGGTTTTCCACACCACGCTATTCTCCGAAACCAGCTCGGTGTCCTCCTGTTTAACTCAATTCTGACATTATCTACCTGGAGATGGTGTAAGATGTCCCCAGTTAAGGGCTCAGTCCTATAAGGCTCCCTCACTTCCTCTGTCAGTCCCGAGACCTGGTTGTCCCGTGTGCTTCTGATCCCCCAGCTCTATGTCTGAGGTGATCTGCTAGAGGGGCTCACAGAACTCAGGTAGACAGGCCATTCCCTAGATTACTGGTGTGTTCCAAAGGCTGGAGGCCATGCACAGGGCAAGGCATGAGAGAAGGGCACAGGGCTTCCATGCCCTCTCCAGGCATGTCACCTTCCCAGCACCTCCATGTGTCCAGCAGCCTAGAAGCTCTCCTCTTGGGTTTTTATGGAGGTGTCATTAAGTAGGCATGGTTAATTAAACCATTAGCGCTGATGATTAACTCAACTTCCAGTCCCCTTCCCCTTCCCAGAGGCAGGGGCAGGGAGGCTAAGGTCCATCCTTCTAATCAGAGGGTAGGTTCCCTTGGCAACCAGTCTTCATCCTCCAGGGCTTTCCAGAAGTCACTTACTAACAAACACTGGTGTGGTCGAGAGGGCCTTGTTATCCATACCAAAAACATGTTCTCTCTCAATACTTGGAAATTCCAAGAATTTTAGGAGCTCTGCCAGGAACGAGGATGGACACCAAATATATATTTCTTATTTTAAGCCACAGTATTACACTGAGTAATAACCAAAACCCCCCAAAAATTCATTTTCTCCTGTCGTTTATGTAATGTGTATTCCTTCTGAGCATCAGGTGGAATTTAGGTTATAAAGTATAGAAAGTGATCATAAATTGTCTTAGCTATCTTCCCCACTTGGAGGAAGTTGTTTTTCTTGCCTTTTGAATCAGTTGTTGAATGCCATTTTTATTCTCTGGTCTCATTTTATAATTTGACTCAATGATCTTCTCCATTCTGACAGATCAAAGAGACCAAATCAGAGTCCGAAATGGAAAACTGGGTAGATTATGTTAATGACAGGTGAGTAACAGGTTAAAGCATTGGGGATAGGTTGTGAAATCTTAGGTACTTGTAAGACTGTAAAATGTATGGACTTACCCAGAAAAGTTTATCTCTTTTTAGTTTTCTGCTAAAATGTTTTTTCCTAATTATAAGTGGCATAAGAATAAAATTGTTACTTACTAGCTGTGTGATTTAAAGGAAGTTATTGACTCCAAGTCTGAGGTTTCTTTGAATATGAAATAGAGATAGTAATACCTTACCTATGGAAGTATTTTAAAATTTAATTTATATGTATGTAAACTACCAGACTTGGGGTGTGGAACATAAGAGTCCTAACAGATTTATATGTGTTTATTTATTCATTCATCAAACATTTAAGTATGAGCCATTGCATTCATACCTAGATTTTGGTTGAAATAAGAAAAGAATAAGCCATAGAAAGGGTTAGGCATCTGGATTAGTGGTGATTTTTTTTTTTTTTTGGCTTTTTAGGGCCACACCCGAGGCATATGGAGGTTCCCAGGCTAGGGGTCTAATTGGAGCTGTAGCTGCCGGCCTACACCACAGCCACAGCAACACCAGATCCGAGCCACGTCTGCAACTTACACCACAGCTCATGGCAACACAGGATCCTTAACCCACTGAGCAAGGCCAGGGATTGAACCTGCAACCTCATGGTTCCTAGTCAGATTCACTAACCACTGAGCCACGACGGGAACTCCCATTATTAATGATTTTTAACATATACTTTATTTTTCAAATTTTCTATAATACGTGTGTCATCAGGGAGAATTTCTTGAGAAAAAATTTGAATTGTGAGCACATGATTATTTTTCTCAGTATTTAAATTTGTAAATATATGTCCACAATGTCATTTTAAATCTGTTTTGTTTTCCAAGACCTACCAATGACATGAGATATCCAATGAAGTCAGAGAAAATACATGGATTAGGATGGAGACCCAAAGTGCCTTGGAAGGAGGGAATAAAGAAAACAAGTATGTTATGAATTGATCATTTTATTTTTAATTTTTAAAATTTTTTTGTCTTTTCCTGAGAATGCACATGCACAGGCAGCATATGGAGGTTCCCAGGCTAGGGGTCGAATCAGAGCTATAGCTGCTGGCCTGCAGCACAGGCAGAGCAACGCCAGATCTGAGCCTCATCTCCGGCCTTCACCACAGCTCACAGCAATGCCTTAATCTGCTGAACAAGATCAGGGATCAAACCTGTGTCCTCATGGATACTAGTCAGATTCATTTCCACTGAGCCACATTCACAGTAAGTCCTGAATTGATCTTTTTTTTTTTTTTTTTTTTTTTTGATCATTTTAGGTGAAGGGGATTCAGAAACATTTTAAGGAACAGTAATTTATTTTCATAACACTATAAATTCATCAGAATTTTGTGGTGAATCACTTTCACCTTTCCAACCCTTACATTTAATATGTTTCTAACATTAGTGATTAAATATCTTGAATGTCCTAGACTAACTTCTGAACAGGCTTCCTTTGTCTTATTACCAGATACCTATTTCATTGATTTGTAGATGCACATTTTTTCACATCCTTGAAAAGTATGTGTTTTATAGTTATTATTTCAATTTTTTTCTTTCTTACTAGTATATAAAGTAATGGTCCATCTTAAGGCATCTTAGATTTGATGAAATAGAGACAATTGCAGTCTTTGAGCATCTTTGGTCTTTTTATACTGAAACAAATTGGAAACAAATTTAGTATGTGTGAAACTATCCGTGTAAGTATATATAGAGTCTATGTATATATGTTAAAATTGTGTTTAGAAATGTACTTATGAGAAGAATTACTCAAGTGTAGGAAAAAAGTCTTGGTTTAGAGCTTGATGTATAAAATACTTGTGTTGAATTTTTAAAAACAAATTCCAAGATAATTTATCATTTTTTTCAACTAAAAGAACTTTATTATAGAATAGCAATAGGAGACCCTGTGTCTGTGGGGATGTGGGTTTGATCCCCGGCCTGGCTCAGTGGGTTAAGGATCTGGCATTGCTGTGGCTGTGGTGTAGGTTCCCTGTGGTTGTGGTCCCATAGCCTGGGATCTTCCATATGCTGCAGGTGCAGCCCTAAAATGAAAAAAAATAAAATTAGACTAGCAACATAAAATATTTTTATGTTATGCTTATTAACACAGTGATCTCACTCTGCCTGTCATTGTGACATTTACATGGACAAAATACTACACTTTTTTCCCTCTGACTTTGTAAATGACTTTTCTCCAACCACGGTAAATGACCTATCTCCCTTTCCCCCTGACTTCCCTAAAATCAGAATGTTTTAACTCCTTATTTGATGTTTAAATCTAAGTTTTCCGGTGATGAAATATTTTCTGATTGACATCACTGGTCAGTTCAGAATCAAATTGTTTTTCATTGTTAGGCAGTTTTTGCCTGCAGATTGGCTGATGAGTAAGACTTTTCTCACTTAACAGAAAGTTAGTAAATGTTGGTTATTTTTTTTATTTTTATTTTTTTGTCTTTTACCAGTTGAGTGGTACAGAGAGAACTTTCACAACTGGAAGAATGCAGAGAAGGCATTAGAACCCTTTCCGGTACAACCATCATTTGTGTAGTCAGGACCGTTTCCAGAGAAGGAAGAAAATTATCCTACCTCGACAAGTGATAGGAAATCAAGTGACCAAATGAAGTGTCCTCTTTCATTTGGAATTAGAATATGAGTTTTTGCATAAAATTCAAATATAAAATGCCTCAATCTTGGAGTTCCCATCGTAGCTCAGTGGTTAACGAATCCAACTAGGAACCATGAGGTTGCGGGTTCGGTCCCTGGCCTTGCTCAGTGGGTTAACGATCCGGCGTTGCCGTGAGCTGTGCTGTAGGCTGCAGACGCGGCTCGGATCCCGCGTTGCTGTGGCTCTGGCGTAGGCTGGCGGCTACAGCTCCGATTGGACCCCTAGCCTGGGAACCTCCCTCCATATGCCGCGGGAGCGGCCCAAAGAAATAGCAAAAAAAAAGACAAAAAAAAAAAAAAATGCCTCAATCTTTAGAGGACGTTCAGTATCAGCATAGGATTTAACTATCAGATTCTCTCAGAAACCTTTTCTCCTGAAAATTAGGTGCTGATAGGTATGGAAAGTTTCCTCGGTAGAGGTGAGCTGAGGAGGAAGAATGCCCTGGTTCTGAGAACAAAGGTGAATAGCTCTGGGAAGATGGCAGCCTTCATTGGCATTGAACTCGGCTTCACAGCCTTACCCTTTGCCTAGAAAGTCGCTGAAGTTTTTTAAGCAATAGAGGCTGAGCCTAATGCCCTAATTTATCTTTTTTTAAGGTCTGATATCATGCTATAATTGCTTTAAAAGTGGAACAAAATGGAAGCATATCTAGCTAGCACTTTTTAACTTTTGATAATTTTGTAAAATTAAGTATTTTTTAAAAGAAGGATGTAGTTTTTATATTTTCAAAATTGGTCATTGGATTATGTAAGTAACCTTGTTCCAGAGAAATTTCATCATGTATTTACTGTTTAAAGTGATTTTATTTATAAAATTATCAGTATTTTAATGTATTTAATGTAGAATGTGGCTTTTGAAAAATAATGTATGTTTTTATTTTGCTGTAGAAAATTTTTTTAAATACTTGATTATCATATATTTTTAATTCCTCTCTCCCCTGAAGGCTTTAAGATGATTTGAAAAGGTAATTGAAAAGGTAATTGATTGGATATTCCATTGAGTAAAGAGAAGTCAAAGATTCTTTGCAGCTTTCTGACTTCAGTGTCTGGTGGCTTGTTTTCTCAATGGAGTAGGAAGCAAAATTATTCACTCAGAGGTGGTTGAAGGGCGTGGGGATACGAGTGGGATACAGGCTTTGGGGAAAAGAGTAAAAAGCAAATCCAGAATTAGGAAGGGGATTTGCAAACTGGAATGAAACACAAACTGAAGTTGAAACTGTAATTTCAGAATTTCGATATATGTAAAAATAAATTAAGCCAGAGTTGGGACTTATGGGGCATAAGAACTAGAGTTGAGTGAGAGTGATTGAAATGAGTTTCCCCTGGTCTTAATTGTATGGGGAAGAAAAGGCTTCTTGGGAGGAGCCTGTGCCTCTAGAAGAAATGGAGAGGGGAGAGAGGACGTGAGAGCTCAGGGCAAGTTACAGACAGAAGATAGGACCAACTGAAAACAAATCGTCTTTGATGGAGTTTGGTCATTGATGATGACAAAATAAAAACACTTATTCTGTGTCACTTGTTCTATTTCGTTTTTTTCTTGCACATATTTTTGTGTACACCTTTATTTCCCGATTTAATATTCACAATATGATTTACCTTTATCATTTATCTAATTTCATGAGATGATTTTAACAGACCTTAGGAACATATAATGAAAAAAAAAACAGTTAAAAAAAACACTTGGAGTTCCCGGTGTGGCACAGCAGAAACGAATCTGACTAGGAAACCATGAGGTTTCAGGTTCGCTCCCTAGCCTCACTCAGTGGGTTAAGGATCCAGTGTTGCCGTGAGCTGTGGTGTAGGTCGCAGATGCGGCTCAGATCTGGCATTGCTGTGGCTGTGGCATAGCCCGGTGGCTACAGCTCCGATTAGACCCTTAGCCTGGGAACCTCCGTATGCCTCGGGTGTGGCCCTGAAAAGACAAAAAGACAAAAAAAAAAAAAAAAAAAACTTTTTGCAGAAAGTATTAAAAAAATTTGTTCCACGTCATATGTCATCAGGGAAATGCAAATTAAAACAACAAAGAGATAGATACTGCTAGAATGGCCAAAATGTGATCCCACCAAATGCTGACAAGGATGTGGAGCAGCAGGGACGCTCTCTCCTACATGGCTGGTGGGAATGCAAAATGTTACAGCCCTACGGAATTCTCCCTGCAGTCATCAGCATCAAGAACCCTCCTGAGAAATGTCATCTAATCTCATTGCTTTAATTATCCTTTTTTTTCTCCAACTAGAAGAAATTTGGCAGTTTCTTACAAAACTAAGCATAATGTTATCCTACAATGCACCAGTCACATTCCTAGCTATTTACTCAAAGGGTTTGACTTAATGTTTGCACTAAAACCTGCCCAAGGTTGTTTATAGTAGTGTTATTCATAATTGCCAAAACTTGGAGGCAGCCACTGTGTCCTTCAGTAGGTGATTAAGTAAATAAACTCTGTATCCAGACAGTGGGACATTATTCAGCCATAAGAAGAAATTAGCTGTGGGAGTTCCCTGGTGGCCTAACAGTTAAGGATCGGGCATTATCACTGCTGTGGCCTGGGTCACGGATGCGTTGCGAGTTCCCTGGCCCAGCAACTTCTGTATGCCATGGGCATGGCCAAAAAGAAGAAAGTAAATGAGCTGTCAGGCCATGCAAAGACATGGAGAACTCAGGTGCATATTACTAAGTGGGAGAAGCCAATCTGAAAAGGGTATATACCGTATGATTCCAACTATATGACATTCTGGAAAAGGCAAACCTATGGATACAATAAAAAGGTCAGTGTTTGTCAGGGGTGAGGAAGGGAGATAAATAGGGCACAGAGGATTTTTAAGGCAGTGAAAATATGCTCTATGATAATGTCCATTTTTTTTCCTTTTTTTTTTTTTTATTTAACTTTTTAGGGCTGCATCCGTGGCATATGGAAGTTCCCAGGCTAGGGGGTGAATCAGAGCTACAGCTGCCGGCCTATACCACAGCCAGAGCAATTTGGGATCCAAGCCACTTCTTAGACCTTCACCACAGCTCTAGGCAATGCCAGATCCCCGGTTCACTGAGCGAGGCCAGGGATGGAACTTGCATCCTCATGGATGCAAACGGATTTGTTTCCACTGTACCACAGCAGGTACTCCTGTGATGTCCATTTTTCAATTTGCATTTGTCCAAACCCATAGAATGTGAAACGCCAAAAATGAACTCTAAGATAAAACTACGGTCTTGGGGAGATTATAAATCAATTTGGATTCACCTGTGGTTTAAAACAAAAAAACACCCTTCTGGTGAATGATGTTGATAACGAGTCAGGCAATGCTTGTGTGGGGACAGAGGGTGTATGGGAAACCTTACCTCCCTCTCAATTTTGTGGTAAACCTAAGACCACCCTTAAAAAAAATTGTCTCAAAAAAAAAAAGTAACCTTAGAAATAAAGAAATTGGCTGAGTCAAAAAAAAAAAAAAAGTTCTCGTCATGTCTCACTGGTTATGAGGATGCGGGTTCGATCCTGGCCTCGCTCAGTGGGTCGGGGATCCAGCATTGCCATGAACTGTGTGTGGTGTAGCTCGAAGACGTGGCTTGGATCCTCAGTTGCTGTGGCTGTGGCTGTGGTTTAGGCTGGCAGCTACAGGTCTGATTTGACCCCTAGCCTGGGAACTTCCATATGCTGTGGGTGCGACCCTAAGAAGATAATAAATAAATGAAATGGCTGAGTCAAGTTGATGGCTTTTGGTCTTCAAGAGCCCTTTGAAAGCTGCCTTGCTTTCCTCCCCTGCTGTGTCTTCAGCTTGCTTCCATCTGGCTTCCATTCCCTCTCCACGCAGGGATTCTCCCAACGAAGGTCATTGCTTGAATTATCATCTTTTAAAACCTTTTTTAAAAATGTATTATCTCCAGCCAAGATCTCTTTCCTGAGCTTCTGATCTCCAGTTTGAAATCAGTTTGATAGGGCCTCAAAAATGTAAACAGAATTACCATGTGACCCGGCAATTCCACATATCCAAAAAAACTCGAAAGCAGGATCTCAGCTACCTATACCCCAATGTTCACTGCAGCATTATTCACACTGGCCAGAACGTGGAAACAACCCAAATGCACATCTGCAGATGAAGGGATAAATAAGATGTACAAACAATGAAATGGTGTGGTTCCAGTTACATGAAGTACCTAGAAAAGACGAAGTCGTGGACACGGAAAGGAGATTAGAGGTTTACCCGGGGCTGGGAGGAGGGAGATAGATGTGAGTTTAATGGCTACAGAGTTACAGTTTGTGATGATGAAAAAGTTCTAAAAGTGGGTGGTGATCATGATTGCCCAACATTGCGAATATACTCAATGCCACTGAATCATACACTTTAAAATAATTAACATGGATAGAGTTCCCACTGTGGCATAGTGGGCTAAGAATCTGACTGCAGCAGCTCACCTCACTTCAGAGGCTCTGGTTTAATCCCTGACCTGACAAAGTATTTTAAAGGATTTCATGTTGCCCCAGCTGTGGCTTGGATTCTGTCCCTGGCCTGAGAACTTCCATATGCCATGGGTGCAGCCATTAAAAAAATAAAAGTTAACATGGTAAATTTTTTGATTATGTATATTTTAGCGCAATAATAATTTTTTAAACTGTGGACCCAGACCAACAGCATTTTTATCCATTGTTAGACCTGCAAACTCCTGGACCCCATCTTGGGCTTACAAAATCAGAAACTTTGGGGATGGGGCCTAGTGGTTCTGATACACCCTAATATTTGAGAACCCCTGCTCTATAAGGTGAGATGGGGAGATGAGGCCAGAGAGAAGCATGGTGCCCAGGTCTTGGAGGGCCTCGTTTGCCATGGAAAAGGTGCTTTGACCTCATCGGAATTTTAAGCAAGACATCAACACCGTTAGATTTGTGAGATTTATCTAATTTCTAATTTCAAAACTAAAATGTGCATATTGCAGACTGCTTGGAAGACTAAATCAATAAAAAATGCAAGCCACCCATTGTCTACAACTGGAAGTAACCCCTGCTGATAGTTAGATGTATGTTCTTCATTTCATTTCTTGGAACATATATAAACATTTAAAAAAGCCAAAATAGAATCATAATGGACACACTGTTTGGGAGCCCACTTTTTTTCACTGAGCAATATATCATGAACGCTTTTACATATTATGAGATCTTTTGCCATTTTTATTGACTGCAGAGTTACGTTTTTGATAGCTCATTCTGGCAACAGTGTGAAAGATGAATTTAAAGGAAGGCAAAGATTGAGCTCCCGGAGGGATCCGAGTGATGAAACTGTTGCAGTAAATCAGACTGGCGATGATAAGGCCTCAAGCACAGCACTGCCAACGGGTAGCATCAGCGACAGGTGCGAGAACTCTGCAGATTAAAAAACTTGTTGATTGATTATACGTGGGAGGTGCACTTTCTTGACTTGGGTGGTATTTTAAGGTTTTAAATGTTGAATTGGAAAGGGTGGAGAAGGTAAGAAATATTTGGGAGATGTTGAGCTTTAGGATCTGTAGGCCAACCAAGTGGAAATAGTAATACTTAAGCGTATGCATCTGATGTTTGGATGGGTGGGCAGGGTTTGAGATCTACAGACACATATTTGGGAGTTAAGTGGCTATGAGAACCCTCAGACTGGGTTAAACCCCCAAGGAGAACAGATGAAATGGCAGAGTTGATGGTGGGCAGCATGATTCATAGACCAACCGTGAGAAATACCAAGGTCTTAACTGCGGGCAGGGGAGCCAGGAAGAAGAGTAAGAAGGGATGGTTAAAAATAAATAAGCAAAAAGAGTGGAGTAGAGGAAATAATACCACAGAAGACAACGGGACATTCAATAACAAGCAAGTGGCTAGCTGAAGTTCAGGAAGGCGAAGACCCATTGGTTTTGTCAATGTGCAGGCAAATTTCCTAGAGTTATTTTAGTGGAGGGGGTGGGTGGGGACGAATATCTGGATAACAAAGAACTGAGTAGTGATTCGGGATAGAGGGATGGAGAAATGGAATTTAGACCATGCTTTCAAGGAGCTGCATAAAGTTAGGGTCAGCCCTAAGGAGGATGCAGGGCCAGTGAAGCCCTAAGAAGGATGTGGTGTAGTAAGAAACCTATGAGGTGGTTCTCATAGGATCCTAAAACCTTGGTCTTTCCTAAGTGATCGGAGTGTCTTTGTTACTCCTGAGGAGCCCCTTTAAATCACGCTTGTTTATGCTACTGAAGTGACTTAGGGTGGGGCCTCTAGCTGGTCTCCGGATGGGGGGGGGTGGTTCCTAGAAAGGCCAAGGGAGGGGAGCCTGGGATCTTTCAGCCCCACCCACTGACCTAGAGGAAGCCGGGAGACTGGAGGTGGGGGGCGGGGTGCCTGGAGATTAAACTATAAAAACTCTTGACCAGCAAGGTGTGACAAGCCTCCAGATTGGTGAACAGGTGGAGTTGCTGGGAGAAGGGTACACCTGGAGAAGCTTTCCGCCAGTCTTGTGCTTGCTGCTGATTTCATTCACATGTTGTTGCTCTTTGGGACTGATCTTTAGTCCTTACTTGGATTAGACAATAGAAACTTCTATTTTGGAATAATTCTTCTTTGGTCTTTTCTTAGCTTTACAGGTCGGCTTTTCTAATGCTGTTGTGTTTATAGACAAACACATTATGTTCCAACTGACAGACTCTGAAAACACACGTTTTATCCCACGGCGGAAAAGATTCTATTGTAATCTTACTATCCTAAATGCAGAAATAAGAAGCCCCCTTGTCATCATCCTGACTTAGGCCAATTTTGAGAAGCAAGGGTAACAATTCTAATTCATGGTCTCTCTCTTGGCTCTAAACTGCTGGAAAACCCTCTAATCAAAAGTCTAGGAATAGTTCTATAACTTTGCTTAGTTCCTCATCTGTTAACTTGGAATGAAAACACTGTTCACTTAGTGACAGTAGTTGGGAGAAAGAACTATCGGGGTGAAAGAGGAGGGAAATCACTTTTTCAAATTAAAATGCTGAATAAAATTTACAGAGATAAGGAATTTTAAATGATAGGCCAAAGAAGCCCTTGAGAAACATCTTTCTATGTCCAGCAAATTTAAAACTTTTATTAATGGTTCTGGGGGTCTGCCCTTCAGATATTTTAACAGGGTTCTTTTTTTTTTTTTTTTTTTTGGCTGCACCCTCGGCATGCAGAAGCTTCCAGACCAGGGATCGAACCTGCACCGCAGCAGTGACCCAAGCCAATGCAGTAACAATGCCGGATCTTTAACCCACTGAGCCACAGAGGAACTCCCCCTTCAGATATTTTAAATAGAAGAAACTAGGGTGAAAATACAAAGCAAGGGGTGCAAGAGGATTGTCGGCATCTCTGGAGCACCAGGATGCAGGTGTGATCCCCAGCCTGGACCGGTGGGTTAAAGGATCCAGTGTTGCTGCAGCGGCAGCAAAGGCTGCAATCGTGGCTCGTATCTGATCTCTGGCCCAGGAACTCCATATACCACGGGGTGGCCAAAAAAGAAAAACCAAACCAAACCTATTTGGGAGTTCCTGTTGCGTCTCAGGGTTTAAAAACCTGATATTGTGTCCGTGAGGATGCAGGTTTAATCCTTGGCTTCACTCACTGGGTTAAGGATCTGCCGTTGCCCTGAGCTGCTGCGGCATTGGCTGAAGATGCCACTTGGATCTGGTGTTGCTGCGGCTGTGGTGTAGACCTGCAGCTGCAGCTCTGGCCCTGAGAACTTCCATGTGCTGCAGGTACAGCCCTAAAAAGAAAATACAAAGCAGTATTTCTTTGCCTGGAGAACAGCATCCAAAGTCAAACTTTCATTTTAGCTATTTGAATGTAACATGTCAAGCGAAAATTCCATGTGTACTTGATAATTAGAAACTGCACATTTCCCTTAAATTAATCTGCTACTCCAAGTTTTCCTTTTGCCCTCATAACATTCTAAAAAAGTGTGCTACCTCTGTCTTATTGTGCAAATATTTCAGCTATCATAAAAAGAGAATAGTGTACAAAATAGCTAAAATCAAATCAGTTCAAAATTCTCAGGAGTTGAAATGTGGTTGCTTAAGTTCACGGGCTCATCACACCATAGTTTTAGATGATGTTTCTGCAATATTCTAATTACTGCAATCTGATTTTCCTTAGTAATTACGAAGGTCAAAAATGAAAGCCTTATTCAAAGAGGAAATTAAAAGTTAAGAATAAAAGACGAGAAAGACATTTTTATCCCCAGCATATGTCATGATAGATTGTTGAGTTGACCTTGTAAAGCTAAAGAAAGATTTTGCTGTAAATCACATTGGAATTGACTGCAATCTTCCTGAAACAGCATAATTTCATTTAATTGTGTTATTTTTTTCAAGAAAGGTGATGATGCACTGTATATTAAACAAATGAAATCATATCTACACAAGTTTTGAATTTTATGTCTTTGTAAGGCTTTTGTGTTCGTAACAGCAAAAGTAAAAAAAAAAAAAAAATCTGGAGTGCCCGTCATGGCTCAGTTGTTAATGAACCTGACTAGCATCCGTGAGGATGGGGGTTCAATCCCTGACCTCACTTGATCTGGCGTTGCTGTGAGCTGTGGTGTAGGTCGAAGACGCAGCTCAGATCCCGAGTTGCTGTGGCTGTGGCATAGGCCAGTGACTACAACTCTGATTTGATCCCTAGCCTGGGAACCTCCATATGCTGCGGGTGCAGCCCTAAAAAGACAAAAGGAAAAAGAAAAAAAAAACACAAAAGAAATCCTTTGTCAGACCATATGTCCTGATTTGGTGATTCCAAAAATATGGTCCTGGAATATAGAAGACAAACCTCAGCCTTAGATGGACAAAGGGGCTGCTTAGACTGATTATGGGTTTGGGGAAGGGCCTCTAATTCTCACACATATATATATGCTTTTCAGGGCTGCACCTGCGGCATATGGAAGTTCCCTGGCTATGGATTGAATTGGAGCTGCAGCTGCCAGCATATGCCACAAACTGATTGAGCCACATCTATGACCTACACCACAGCAATGCCAGATCCTTAACCCACTGACAGAGGCCAGGGATTGAACCCCTATCCTCATGAATACTCGTTGGGCTCCTTACTGCTGAGCCACAACAGTAACCTCCACAAAGTATATTTCTAGTTACATTCTGATGCCCAAGGTCCCACTAATAAGGAACAAAGTTTTACAATCTCTAGTAAAAAAAAAAAAAAAAAAAGTTGAAATTCAGACATTTCTAGGATCTGGGAAACTAATATTTATCTTTTTTCAAAGTTTTATTATGAGTGATTTAAAACATACAGAAAAATGGGAAGATGTAATGCTTCACCTAGAATCAACAATTAGTAACATTTTGCTATACTGGTTTTATCTGTGTGTGTATTTGAGACATTTAAACGTAAGTTGTAGACATCATAGCATTTCAACCCTAAATATTTCAGCATAAATCACCTAAAAGTTATGGCATTCTTCTGCATAGTGACAATACCATTTTTACTCTTAAGTAAATTAATAATCATTTTCTAATATACATATTTAAATTTCTCCATATTTCCCAGAAAGCTGCTGGAATATGCCACCAACACATGCCACTTTGGCATAAGATATTTTGAGCTGAAGGCAATTGAGAAGATAAAGATATAAGATAAGCTCTCTGTCCTCCCCCGTTTGCTTAAAAGCAGGACATTAAGGTGTAAAGATGTCCCCGCTTCCCTCCCTGCCAGGAAGGACAGAAGTTAATCCCCAGAGACAACTGGACACTCCGATCAGCCCACAAATGGCACCAGAAGAATCTACGTAACGAACTTTACGAAAAGGTCCTATATTCCATCGTTTCCCTGTATGTTTACTGTCCCACAATTTGCTACCCTGGCAACGTGGTGTTTTGCTTTTGTCTTATTAGCTATGTAAGATGCCATATAAGCCCAAGTTCTTTTTTTCTTTCTTTCTTTTTTTTTAAATTTGTCTTTTTAGGGACGCACCACGGCACATGGAGGTTCCCAGGCTAGGGGGTGAATCAGAGCTACAGCCGCTGGCCTACACCACAGCCACAGCCATGCGGGATCTGAGCCACATCTGTGACCTACACCACAGCTCACGGCAACACTGGATCCTTAACCCATGAAGCCAGGCCAGGAATGGAAACCGGGTCCCTCATGGGTACCAGTTGAGTTCATTACCACTGAGCCAGGACAGGACTCCTGAAGCCCAGGTTCTAACCACCCCTTTGAGCTACTCATCACTGGCTAGTCCCATGTGTATATGAAGCCCATAGGTTCATAAACTTCTGTTCGTTTTTCTCTTGTTAATCTGTGTTTTGTCAGCCTAACTTAGAAGCCTCCATCCAGGGAAGCTAAAATGGGTAGAGAAAAACAGATTTTTTCAACCAGTCATAGTTGTTTTTTGTTTGTGTTTTTCTTCTTCTGTACCATGCTCCAGGAACAGTTCGCACATTACTTTTGGTTATGTCTTGTTAGTCTCTTAAATATAAAGCGCTCTCCCTATCTTTGTGATTTTTTTTCATAACATAGGTATTTTGAGGACAGAAGACCAGATGTCTTAGAGAATATCTCATACTCTGGGTTTGTCTAGTTATGTCTTCATGGTGTCATTGAATTTATTTCTCCATTTCCTGAATTTCATGTAAACTGGGTGTTATGTCTACCTAGAGGCTTGCATCGTTTCAGGTCAAACGTCTTTTGGCAAGAAGGCTTCATAGGTCATGCTACTCACATTATATTACAGCACCAGGAGGCCCAGAAAAATGGGTTGAAAGACTTTTATTTACACTGAAGTATAAATAATTCCTAGCAGGTCATTTGCTGAACCTGGAGTTTTATTAGGAGGCAGTGAACTAAAAGGAATTAGGCCTCAAGAGTCTCAGAGCAACAGTGGTATAAAGTTTCCTCCAGTGCTGGGCGAATGAGCCAGGTTAGTGTAAATAGCAAGATTCCATGTTAACCTAAGGTCAAGACCATTTGCCTCAAAACCTAACATCCCTGGAGTGCCATCCTGGTGTAGCTCACAGATGTGGCTTGGATCTGGCATTGCTGTTGCTGTGGCTGTGGTGTAGGCTGGCAGCTGCAGCTCCGATTCGACCCTAGCCTGGGAACTTCCATATGCCTAAGATGTGGCCCTAAAAAACACCCCCCCCCAAAAAAATATAACATCCCCCAAATGCATGTGAACCATAGATTTTTTGAAACAATTTTTTCTTTTTCAGGGCTGCACCTGAGGCATATGGAGGTTCCCAGGCTAGGGGTCGAATTGGAGCTGCAGCTGCCAGCCTACACCACAGCCACAGCAACGCTGGATCCTTAACCCACTGAGCAAGGCCAGGAATCGAATCTGAAACCTCATGGTTCCTAGTCAGATTCGTTTCTGCTGTGCCATGATGGGAACACCAACAGAAACTCCACATGTTTTTTTTGTTGTTGTTTTGTTTTGTTTTGTTTTGTTTTGTTTTGCCACACAGGCAGTATGTGGCAGGCAGTATGTGGAAGTTCCTGGGCCAGGGATTGAACCTATGTCACACAACAGCAACCAGAGCCACAGCAGTGAGAATGCAGGAGCTTCAACCTGCTAGGCCATCAGAGAACTCCCTAAAACAATTTTTAAAGTATAGTTGATTTACAATTTTGTGCCAATTTCTGCTATACAACATTGTGACTCAGTTATACATATAGATGCATTCTTTTTAAATATTATTTTCCATCATGGTCTATCCCAGGAGACTGAATATAGTCCCTGTGTTATACAGTAGGACCTCATTGCCTATCCATTCTAAATGTAATGGTTTGCATCTGCTAACCCCAAAGTCCCCATCCATCCCACCCCCTCCCCTTTCCCTGTTGGCAACCACAAGTCTGTTCTCCATGTCTGTAAGTCTGTTTCTGTTTGCAGGCACGATCTCAAAAATTGTGCTGTATTTGAGATTCCACATATAAGCGACATCATATGGTATTTGTGGACCATAGATTTGAATAAACTGTGTAATTCAATAAAGCTGGTCTAATATGGGGCAAGCATAGTGCCGTGTGACAGCCATAGCCTGTGGGCTCAGAACTGAATTCCAGTGCCACCCCTGTCACCAAATGACTGTGTAACACTGACAATCGTTAGCCTCTCTGGGCTTTTATCAACTCACACATGGGATAGAGGCCACTGTCCCAGCCCATCAAAATGAGGTCATTTTGTAAATATTACATAAGCACTGATGTGATTAAATGTCAGGGCTCGCTTCTTGTAGGAATGAGAGAAAAACATACTTTGATTTTACGTATATTCCTTATGGGGCAAGCAGGGATGTCTCAGTCATTCCCAAGTCAAAGCATTCTTCCTTTTCCAATCTCTCAGTCATTATTATTATTATCATTGTCTTTTTTTTTTTTTTTTTTTTTGTCTTTTCTATGGCTGCACCTTCGGTATACGGAGGTTCCCAGACTAGGTAGGGGTCTAATCGGAGCTGTAGCCGCTGGCCTACACCAGAGCCACAGAAACGCCAGATCTGAGCTGCATCTGTGACCTACACCACAGCTCACAGCAATGACGGATCCTTAACCCACTGATCGAGGCCAGGAATCGAACCCACAACCTCATGGTTCTTAGATCAGATTCGTTAACCACGGAGCCATGATGGGAACTCCTCTCAATCATTATGAAGAAGGCAATAAATTAAGAATGTGAATAGGGCGCTTCCATCTGTGATGTGATGGATTCCTTCCTGCCCCTTCGAAGCTTTGGACATTGGACTCTCAATGGGAAAACTGTACACAGGTGGGTTGGAGCTGCAGCCCCTTCTGAATCCTATGCAGCTTTGTGGAGTTGAGGAAAACCGACTGTAGTCAATTTTCCAATAGCTAATAATGGGAATGGGCTGGATAGCTTCATGGGTTAGGGCCCTGCTTACTGTCCCCCGTAGAAGAGCCCTGGAGATGCTCCCCACAGCTCCACCTGGAGGACAGAGGAGAGAGCGTCCCACCGAGCTCCCGCCTCCCACTGCGGAGCTCAGAACACAGAAACAGCCCAGCTCCGAAGCCCCTCTCTACCTTCATTCCCTCCCACCCAAAGCATCCTAGAGAGGAACTCTGGCCTCTGCACAAGGAAGATGGAGGAAGGGAAGAGAAGAGCTGACTTGTCGCCCAGGGTCCCAAGTAAACGTGAGGTGCATCAGGAAGTGGCCCGTGGAGGGAGTTGAGCTGGGGTGTATGGATACAGAAAGCAGGACTTGAAGAAGTGGATGAAAGCAAGGGAGAGCCAAGAGGGCGAGGCACCCGGGAGGGTGGAAGAGCATCAGGACCGGATAGCACAGGGGCCTCTGTGGCATCCTTTTCTGAGCCACTGGTCCTTTAATGCCATCTTGTGCTTCTTCAGTGGGGCAAAGAAAGAGACTGATTTATTTCTTGGGGTTTTGTTTTGTTTTGTTTCATTAACAAGGGATTTAGGAAAGCCCTGTCTTAAGTTTATTTTGCCTTCTTTCTTTGGGTGAATAACCAGCTTTGCTCTTTAATCGATTGCTGGAGAGGACGAGGGTGGGAAGATGGAGCAGAGATGCAGCTGGGAGGCTGGCCCAGTTCATCAAAAAGGAGAAACAAGCAATTAAGCTGACAAGAATTTAAAGAGCGCCCAAGCCTCTGAAACTCAAGCTCTGGAGTCCAAGTTTTCTGGCCTTTAGGGCATTGAGCAAAATCCACATGGTTAGTTAGGCGTTTGCTTGATGGATGTGGGAGGGTTGGATTAGAACATAGGAAAAGCTTGGAAGGTTGTTCTTGAGTATAATTTACTTAATTGTTTCTGGCCTGGTAAGTATACCCTGAGGCTTCATATTGATGTCTGTGATTCAATAAAAACAGAAACCAATAAGGTCTTTATCGACTTGTGGTTTAATGGCTTTAAATAAATTAACTTCTTTTGGATCAATTCAGCTCACTGATGATATTTGTAACCTATTAACTTTATACTTCTCCTCTAAGTTACAATGTTAATACGTAACTTTGGAAAAATCCCTTTCCATCTATCAAGGCAAGGTATGGTTTTCTATATACAGATAACGTCAAAAGTATAGACATGCCCACAAAAAAGCATCTGCAAGAAAAAGCTGAGCCCTGACTTCCAGATTCCAGATTTAGACTTAATCTCACACCAGTTTTTAACTGATGTAGGGTCTTTCTTAAAAAAAAAAAAATTAAAAGCTTTTGGTGCAAGCTATAGAATATGCATTATCGATCAATAGTTCTGCTCCAAATTAATTGTCATTGATATGGACTGAATTGTCACGTTGAAACCCTAGTCCCCACTGTGACTGCATTTGGAGTTAGGGCTTTTAAGGGGTAAAGTTAAGGAGGTCATGAGGGTGGGTGCTAACCAGGTAGGATTGATGGCTTTATAAAACAGGAAGAGAGACACCCCTCTCTCTGTGCACGTCGCCAGGAAAGTCCACCTGAAGACACAAAGGAAAGACAGCCATTGGCAAGCCAGGAAGCGAGCTCTTACGAGAAACCTCATTGGCGGGCACCTTGAACTTGGACTTCCCACCCTCTGAACTGAGAGAAAATAAATTTCTGTTGTTAAACTGTCCCACACCACCCTCCCAATGTCTCCAGTGCTTTCTATGGCAGCCCAAGCCGACTAGAACAGTAACCTTAAGCAAGCTGCTTACAGCGTATCTGGGCCTCAGTTTCCTGATATGTAAAATCTGTGGGTCAGGCTAAATAAAGTCTGTATTCTCTTCCATAGCTAGCCCTGCTATGATTCTAACAGGGTGTCTGGCTCCAGAAGAAAAGCACACTTTTTATATTAAGAAAAAAATTCTGAATTTCCAAATTACAAAAGGGTACAAAAAAGTCCCATGTATCTTTTACCCAGATTCAGCTACTTTTATTTTTTTCCCATTTACATTTTCATATTCTTTCTATTGCTGGGTCTGGGTATGTGTGTATTTGCACCCACATTGTTAGTTTATTTTTCTGAATCACTTGGGAGTAAGTTGCAGATATGGCATCTCGTTATCCCTAAATACATCAGTCTAAATTTCCTAAAAACAAGGATATTCTCTCACCTAACTGTGATTGCCAACTGCAGGGAATTTAACATTGATATGACACTTTTATGTAAACTATAGCCCATGTTCCAATTTCTTTCACTGTCCTAATAGCAACCTTTAAAGCATTTCCCCTGCCGAATAGGAACCAGACCAGGATCACGTATTATGTTTAGTTGTCATGTCTCTATAGCCTCCCTTCACTTGGAACAGTTGCCCAGCTCTTTGTTGTCATAAGCTGCAGCATGTGGAAGTTCCCGGGCTAGAGGCTGAACTGGAGCTGCAGCGGCCAGCCTACACCACAGTCACAGCAACATCTGCGACCTACACCACAGCTCACAGCAACACCAGACCTGAACCTTGTCTGCAACCTACAGCACAGCTCAAGGCAACTCCTGATCCTTGAGGGAGGCCAGGGATTGAACCCACATCCTCATGGATACTCATCAGGTTTGTAACCTGCTGAGCTACAACGGAAACTCCTAACTTGAACAGTTTTAAAGAATACATGCCAGTCATTTACTAGAATGCCTTATTTTGGGATTTGTTTAATGTTGCCTCATGATTTTTCCTTTCTTTTCTTTTATTTATTTATTTTTTTTGGCCCATGCCTGAGGCACACAGAAGTTCCAGGGCCAGGGATTGAACCTGTGCCATAGGAGCAACCCAAGCCACAGCAGTGACAATGCCAGAACCTTAACCTGCTGAGCCAGCAGGGAACTCCTGCTGCCTCACGTAGATTCAGATTATGCATCTCCGGCTGGACCAGGGTGTAAGTAACAAGTTGTGTCCTCGTGAGGACAGTGCTTTAATGTTCTTCATTGGTGAAGTTCATCTTGTTGGCCAGATCACAGTTTGTTCTGTTTTCCCACCGTATAGTTTCGATTCCTCCCCTGCCCCCCACAACTATTAAGAAATCTGCAGAGATGTACTGTAAGATGGAGCAACGATCCTGCTCATCATGCAACTTTCCCCTCAAACTTAGCATCCATTGATGAGTCTCGATCGAACTGTGATGTTTTACAGTGATGCTTGGAAAATGGTGATTTCCAAGGCTACCACTCCCTCCACCCTTCTCCGCTGATGCCAGTTTTTCATCTGTAAACCAGAACCTTCAGTCTCCTTCTCCCTCCATTATTGTACTCATGGATTTTCATTTTATTCAAGGGGTAAATAAGCTATCACTTCGCTTATTTTGATGCTCGTATGGTCCCAGATCTGGACACTAAGCCCCCCTTCAATCTGGCGCCTATGTCCTTTTAATATCCTCCCATATTTTTAATGCTTTTAAGAAATATTGATTCAAATCAGAGGCAAATAAAAATAAGCGCTACTTTTTGGGACTGGGGGGCCTCACAAGCAAAGTTAAGGACAGAGTATCATTTGATAGCCGTTCATAAATTTATTAGATATAACTCTATGCAACATACTGCCTTTAATTTTGTTATCCTTAGATCTTCCATTTAGTTCTCATAATTAGTCTCCGTGGTTATCATAGGTAATTAGACCAGAGTTGGCCGGAATCCTTGCACTCATTTGGAAGACAGGACTACAGCCAAAGCGTCTTTTCAACATGGAATCCTTCGACATCCATTTGCTGATTTGAATGCCAACTTCTTTATCATTTATTCCCTCTTACTGCGATGTGCGTTCATGGATTTTTCGCTTCACTTTAGCCCTTGGCACTCGGTCTCTGTGGAAGTTCTGATGGTTCTTTTTGCCTCTATAATTTTGCCGAGCAAAGCAGATTTCCTCCCAAACACAGTAATAACTTTCATTCCTGCTATCAACACTAAAGCTTTACGTGAGAGGTTTCCATACTTTCCCTGTTCTTAATGCGCTTAGTGTCTCACTAAATTTTTCCAATGCCCTCGAGCCAAAAGAAATACCAAATAGTTCCTTTTTTGAAGTACTCAGGCCCAAACAACTTATTAAGTATTTATGTCCAATGACTTTGTAACTGTTTGGAAAAAATTATACACATAAATCTGAAGAGGAGTTACAGTTTTATTTCGTTCTTATACAACCATCATTACTTACCAATGCAAGGTGTGTGCCTGTTGGGTAGAGCCCACGTTCTCCAGTCTTGCAAGGATTGGACGCTGCTCGTCTCATTTCCTGCTGCACATTTATGGTCATGGGCCCTTGATTTTTATCACAACAGCTGAAAACCTAGCTTTGCAAAGAGATGACGTCACCGAAAGGACGGTAGAGTGAGCTGTGGCTGAAATCACGAACCACGTAGCAGCTTGTGCCGTGTCCCACAGATGTCCAGCATCGCTGTTTCCCTGAAAATCGTAAACTATTCTGCACCCCCTGTTACTGCACAGAGTGTCCCAGGGTGTTTTGCTGCACGTTTTGGGAACTATGACACTAAATCCTGGAAGCTTTCAGTCTCCTTTGTAAAATACCAATGACAAACATTGAGATGATATTAAAAATCGTTCCAGTAGTGGCAAACCTAGTAGGGTTCATTATGTAGCCCCACGCTGTGATTCTTTTGCATAGTTTATTAGTTGGGTGATCACACCATTTATTTTCCATTCACCCGAGGATACTTTTACCAGTGAAAGGGGGGGGGGCTACCACAACAGGACCCTGGGACAACAGATGTAAACAAAGACTGTCCTGGGCAAGCTGGGTTGTGTGGCCACCCAGAAAATCCACGCTACACATCACAACACTTACATTCGGAAAGCCATCTTTACTCAGTGAAAGGTCGCTATTACAGCACAGTTTCTATTATCTGGTCCTTTGCCAGAGGATCTTATCACATTAGATTGTGAAACGTGAAGTTTATTGATTGTAGCTTCCTTCACTTATCTCTCCAATCTCCCATCCATTTCCCTTCAGACTCTGGACCTCTTCCTCTCCTTCGACCCCAGTCCCATCAAAACGTACCTGCCACTTTGCTAGTCATCCCGGTTCAAGCCTTTCCTGCAGTGTTTTGAGGATATGAAAGGTAGCGCCATGCACACAAGAAAGCCTGTAAAACCCTCTTTCCTATATCTTTATGTTTGACCCACACAAGGCAACTGCTCCAAATTTCTCCTACTTCCACCCAAGCTTCCCTAAGCCTACCCAGAACTCTGTCCATCTCCGCGCTTTGATCCCTTTTCCTTCCTTAGCCAGTCGCTTCTTTTAAATCTCAAGCTCCTCCGTTTGGATTAGACAAAACAACAGAACTCAGAAAGCGACTCAACATCTTAGAGCCTGCAAACACTTCCTACATTCGAAACGTTTCCCTTTTTCGTTCTCATTGGTATATATGCATCATCCACCCATCCCAGAAAATTGCCTGTGAAACTTCCACTCAAGCAGGTAAAAAGACAGTGAGATAATCACCTCTGCCTTCAGAGAATTACAATTTAATTGGAGAGAAAAAACAACAATAGGCTGTTTGGGCATTGCAGAATGTCTGCACTTGGCACGTAGCGGGTGCCTCGGAGACACCTGTCAGCAGGTGTAGGAAGTAGTATTGACACTGGATGAGCGTCTTCCATGAGCTCGCCAAGCTTCTACCGCGCGCCTGGCTTGCTCGGTGCAAAGGGGTGGTAGGTTAAGGGGGCCTTTCCCGGACCCGGGTTCACAAGGAGGCGGCAATCCTGCCTCCATGCCCTGATCTACTTCTCGTCCAGTCCAATCGGGACAAAAGTGTGCAGTCACAGCTGGAGGGGTCTACCTCCTTGGGCCGGGGGCTCGCCAAACGGACCATATTGCACCGGAATCGCAGCCAAGGGAGGACGGAACCCGGGTCCGGAGGAGGAGAGGACCCTAAGACCTGCCGGGCCCTGGGGGCGGGGGGCGGGGGGCGGGGAGCGGAGCGGAGCGTGAGGGGTGGGAGGTGGGCGGGGCACGCAGGCCGCCCCCGGCTACGTAGCGGCTGCCGCCGCTTTCGAACGCTGCTCCGCCTGGCCGCCGCCGCCCGGGCCAAGCCAAGCCATCCCTGCAGTCCCGCCGCGGGGACACCGACTCGTTTACGATGCCCGCTGTTGAGGATTAGAGGTTCAGATTATTGGGGAAAAAGTAAGTAATGTATAGAGTGCACTCAGTCATGGTTTGCGAAAAGCATGGAGAACTTTGATATGTATAACCGTTTAAATGACCAAAAAGAGACACTACAAATGGTTACTACGACGGGACGGAAGGGGCGGATGTGCAGAGTTCAGTGATAGTTTACTCTAAAGGAAGTGGACAGGGCGCCGAAATAGCTCAGTTGGGAGAGCGTTAGACTGAAGATCTAAAGGTCCCTGGTTCGATCCCGGGTTTCGGCACAGCTGTTCCTTTTTAATTTACAGAGATTCGGGTTTCATGTGATTCACCTGTGTAACCTGGTCTATTAATTCCAGCCTAGGGAGAAATGGGGACTGGAAGGGCGAGCGAGAAATGCAAAAAGCTGTTCCCAGTCACCTCTAAGGGGGCGGCCCGCAAGCAGCCGCTTCCGGGGCGCGCGGGTGGGGTGGGGGTGCACCGGGTTGCGAGGCAGCGCTGCTGCGCACGCACAGGGCTGAGACTGGGTGGGTGGGGGCGAGGCAATCCCCCCCCCAAACACACACCTGAGACTCGGAGTGCGGCGGTCCCAGGCCCCGCCCATTCCCTCAGGTGCGCCCCCGCGTGGCGAGAGGGAGCCGCGTACTAGTATTTTGAGTGAGGCGTTGAGAAAGTTAACTCCGTCCCAGATTTCAATCTCAAAGCATTTCACATTGAATAGCAAAACTGCTCTTTAATCAAAGGCATGCCCACCCCCCCCAGCTGGCTTTGCCGGAGGAGGGAACCGGGCAGTTAGGGATTTCTGGTTTGAACTCGCGAAGCGCGGCCCTGGGGCACAGCCAGAGTTACTTGCCCGATGGTACAGGCCTGGCAGCTTTACAGTCGTGTCTAGACCAGAGGTTCTCCATGTGTGGTCCCGGGACCAGCAGCCGGGGCATCACCTAGGAACTACTTAGAAATGCAAATTCTCTGCCCAATGGGGGGTAACTCCGGAGGTGGGCCCAGCTCCTGGTGTTTTAACAAGCCTTCCAGGGGGATTCTGAGGCAGCTGAAGTTTGAGAGCCTCTTATCCAGACATTTCTTTCAATTTCTAAAAAAGCCCTTTCTTAAGACTTTTTGTGAACAACCTTTTTCCCTTTGTTGTCTTTTACCTTGCTAGGGTGAAATAAAACTTGGATGAGTGCTCAGAATTAATTTTCCCGGCAGTCTTTGCTTTTGTGGCGAGTGTGTGTTTTGGTGGTGGAAAGTCATCAACTGATAGCTATCTGTGGGACTATCCAAGGCTAATCTAGGTGCTATGGGGTAAAGAAAATGGAGCCCAGGGGCCTGATTATATATTATGTGGCTCCTGGGAGCCGAGCCAGGACCCAGAGGTAGAAATTGCAAGGACAGAGATTTGAATTAAAAGAGGAAGAACCTTCAATCTATTGGAGACACCGGAAAAGGGAAGATGCAAGTTTAGTAGGGTGATGAGTCGCTGGTCAGCAGATGAAAGACAATCACTTTTGGGATTTGTGCATTAAGCCTTGCAGTTATTCTGGTTCTCTTGGTTTGAAAGGGAAAGCATATTTACGAAGTTCTGTGTGCACTCAAGTTGTTAATTCATTCATCAATTGGACATCAATTATATGCCTCCCATATAATACCAGGCATCATGTGTTCTTAATAACCACTCTATGAAGTTGCCTATTGTTATTTTCATTTTACACGTCCTTGTAGAAGTGCAAGGATTAAACATAATACATGTCAGGCATCTAACTTCTTCCGTGTCCTAAATGTTACTAAAAGTGAATAGTTGTTGGGATATTTGTGTACATAACAGTGAGGATCCTCGTAGGAAGGAAACGAAAAGCTTTTGCAGGCTCATCAGAAAAAGCTCTGTTGGCCTTGATTGGCCCTCGGAGGAAGATTTCTTGGGTGGAGAAGGACCAAACTGGAGCGCAGCCAGTCCTCCGTGTGTTTAGATGGATGGGGAATGAATGGTGCTGGGGTCAGAAATGAGTGACTGTTCACTTCAGGCAGCCTGAGGCCTGACTGCCCTGTAGACAGACACAGTAAGACCGTGTATTTGCTGCAGGACTAGGACTGGGGAGATGTGGTATATGGGGAGGCTGGAGGCACATCGCTGATTGGAAGTCTGAAGAGGTGTGAAAAAACGCATTTTAACGGAGTAAATTTTAAAGATCTTTCTGGCTTTCTTCAATGATTCAGGCATCAGGCAGGAGTAGTGTAAGTAACCTGCAGAACACTTAAGACATGACAAAAGGAGTTCCCGTTGTGGTTCCCTGGGTTAAGAACCTGACATAGTGTCTGTGAGGATGTGGGTTCCATCCCTGCTCAGGGGGTTAAGGATCCGGCATTGCCGCGAGCTGTGGCGTAGTTTACAGACACGGCTCAGATCTGGCGTTGCTGTGGCTGTGGTGTAGGCTGGCAGCTCCAGCTCAGATTGGACCCCTAGCCTGGGAACCTCCATATGCTGCTAATGCGGCCCTAAAAAAAAAGGAAGTGAAATCTAAAGCTGTAATCTGATCAATCACTTTTATTGCCTTTCACAGGCCTGCTCTCTTAGGTGTCACTTCCTGGGAGGGGAGGCTGAGTGAGGGGGGTTAAAGGGTGCAGAGTGAAGTGTGCAGTCAGCCCTTACTTTGGAAAAGAAATGCTTTCAGTGGAAAGAACACTATCAACATTAAACATTTATAGGAGTTAATGCTCAGCCCAGCTCTCTGTTGTCACAGAGAGATTGTGAATATCTCCTCTTTTTTCAAGCCATTTATCCTGGGTGGGAGGGGGAGGGCATCTTCTCAAGTTTCCTTGGTAAGCTTTTGGGCAGAAACCTGGGACATTTGGCTCATGCGACACATTTCTAAGGTGACAGGCAAGCGTATTGCTAAATGACTGTTTATCTCTTAATTATTCCAATACTATATTCATTTTAGGTCAGAACTGGGATATAAAAAAAGCTGTTATAGGAGTTCCCGTCATGGCTCAGTGATTAACAAATCCGACTAGGAACCATGAGGTTGCAGGTTCGATCCCTGCCCTCGCCCAGTGGGTTAAGGATCTGGTGTTGCCGTGAGCTGTGGTGTAGGTTGCAGATGTGGCTTGGATCCCGTGTTGCTATGGCTCTGGCATAGGCCAGTGGCTACAGCTCCGATTAGACCCCTAGCCTGGGAACCTCCATGTGCCGCGGGTGCAGCCCTAGAAAAGACAAAAAGACAAAAAAAAAAAAAAAAAAAAAAAGCTGTTATAATTGTTATATACAGTAAAACTAGATGAGCATTTAATAATTCATTGGGGCCTTCTTGTAATCAATGTGTACATGCATTAATGCCTGTTTTATTAGTCTCGGGTCATATTTCTACTCATTTAAATGTCCGATGGTTTATAGTTGTTTAGTTTCATTATTAGTTATATTATTTGTCACATCTCAGATTTGTTTGATGTTGGTCAGAAATACGGCTCCTATTTGGATTTGCCTCCAATTCCAGGAACATAGGGTCCTGGACAACCATCCTTAATAGGTTTGTCAGCGTGGATTACTCCGTTTAAGCATAGCTCACTTATCTAACCGGAAATCCTGGAGGGTTGTTTACATTCACCAGCTTTTAGAGTTTGTGGTTTGGGAGAAGCCAGCAGATGGCCTGGGGAATAAGGCAGGACAGTTTGATCAAGGGCAGGGCTCTTCCAGACACCTATGTCTCATATGAGTTCCATAAATTGAAATTCTCATATAATGAATTGTCTTGAAGCTGGGTGTGCAAATATTTGACTATTCACTACCTAAATATAGTCTATAGTGCCCCTAAATACTTCTTGTCCACAGCATCAAGAATGACTAGAGGAGGAGTTCCCCTGCGGCTCACGATGTTAGAACCCAACGAGTATCCATGAGGACGTAGGTTCGATCCCTGGCCTCACTCAGTGGGTTAAGGATCCGGCATTGCCACAAGCTTCAGCGTAGGTCGCAGATGCGGTTTGGATCTGGCGTTGCTGTGGCGGTGGTGTAGGCTGCCACCTGCAGCTCTGATTCAACTCCTAGCCTGGGAATTTCCATATGCTTCAGGTGTGGCCCTAAAAAGAAAGAGGAAAAAAAAAAAAAAAAAAAGAATGACAATGACCAGAGGAGTTCCCTTGTGGTGCAGTGAATTAAGGACCTGGTGTTTTCACTGTAGCACCCAAGGAGCCTCCACATGTAGCGGATGTAGAGTTGCCATTTCTGGAGTGCTCTCTATGTGCCAGGCATTCTGATGAACATGCTTTATACATAATCCCACTGAACTTGTCACTAACTCTTCCAAGAAGGATGCACAGTGGATATGAATTTTTTTAAAAGTTACATACTAATGCAGTTTGAAAAGCCAGCATGATTCTGAGATGTATTAACATGGAACATGAGCCATACAAATAAAGCAGTAGTTCTTGTATTCGTTGCATTAGTGAGATCCATGTTAGAGCATTCTGTTCGTTTTTGACTAACTCAATTTAAGAGGAAAAGGTTAGCAAAAATCAAAAACACAAGGAAGAGGAGATTTCTTTTAAAAACAACAACCAAAGGGTATGAAATAGGTTTGTCTGGATAGAAAAGCTGAGGGTAACTTGATTACAATCATCAAAGTATTGTTTTTTGGGGGCATATATAGTTTCCAGGGAAATGCCACAAGATGAAGGCAGGAGAGATTTCTGTTAGACAGAAGGAATTGTAATAAGATATTTGATCTAGTTTTATAGTGGAGAATTGTCTGCTACCCTTCAGACACTTTAAAAAAATCTACTGCGTTGTGGTTTCTTTGTGGTTATTGTTGCTGATAATAATTCAGGAAGGAAGAGGGTGGAGTAGAGACAGGTGTGGACATTGCTGGTAGGGACCATAAAAATCATGGGGTTCTTGTCAGGCTGGATCTTACTATCTCTTAACCCTAAGTTTGTCTAGAAGCAACACCTGCCTCAATTTTTTTTTTTTTGCTTTTCAGGGCTGCACCCTCAGCATATGAAAGTTCCCAGGCTAGGGGTCTAATCAGAGTTGTAGCCGCCAGCCTTCCCCACGGCCACAGCAACGCCAGATCTGCTGCACCACAATGGGAACTCCTATTTATTTACTTTTTTTTTTTTTTTTTTGTCTTTTGTTGTTGTTGTTGTTGCTATTTCTTGGGCCGCTCCTGCGGCATATGGAGGTTCCCAGGCTAGGGGTTGAATCAGAGCTGTAGCCACCCGCCTACGCCAGAGCCACAGCAACGCAGGATCCGAGCCGCGTCTGCAACCTACACCACAGCTCACGGCAACGCCGGATCGTTAACCCACTGAGCAAGGGCAGGGACCGAACCCGCAACCTCATGGTTCCTAGTCGGATTCGTTAACCACTGCGCCACGACGGGAACTCCCTATTTATTTACTTTTAACAAATTGATCATTGAAGTCAGTGGTGAGGAATTCAAATGAGAAAGGAGCCATATGATAAAAGGTACATCTTGGTTTTAACTCTGCCTGGTTCCCGTTGCAGAGATCATTACTGTCAGTAGCTTCTAGTGTATCCTTCAGTAAATAAATCTCACATACATGAGTACCTATTTCTTTTTTCTTTCTCTCTCTCTCTCTCTTTTTTTTTTTTTTTTTTTTTTTTTTTTTTTTTTTGTCTTTTTCCCTTTTCTAGGGCCGCTCCCGCGGCATATGGAGATTCCCAGGCTAGGGGTCTAATCGGAGCTGTAGCCACTGGCCTACACCACAGCCACAGCACCACAGGATCTGAGCTGCATCTGCGACCCACACCACAGCTCCCGGCAACGCCGGATCCTTAACCCACTGAGCAAGGCCAGGGACCGAACCCGCAACCTCATGGTTCCTAGTCGGATTCGTTAACCACTGTGCCACAAAGGGAACTCCTCTTTTTTCTTTTTTATGGCCTCACCTGCGCCATATGGAAGTTCCCAGGCGAGGGGTCAAGTTGGAGCTACAGCTGCAGCCTACACCACAGCCATGGCAACAGCAGATCCTACCTGCATCTGTGACCTATGGCGCAGCTTGCGGCAATGCCAGATCCATCATAACCCACTGCAAGAGGTCAGGGATAGAACCTAAATCCTTACAGAGATGGTGTCAGGTCCGTAAGCTGCTGAGCCACAATGGAAACTCCCAAGCATGTATTTTTATAGCTCATTTTACACAAATGGTATCATTATTGTAAAGCTGTTTTCTAAACGTGCGCATTACTTCTCCTTGCTACATGAAAACTACACTTTCCTTTCTTCTCTTTTTTTCTCAAATGACTCTAAACCTGAGCTGAACTCTTAAACCATGTTTAGTGTCCTGAAAAGTATCGGGATCATCTCACCCAATAGCAGCGATGTTTACAGTCTCTAATTGAACGCTATAGATTTTAATATTAAGCCCATAAACGGTGTCTAGATTTGAATGGTCTGATCTCTTATGCTAGGAGCCTTATTACCAGAAAAAGTTGGTTTCCTTCCTTTTGCAGAATGAAGGCTTGATTTGTTGAGGGGGTTCAGCTGTTGCGTGGGCAAGACTGAAATACAGGTAGGGGGCAGCGTAGAACTATTTCCCTTTGAAGTGTTTTCTGTTGTCAGGTTGGTAAATTGCTCAGAGGAGAATATAATCAGGTGTCACGTCTTATTCTGTTAGGGTCTCCTTAATTCATGTTCATCTTCCAAGTTCTCTCTCAAGTTTTGCCTCCTCAAGAAACCTTTCCCCATAGTTTAAGCGAATACTGATCTCTCCCTGTTTTGAGCTCCCACGGTGCTCTGTGCTCTGGGCGTGTGGTGCTTCCCCATCTTTCATTTTCTGTTTTGAATGTGTGCTCATTTCCTTTTTCTCTTTCTTTTTTTATAGTTTTTTTTATGTTTATTTTTGCTTTTTAGGGCCATGCCCGCAGCATATGGAGGTTCTCAGCCTAGGGGTTGAATCAGAGCTGCAGCCCCTGTGCTACACCACAGCCACCGTAACGAGGGATCCAAGCCACATCTGTGACCTACACCACAGCTCACAGTGACGCCAGATCCTTAACCCACTGATCGAGGCCAGGGGTCAAACCCGTGTCCTCATGGATATTAGTTGGATTCACTTCTGCTGCACCACAGTGGGAACTCCTCTGTTTTCAATGATTTTTATTTTTTTCATTATAGTTGTTTTACAGTGTTCTGTCAATTTCTACTGTACAGCAAAGCGACCTAGTCATACATACATATATATATGTTCTTTTTCTCACATTATCCTCTATCATCTTCTATCACAAGTGGCTAGATATAGTTCTCTCTGCTATACAGCAGGATCTCAATGCTTATCCACTCCAAATGCAATAGTTTGCATCTATTAACCCCAAACTCCCAGTCCATCGCACTCCTTTCCCCTCCCCCTTGGCAACCACAAGTCTGTTCTCCAAGTCAATGAGTTTCTTTTCTGTGGAAAGTTTCATTTGTGCCGTATATTAGATTCCAGATATAAGTGATATCATGTGGTGTTTGTCTTTCTCTTTCTGACTTACTCCACTTAGTATGAGAGTCTCTCTTCCATCCGTGTTGCTGCAAATGGCTTCTTTTGTTCTTTTTTATGGCTGAGTAGTATTCCATTGTGTATACGTATCACATCTTCTTAATCTGTTCATCTGTTGGTGGACATTTAGGTTGTTTCCCATGCTCATTTCCTTATGGCAAAATGCTGCCTCATCAGAAAAGGTGATTTGGACAACAGGAAGAGATGCTACAGAGTCTCCGTGTTCTCGTGAGAAAATGTGTTATTGAGGAGTGGTGCTCTGAAAGGTCTTGTGACTGGAAATGGCTGGAGGCGGGTGAGGATGTGGAGGGGTGCTGCATGCACAGAACAAAAGGAAAAGGGTAAAGACAACAGAGAGAACCAGGCAAGGTAGAGTAAGGGATGTCAGATCCTCCCTCCATTTCTGGAGAGAAACTTCAGGAGAGCCCGAATGCAACTTTATCCCTTTTATTATTATTTTTTGACCATGCCCATGACATGTGGAAATTCCCAGGTCTGGGATTGAACCCAAGCCACAGCAGTGACAACTGCCAAGTCCTTAACTGGTTGGCCACCAGGGAACTCTCCAAATTACCCTTTTAACTCTGAGTTCTCAGCTGCATTCCTGATAGCCAGTGGTGGGCCCGTCACCCTCAACCAACCTGGCTGACGGATCTGAATTCAGGGTCATTGTAACAGTTTTGGTTTAGAGCCTTGACCACTCACATTGTAAAAACAGATGGAAGGGGCGCCAAAGCCTCATGCTTTTTTTACTGCAGTGGGTGAAGAGGAGGACGTGTGGCCCGCGGGAGGCAGAGGGGGAGGCTAGAAGCTCAGTGGGTGCTGCTGTTCTGTGGGCACACGTGGGTGGGGAGTGAGCACAGCCCCTGGAGGCAGGCGGCCTGGGTCTGAGCTCTGACTCCATCTATTGCTTGTGTAATATTCATAAGTTCTAGAACCTTTTCAGTTTCAGCTTCCCCATCTATAAAATATAGACAACAACAACAACAACAAAAAACCCAGAACTGGAGTTCCTTCCCGTCGTGGCTCAGTGGTTAACGAATCTGACTAGGAACCATGAGGATGCGGGTTCGATCCCTGGCCTTGCTCAGTGGGTTAAGGATCTGGCGTTGCCATGAGCTGTGGTATAGGTTGCAGACGTGGCTTGGATCCCGTGTTGCTGTGGCCCTGGCGTAGGTAGGCTGGTGACTACAGCTCTGATTCAGCCCCTAGCCTGGGAACCTCCATATGCTGCTGGAGCGGCCCAAAAATTGGCAAAAAGACAACAACAACAAAACAAAACAAAACAAACACACAAAAAATCCCCCCAGAACTTTTAGAATAGGGTTCTTGTGAGAATTTAATGAGATGATCCGTTAAAAGGGCTCAGCCTGTGGCCTCAGGCATACACTTGGTGCTTAATCAGCGCCCCTGCCTGTGCTCTCTTCTTTCAGGAAAAGTTAGTATGACTCCTCCTGGCTCTCCCAGAAAGCATGGACATTCTTTCTGCTCTGTACGTCCCTCATCTTATCCATATATCCATCTAGATAATATTTCCTGGTTGGCTGCTATTATCTCCTTAAAATCTCCGTCATGTGCGAAGCAGAGAGCACACAGTAGGTGTTCAGTGCATATTCATCTGATGAAAATAAAGCTTCCTTTTTGTCCTCCCAGGGGTGGTTCATCACCACCAAGTCAAAGCCTCTGGCTGTTCTTGTTTTTATTATGTTCCCTAACAAGAGGATGTACCCTTTTAAGGGTCTGGACTGAGATTCCTATGCTTTTTCTATGCCTTATGTCCCCCAGCCCTGTGCCAGAAACATCTTAGGTTTTCAAGAAATGCTTCTTGAGTCCTCTTGATTTGACAATAAGCAACTCTTTCAGAAGGGTGGGCAAAGGCTTTGTGGTTAATTTAAAATTATGGTGATTTTTGGTGTTTTCTTTTTTTGTTTATATATTTTAAAAACTTTCTGGAAGTTCCCGTCATGGCTCAGCGGTTAACGAATCTGACTAGGAACCATGAGGATGCGGGTTCGATCCCTGGCCTTGCTCAGTGGGTTAAGGATCCGGCGTTGCCGTGAGCTGTGGTATAGGTTGCAGACGCGGCTCGGATCCCACATTGCTGTGGCTCTGGCGTAGGCCGTAGGCCGGTGGCTGCAGCTCCGATTAGACCCCTAGCCTGGGAACCCCCATGTGCTGTGGGAGCGGTCCAAGAAATGGCAAAAAGCTAAACAAACAAAAAAACCCAATTTACTGGCTTGCATAATTTAAAAAAAAATAGGAAGAAAAATAAGGCTCTAAACTTTCTTCAACAGAGGAGCAGGAAGCTGGACCTCTGCGTTAGTGTTCCAGACGGAGTTTGGGGTTATCTTAGTCTAACAGAGACAAGTTGAGGCATTTTGGGGCCTGGGACCTGCCAGGGCACTAACCTGCCTTCATGCAGGGTCTTATACCCATGAGGTGGGATCATAGTCAAACATCACATGGTTGACATTCAATAAATGTTTAACAACAACAGTAATATTCTCTCCATCTTTCAAGTTCCTTAAGATGTTCTGGTTGCTATTTTTAAATGGGAGATTTACATAACTTTCTAGATAAACAGGTTTTAGAAAACCATTCAGATGTCGCTGAGAGATTAAGAGCTAAATAAAGATTTTGTGTTCCAAGAGATACAAGGAAAACAAACAGTCCAACACAAATAGAAACACGTCTTAGGAGTGGAAACGTTTTATTGAATCCACCAATTATCGGCTCATTCACTCTTGTGGGTTATGAGGCTGTGCAGGTGTTGGCCCCTCAGCAGGTGTCCTTGGGAGGTCTCCTTTGAAGAGACATCATCTGGACATCACAGGCCCTGGCAGCTTCCAGGACATTTTTCTGTCACAGTGTCAATGTTAAGTCACCTGGTCCAGGCCTATTGGTACCTGGTATTTTTGAGGGTTGGACCTGTCAGCGCCGGATCCTGGACGTATCTGCCAGTGCCCTGGTAGCTGCCACATTTCTGTGCCCAGGTTCACTGGGCCTGAAAGAAAGGGCTCACTTTCTCTAGCTGTACAAGGATTTTGGGTCACTTACCAGCTTTGAACTGGTTCTTTTTTTTTTTTTTTCCTTTAAACATTTTATTTGGAGGCAATTTCAAGTTTTACAGAAGAGTTGCAAGAAGAGTGCAGAGAACTGTGTCATCATTTGTCCAGAGTTACTAATTTAACTTGTAATCACATTGGGTTATCACTCTACCCCCCCCCCCCTCCTGCCAGATGTACATATTTATATTTCTGAACCCACGGAGGTTCAGAAAACCCTTAAATACTTCAGGGCATATTTCCCAGGAATGAGGACATTCTCTTACATAACCACAGAACTGTGGAAATAAGGATCCCACCACATGAAAAAAGTGAAGCCTGTTTCTTTTGATCTCGCTCTATACCAAGGGCGTAGGCCACCATCACTGAATTTTGGCAGAGACTGAGAGGTGGAGGAGTGGAAAGGAGTGCCCTTTATAGTGGGGACAAGGAAGGTTTCAGATGTGCCCCGATTAGAGGCTGCTGGCTTGAGGAAGCGGGGCGGTGGGGGGGATCTACATGATTGGTTAGTGAACTGGGTTCTTGACACCATATCGGAAGCACAGCCCAACCTTTCCCTGGAGTTGAGGGTGATAATGATGCCGGAAAGATGGTACCAGAATCCGGGTTCTTGTTCATGGCAGTCGAAGAATGAACTCTGCGAACACACAGGCAGCAAGCAAGCCAAGTCTTTATTACAGGAAAGCAGAGAACTCCCGGGACAGCTGGGAGGGGGGAGAAGAGCCCCCTCTCTCCATTGTCCTATAGGGGTTTTTATCCCTTAAAGATGTGGGGGGTACCAGTGTGGGGTCCAGAGAGATGTGGTTTTCTCCCACTGGCCTTGCCCAGTTCCCTGTATCAGTCCTTGTCCATGAGGGCTTTTAGGGTTGGAAATGTCCCCACAGTTTTATGGGTTTTTTGTCCTTTCCTTAGTTTAAATCACCACTCCTCTCTTTCCTTTTTTATCAGTTGAGGAGTGGGCTAGAGATTCACATGTCCTTCAGTAAACCAAGTCTGTGGGGAATATGCATGTCCTTGAATAAAACAAGGCCTGTGGAGATGTTTCTCCCTGGAGCCCTTAAGCCACAGAGGTTAATCAATATCCATATCAAAAGAATGTATTGGAGCCCATGCTCCCCCCCCCCCCGTTTTTTTTGTCTTTTTGCCATTTCTTGGGCTGTTCCCACGGCATATGGAGGGTCCCAGGCTAGGGCTGAATCAGAACTGTAGCCACTGGCCTATGCCAGAGCCACAGCAATGAGGGATCTGAGCAGCATCTGTGACCTACACCACAGCTCCCGGCAACACTGGATCCTTAACCCACTGAGCAAGGCCAGGGATCAAACCCGCAACCTCATGGTTCCCAGTCAGATTCGCTAACCACTGAGCCACGATGGGAACTCCAGGAGCCCATGTTCCTATACGAACTACGTGAGTTAGTATTCTGTCTCAATAATATTTCTAGATAATGCCTCTTTGAGATGCCTGCTGAAAGGCTGAATTGACTTCAGTTTGCCATAGAGCCTCTGTGGGGGTGGCGGAAGGTATTTGCCATCAAAGAGGGCAACCTGAGCCGGGCTGTGCCACTTAGAAATGTATTATTAGTGCTTATTTGCCGTGCAATAATCATAATAATAGTTTCTCCCACATGGAAATGGATGGCCGTGGATCATTAAATTGCTAAGATATGCAAGCAAAACAAAGTCTGGGAGTTCCTGCCTGGCACAGCAGGTTAAGAATCCGACTGCAGAGGCTCTGGTCGCTGAAAGGTGCATGTTCGATATATGACCTGGTACAGTTGGGTAAGAGGATCCAGCATTGTGTGTCTGTCCAAACTTCTCCTTTTTATAAGGACACCAATCGTATTGGGTTGGTGCCCACTCCAGTGACCTCTTTTTACATCTGCAACAACCCTATTTCCAAACAGGATCACATGCTGAGATACTGGGGGTTAGGACTTCAGCGTACATATTTGGGAGGAGTAAAATTCCATCCATCACGAAGCCCTGCTGGGGTTCTCCAAAGACAACCACTGAGGATGAACCAGGAGGAGAGTCCATTACTCCTTGGGGGAGAAAACAACTGGCTCTGTCCAGGAGCTTCAAATGGAACACAGTCTTCCTTTTTTCATCAAGGATGAGAGAACAGAGCAGTTCCGTGATGCTGGCTCAGTGGGTGCTCTCCCACCTCAGTGCCCAGGACTGTGAGCCCAGGTGGCTGAAGGGCCCCAAGGCCACTGGCACGTGGCTCCAGCGAGGGCCTGAGCGGCTGACTGTGGTGAAGGTCAAAGGCTGGCCCTGGTCCAGGATTCCCTGCAGCCCCACACCCTTCTCGTCTTGAGCAGACCCAAGGCCATGCATGCAGTGTCTCTCTGCATCCTGGCATGCTTCGTGCAGCGATGCTTCTAATTATGGAGCCATTCGGAAGGTGCTATAGCCCGCTGAACTTCCTGTGCCCAGGATGAGCTTTGCTGGATTGACTACAGTTTCTGAGAGAAGTGAGCAACTGACAGTTCTTGGTTACAGCTTCCACCCTTCTGTAGCCAGTCCCAGCTGGTTTTGTGTCTTGCAGCTGAAGGTTTTTCCTGGATAGAACAGTCTAGATCATCTTGTCCAGGTATAAAGGAGGAGTTGTCAGTTCATTTTACTGAATTTAAATCTACAGGTGGGTTGTACCCCTGTTTTTTCCTTCTCCCTCCCCTTCTCCAGAGTGTTTCCAGCTTTTGTATATACACATTGGTACACACGACAGTTGGGTCCATGAATGGTTATCGTTGACACATCACTTTGTTTTGGGCTTGAGGGAAATGAAAAATGATGGAAAAAGTGAAGTTTTTAGAACATTTTCTGAAAAGTAAAATAATTTGGGTTTTTTTTTTTTTTTTTTTTTTTTTTTGGTCTTTTTGCCATTTCTAGGGCTGCTTCCCATGGCATATGGAGGTTCCCAGGCTACGAGTCAAAGTGGAGCTGTAGCCACCGGCAGGATCCCAGCCGCGTCTGCAACCTATGCAACAGGTCACAGCAACGCTGGATCCTTAACCCACTGAGCAAGGCCAGGGATCGAACCTGCAACCTCATGGTTCCTTGGTGGATTCGTTAACCACTGAGCCATGATGGGAACTCCAATTTGGGGTCATTTTTGCCCAGCCGAAGGAGCAGGAAAATTTATGAAATAGGAGGGAGCAGGCTGTTGTGCGTGTTTGCAACCAAGCGTAGGGGGTTCAACGAGGGATGTACTAAATACAGAAGAAAGGGCTGATCCCCGTCCACCATCCTGCATGAGGCTGTGGGACCAGAGCCAAGGTGTGTGTGCACTTGCAGTGGGGCCTGCTTAGAAATGGCCTAGTTGTAATATCTCAACTAGGGGCTTGGCCAGGGCTTATGACAGTGGAACTGTTTAACGAAAGAACTGTGGTTTTGCTTCCCCAGCGATTGGGTCAACCCCTGTGGAAGCTTCGATGTATTCACTTTGAAGTCGGAAAGCTAAGATTCCCCCACCCTGGCTCCGTGGTGGTGGTGGTGGCGGCTGCATTTGGGGACAAATAGAGATTATGGAAACATCTCCTCTCAGCTCCCTCCAGGGCACAGAAAGTGTGTCCTAACACTCGACCTCCACACACCCATTGCTGTGTGACAGGTTGGCTCACTGCAGCTCAGCAGAATCAGGAACTCTGTTCAGAAGGTCTGACTTTGAGTTCCAGCTCTTCAGATAACTGCATGGCTCTGTCCCCTTTGCTGAGGTGTCTGATTACTTTGGGCTTATTTCTAACAGGTTAAACAATGCCTACCACCCAGGATTGCTGTGAGCTGCAGATACAGCCATTCATGTTCAAAGGAAGTCATGTGTGCCAACCCACCTGTGGGCTAGGATGTGTTGGTGATGGTTGGTACTATGTGTTATGATGCTTTTATTATTTAGCACTGAATTTACAATGACTCCATCAAAGAATAAGAGCAACGGATAAGCAAAATGTTGTATATCCATGCCATGGAATATTATTCAGCCATAAAAAGAAATGAAGTCCTGGTATAGGCTATAGCGCGGATGAGCCTTGAAAACATTATGCTAAGTGAATGCAATCAGTCACAAAAAGATCACATATTCTGTGATTCAGTTCATATGACACATCCAAAACAAGCACATCTGCGGAGATAGAAGGTGATTAGTGGTTGCTTAGAGCTGGGAGGAATGGAGGGATTGGCGAGTGACAGCCAGTGGATCTAGGGATTTTGTGTGGTGCGGGAACTGTTCTAAAGCTGATCGTGGTGAAGGTTGTGAAACTCTTGAATATGCTGAAAGACATGGAAGTGGACACTTTACATGAGTTCATTGAGTGGTATGCAAATTACTTCTCCATAAAGCTGAAAAACAAAGAGCAGCAACTGGAATTACGCAAGGGTTCTGAACAGGAAACAGCATCCTTCTCTTTTTTGTACTTGCAAAAGGTATCTGGGTTCCTCTGGTGACAACAGCAGCAGTTCGTCTTAATGAGCAGTTGTGTGAAGAGCCAGGTTCTGTTTCATCCTCACCACATACGTTTTTGTCCTCAGTTTAGAGATAGGTAACAAAAGCTCAGGGAGGTTCAACAGCTTGCCCAGATCACACAGCCAGTGAGTCGCCACGCTGGGGTTTGAAAGCGGGCACATGGACTCCACAGCCTCCAGCCTACCCATCACTGCCTCCTGTCCTCATTGAGAGCATATGTTGAAAGGTTTGGGACTCAATTTTGTCTCTATGAGCTTTCCACTACATTTTGATGGCTATGACTTGTCCTATTTAAATATTTACTGGAATTTCCATTGTGGCTTGACAGGTTAAGAACCCAACTAGTGTCCCTAAGAACTCAGGTTCCATCCGTGGCCTCGGTCAGTGGGTTAAGGATCCAGTGGGAGCTGTGGTGTAGGTCTTAGATGTGACTCAGATCTGGCGTTGCTGTGGCTGTGGTGTAGGCTGGCAGCTGCAGCCCCGATTTGACCCCTAGCCTGGCAACTTCCATCGGCCAGAGGCGTGGCCTTAAAAAGGGAAAAAAAAAAAAAAAAATCTGCTTACCATGAGAACTGCCCTCAGGGGAAAAAAAGCAGGGTCTACCTTTGGCAGGGGGGAAAATTATTCTAGAAAAGCATAAGCTGAATACCAGCAGCTCCATCTAACTTTCCTGCCGGTCGTATGTTTGATCTCGAGATTATGCCGGGAAGGTGTGCGTTTCTTGGCCTTTTCTCCCACCTCCGTGGAGAGCCAGCGCTTTGGATGTTATTCAAAGCCCTTACGAATCTATCTGTTTTTAGAGAGAGAAAAAAACAAACGAGGGAGGTTAGGTTGACTAGCTGGGGAATTGTTTAACGTTTTTGTAAGGTTTGGGGGCCCGAGATGGCCTGGGGATCTGACTTGTGCACCCCGAAGGCTATCCTCAGGAATCTGAGTTCCCCGTGTGCTCCAGGAGCTTTCCTTGTGAGGCGGACCGGGACCAGGGGCCCTTTCCCAGCGCCGTGGCAGGCCTCCCCACCCAAAGAGATTAATTTTGTCATTACCCTTTGTCAACGTCTGTCTTTGACCAGAAAAAAGAGGTTAATTGTGTGCCATTTCTCGGGAGAATGAGGTATCAGCATTTTAATTCCTGATAGTTTATGAATCGTGGGCAGCTAATTAAAACTTAAAGATTAGAGGCGCTATTTTGGCTAAGAGGCCTTTTGCAGGATTGTGAAACGGAGAGAACAAAGGGTTGTCTTTTCTTTTTATTCCAAGGGCTTAAATGAAACCTCAGGCTGCAATAGAGCCTTGAATTGTTTTACATACTGAGTGTTCATTGTATTGATTCTAATTTTAATTTTGCAGCCAGTCCTGCGGTATCTGAAAGCTGTTGAGGGGTTAATGCTGAGATTATTGGGGATGTTAAACGGCAAGATTTGTGTTTGGAGGCTCCGTTTGACCCTTCTTGACTTCTGAGAGGCATCTTAAAGTCAGATAGGAACCACTCACAGATTCTATTAGATGTTCTTAATTGCCGTCTTAGAACTCAGTTGGAATTTAGATCTTCTCTTCTGTTCGCCCTCACAGTTAACTGTTTGAGTTGTTCCATGGATCTGCCACAAGCAGTGAATTTTCCTTGGGTCCTTCACTGTTTGGCTTTCAGGCCATTGCACTTGTTTGGGCACCAAGGGCATCACCAAGAGCCCACATCGTTGGGAAGGAAACCACTAGTCCCTGCCCCACTGTGTACACATCAGGAAAGGCACATCTCCAGCTGATGCCGTTTCCATAGACACGTAGCTTGGCAAGTCAAGTGTGGGTGGATTTCAGCCCCTACCCACCTCCTGATGACGTTCCCTTGAGCAAGACAGAACCCACACAACAGATTCCAGGGGCCATGATTCAAACAACTCTTTCCATTGTAAATTTCTTAGCCATGTGTCTCAATATGCCTCTTGATGTAAAGTGATTTCTTCTCTCTGAGATGGGATTATGTTAGATGAGATTTCCCCCCCCCCCCACCCCCAGCTTGATAGGGCCGCATCCTTGGCACATGAAAGTCCCCAGGCTAGGGGTTGAATCAGAGCTATAGCTGCTGGTCTAGACCACAGCCACCCACAACGTAGGATCTGAGCCGCGTCTGCAACCCTCTCCGCAGCTCAGAGCAACGCTGGATCCCCCACCCGCTGCGTGAGGCCTGGCATTGAACCCGCATCCTCAGGTTCGTTTCCACTGCGCCACAACAGGAACTCCCCGTTCCATGAGATTGAACAAGTGCCCAGAGGTGGACTCCTTGGGTGCAAAAGCAGGCAGGGCTCATCTTTTATGTCCCCAACTCCTAGATTTTTCCTGTCATGCAAATTGAATAAGCAGCTGCTTAGGGCCAAGAAATAACCAGATTAGGGGAGGGAGTATGGATGGGGCAAAGGAGAAAGGACCTGTCAGCCAATCAGGAGAGTGTGGGCAGACTCCGCAGCAGCTCGAAGGAATTTGATGCATTCTAGAATTGAAGTAAGAGCAGCAATATTGAAGCTTAGAGATGATAGAGAAGCAGGAGGCAAGAAGAAACTGCAGGGAGGGGAGGAGGACACATCACGGGGGCGGGGGGGGGGTGTGTGTCTTCGAGTCCATGCCGGGGTTTGGGACTTTATCCTGCAAGGAGCTGGAATCTATCCAGATATTTAGTTTTAAGCGTAGGCATGAGACGGTCAAACCTGTCTTTTCCACGTGGCTGCCAAGGGCCGGGGGGGAGTGGGATGGATGAGGAGTCTGGGGTTAGTAGATGCAAACTACTATGTTTAGAATGGACAAGCAGGATTTCCCGCTGTGGCACAGCAGAAACAGACCCAGCTAGTATCCATGAGGACTCGAGTTCGATCCCTGGCCTCCCTGGCCTCCCTGGCCTCACTCAGTGCGTCAAGCATCCGGCATTGCCGTGAGCTGTGGTGTAGGTCACAGACGTGGCTTGGATCTGGCATTACTCTGTCTGTGGTATAGGCTGGCAGCTGTAGCTCCAATTTGATCCCTAGCCTGGGAACTTCTACATGCTGTGGGTACAGCCCTAAAAAGAAAAAAAAAAAAAAAAAAAAAAAGAAATGGATAAGCAGTGAGGTCCTCTTGTATAACACAGGGAACTATATTCAGTCACTTGTGATAGAACATGATGGAAGATAATATGAGAAAAAGAACGTGTATATGTATGTATGACTGGGTCACTTTGCTAAACAGCAGAAATTGCCAGAACATTGTAAATCAGCTACACTTTAATAAAAAAAATTTTTTTAAACCTTGTCATTTATTTATTAATTGTTTAGGGCCGAAATCTAGGGGTTGAATTGGAGCTGCAGCTGCTGGCCTACACCATAGCCACAGCAATGCCAGATCTGAGCTGTGTCTGCGACCTGCACCACAGCTCACGGGAATGCCAGATCCTTAACCCACTGATCGAGGGCCAGGGATTGAACCTGCACCCTCATGGATGCTGGTCAAGTTCATTACCACTGAGCCACAATTGGAACGCCTTCAAGAAACTTGTCTTTTAAACAGTAACTCTGGTCGTGAACCATGAACCAACTGGAAGAGGGCAGGAAATCTTTTTGGAGGCCACGGTCCCAATTCAGGCAGCAGACTGTGGAGAGTGGAACGTGGCATTGGTGGAAAGCAGGCAAAAGTGAACCGTGTTGAGAAACCTTGAGAAATTAAAGTCAACAGGAGGATGTGGTGATGGATGGACCGAGGCCCTGAGAAGTTTGCAGAAGCCTCCCAAGTTTCCGGCATGAGTAACTAGACAGTATCAGTGCCATACCCTGAACCGTGGAACCCTGACAACTAGGTTTGGAAAGTGAGATCCTGAGATCTGTTGTGGATACATTGGATTTAAAGTGCCCGTGTGTGTGGTGTAGGTTGCAGATGTGGCTCGGATCTCACGTTGCTGTGGCTGTGGCGTAGGTTGGCAGCTGTCGCTCTGATTGGACCCCTAGCCTGGGAGCCTCTATGTGCCTCGAGTGCGGCCCTAAAAAGCAAAAAAATAAAAACATAAAAATAAAAAAATAAAGTGCCCGTGTGTCCTCCAGGTTGAAGTGGATATTTGCTTGGCACGTAACTGAAGGCAAGCAGCATGAAAGGCCCGCTTGAGGCTCACATCAGTCATTTTGGGTGGCTTCCGTCCACCTGGTTGAATGATTTTTCTGCAGTAACACTTCGTTGTTCAGGCGCTGGCACAGCAATAGCCAATGGGTAGCTTAATCTAGACCGGAGGATACGTCAGCTGGCTTTAGAAGCAGAGAAGGGCAGGGGAATTATGAGCATTTGAAATATTGTAATGATGGAAAATGGAGTTGAGGCTGCCGAGGGAAGGAAGAGAACACCAGGGGAGAGGGAGCCAAGGGTCTGGTGGTCCCATGAGACTAATGTAACATCAGATGACAAGGGTAACAAACATAAATGAGATGACGTCTACAGATTCTAGGGCTTAGAACCTGTTATCTCTGGAGGCCATTGTTCAGCCTTCTACAGAGTCCTTGAGCAAGGGAGCAGGAGGGATGGGAGCTTGAGCTCACGGAATGCGGCTATTTCCATGTCTTCACGGCTTCACCTCCCAGATTACACAGAGCTGTCATTTTCGGAAGCAACCCAGTTTCAGGTGATGCTAACGTCAAAAGCAGGACCATGAGGATGGCGTCTAAGCGAGAGGAAAGGAGGAATTTCTTGGAGATGAGCTCAAGGAGATGAGAGCCGGGTATCAGACAGATGTTCACGTGGGCCTTGAAGTCACACCGAATGGATGCAGAAATGGCGGTGGGCAATTCTCAGAGTCTTCAGGGAGCGAGAAAACGTGATTATGAGCTAGAAGAGGAGCACATGTTGGCGGGTGGGTGGAATGAAACTCAAAGAGCAGGCGAGCAATTGTCTGGAAACCATTTCCAGTCTGCATTCCCTCTCAGTCCTGTATTTCACCATGTGTGTGCTTGTGATTGAGCAAATGATCACATTTTTGGGGGGGGGAACCTTTAAAAATTACGTCATTAGTGTGGCTTGATATATCTGATTTGCAACAGTGCGTCTTTGTACAAACTTTGTTTGTTAGAACATGCTTTCCATGCTGGTTTATTTTGCCTCTCTCTGAATGGTCTCATAAATTGCTTGGTGGGTATTAGCATGGGTTGCTTCTGAAAGGTTTTTTGTTCTCCCTACCGCAAGTGACACAAACCATGAAATCTCGAGCCCAAAGAAAGATCGCTTAGTTCACTTAGTTTGAATCATGTGGTTTTCATCAGACATACTTCTGGGCAGCAGTTATAGAAGGCTTTCAATTCAGTGTAGAAAATAGTCAACCCAGTTTGTACCCTAAGCCCCAATTCTGCCGGTTTTCCTCTTCACCCACCTACCCTCAATCATCATCTCCTCCTACTGTGAGCTAATGCAGGCTCACAGTACCTGCCGGTAACACTAAACACATCCCTTTGCACGCACAGGCTTGGTTAGTAGCGCACCAGATAACAGGAGGTTTGGGAGACGCTAGGAGCAGTGGAATCTGGTTCCCAAGTCCTGTTCTGTAAGACGAGGGTGTGGTTAGAGGGGTGCGCAGCATCCTGGAGCAAGGGTTGCTGCGTATCAATGTCTAATATTCCAGCCCACTGTGGACACGCTCCTTATTGTTTCTCATTTTCCTCTCCACAGTCTCTTGGAAACCTTATTTTTCAGCCCCACACCTCTCAGATCTGCTTGTAGCCTGGAAGCCTGGGCCAAGCATCCCATGAGGTGCTCACACCGCATAGCCCAGCTCCCCTTTCCATTCCGCAGCTGAGTTCCCGGGTCAGTGCTCGCGGCTGCGCTATAGGCGGTCTGCGCAGCTGCTTGCCACTCCTTGGGCACCACCTGCGCTGGTGCTGCTGTGTCCTTGGGAGTGATGGGTACTCATCAGAAAGACGCATCCCTCCCCCTGTGCCACAGATGAGACAGAAACACAGACATGAGTCAGAAGAAAGGAGGAAAACAGCCCTTTGCAGCTTTTTGAGACATGAGTAAGAATTTGCCTGGGCGGAGGAGACAAGCTGTGGTCTCTGAATATGCTCCTGGCCTCTCCCATGCTGTGGCTCACCTGCACCTGGAAACCCTTCCTCCCGCCTTTCTGTGCTTTCAGTTCCCCCAACTCCCTCTTCCGACCTTACTACCTGCGTGAAGTCTCACTGGCTACCATGGTCCACACTCATTTCGCCCTGCTCAGAAGTTCTGCTGGACTTGGATACTTTATTTGGCTGTTTTTGTCTTAAATGTTTCATATATTTCTTTCCTATCTAAAAAAATACTTATTTTCACACATATAGACACATACGTGTGTGTGTATAGAAGTGTCTGTGCATGTACATATGTGTATATTTCGGGAAGTGTAATATTCCTTGGCATATTGTACCATAAATTTTGCATAGACCATTGAACGGATAAACCAATGTGAGTTACGGTTTTTTTTCGTTTTTTTTTGTTTTTTTTTTTTGTCTTTTTAGGGCCTCACTCATGGCACACACAGGTTCCCAGGCTAGGGGTCGAAATTGGACCTGCAGATCCGAGCCTGGGATCCTCGATGTGTCTACCTACGAGCTGCGTCTGTGATCTACATCACAGCTCACACAACACCACATCCTTAACCCACTGAGGGAGGCCAGGGATCAAACCCGAGTCCTCATGGACACTAGTCAGGTTCATCAACTGCTGAACCCTGACGGGAACTCCACTAATGTGAATTATTTAAGATTGAGTGGAAACATCCCATGCTTAGTCAGTGTGGGTGAACAAAGTTAGATCAGGTGTACAGTTTTTGTTGTATTAAACACTTTGCATCCTTCCTCATTTCTGGGTTCTCAACTCTTCATAATAATCAGAATTTTTAAACAAATTTCTGGAATCATGGTATTTTATTAATCTGTAAGTTACCTTTATAAATTAAAAAAATTTATTATCATTTATTTACAATGTTCTGCCAATTTCTGCTATACAGCAGTGACCCGGTTATACATATATATAGACATTATTTTTTCTCACATTCTCCTCCTTCATGTTCTATCACAAGTGAGTGGATAGAGTTCCCTGTGCTATACAGCAGGACCTCATTGCTTGTCCACTCCAAATGCAATAGTTTGCATCTACTAACCCAAACTCCCCGTCCATCCCACTCCTCCTCCCCATTGGCAACCACATATCTGTTCTCCAAGTCCATGAGTTTGTTTCTGTTCTGTTAATAGGTTCTTCTGTGCCGTATATTAGATTCCAGATATAAGTGATATCATATGGTATTTGTCTTTCTGACTTAATTCATTTAGTATGAGAATGTCTAGTTCCATCCATGTTGCTGCAAATGGCATTATTTTGTTCTTTTTGGTGGCTGAGTAGTATTCCATTGTGCATATATACCACATCTTCTTAATCCATTCATCTGTTGATGGACATGTTGTTTCCATGTCTTGGCTATTGTGAATAGTGCTGCAGTGACATGGGGTGTGTATGTATTTCTTTTTCAATGAAGGTTTTGTCCAGATAGATGCCCAGGACTGGGATTTCTGGGTCATATGGTAGTTCTATATTTAGTTTTCTGAGGCACCTCCATACTGTTTTCCATAGTGGTTGTATCCATTTACATTCCCACCCACAGTGCAAGAGGATACCCTTTTCTCCACACCCTCTCCAGCATTTATTATTTGTTGACTTGTTAATGACGGTCATTCTGACATGTGCAAGGTGGTACCTCATAGTAATTTTGATTTGCATTTCTCCAATAATTAGTAATGTTGAGCATTTTTTCATGTGCTTGTTGGCCATCTTTATGTCTTCTTAGAAGAAGTGTCTATTCAGATCTTCTGCCCATTTTTCAATTGGTTTTTTTTTGAGTTGTATAAGTTGTTTGTATATTTTAGAGATTAAGCCCTTGTTGGTTGCATTGTTTGGAACTATTTTCTCCCTTTCTATAGGTTGTCTTTCTTTTTTTTTATGGTTAGGGGAGGGGTTTCTAATCCTACTGTGAAGGAGGAAAGATCTGCTTCTGTCAGGAGGTGGGAGCCAGGATTTGCACCGAGGCAGGCTAAGTCCAGAGCTGACTCTGCATGGAGGATGCTCACAACTTACCACCGCACACTGCATGGCCTTCCACTTGCAGATGAAGGCTGGCCGCGACCACTGGGGAGCGAAGTTCACAAAGGTGTTTCAAATTTAGACCTCGTGTAGGTCCCTCTTGACTCTGAAGGACTTTGAGGTCGATCCTCTGGTTGTCTAAGTTGGCCTCTTATCGTCAAACCGGTGTTCATTTTGCTTCTTCGCACTCAACGCAGAAGCAGACTAGAGCTATGACGCCAAGGAGCAAGGAGCTGAGAATTGCCAGCTCTCAGAATGATCTCATCCACTGGCAGAGCAGAAGCTCCAAATTCCTCCTGGAGCTTGTTGGCTAGAAGAGACTTCTAAGGTTGTCTGATTTTTTTTTTTTTTTTTTTGTCTTTTGCCATTTGTTGGGCCGCTCCTGCGGCATATGGAGGTTCCCAGGCTAGGGGTCTAATCGGAGCTGTTGACCCCAGCCTACGCCAGAGCCACAGCAACGCGGGATCCGAGCCGCGTCTGCGACCTACACCACAGCTCATGGCAACGCCGGAACCTTGACCCACTGAGCAAGGGCAGGGATCGAACCTGCAACCTCATGGTTCCTAGTCGGATTCGTTAACCACTGCGCCACGACGGGAACTCCTTTTTTTTGTTTTTTTGTTTTTTGTTTTTTTTTCAAGGTTGTCTGATTTAAGTACTAATCCCCTTCGTTTATCCTTGGAGAGCTGGACACCCACCTCCTCTGGAGCCATCTCTGGGACCAGGGCTCACCAAGCCCCCAGGCAGCCTCGCCTGGGCTTGGGCTTCCCAGCTAGAAAGGGTTTCCAAATACTGAGCTGAATTGTGTCTCTCTGAGCTTCCTTCTCAGACCACAGACAACAATTCAAATCCCCTTCTCCCAAACCAGCCTTTCACATTTTTTAAAGATGGCTTTAATGTTCCCCCTGCGTCTTTTTCCTCCAAGTGGAACCTTTTCTCCAATTTATTTTTATTTATTTATTTAGTCTTTTTTTAGCTATTTCTTGGGCCGCTCCCGCGGCATATGGAGGTTCCCAGGCTAGGGGTTGAATTGGAGCTGTAGCCACCGGCCTACGCCAGAGCCACAGCAGCGCGGGATCCGAGCCGCATCTGCAACCTACACCACAGCTCACGGCAACGCCAGATCGTTAACCCACTGAGCAAGGGCAGGGACCGAACCCGCAACCTCATGGTTCCTAGTCGGATTCGTTAACCACTGCGCCATGATGGGAACGCCCCTTTTCTCCAATTTAAAACACATCAAAGTTCCTCTTTGATGACAACATTGAAATGCTTCATGCAGTTGGAGAGGTTTCTTCCCTTCCTCTCTTCCTTCCCTCCACGCCTCTACCCCCCACCCCCCATCAATACTAACAGAGTAATCATCTGATTTAAAAGAGAGAATGACAAGGGGAGTGATAAAATAAGGGACATGCCTGTGGCAGCTCCGTCACTTCCCCAGGTCAGAACTCGCACAAGGCCCAGTGTACACCCACCCAGCTCTTCCTCTGAAGCCAGGTATCATTAGCGAATGTAATGTGTTGTCTCATCTCTGCCGACCTCGTTGGGCTCTTGAAGGATTACAGGGAATAATCCATAAAGTGGTCTGCTCAGTGCACGGTATGTGTTAAGAATAAAATGTAAGTTGTTACAACTAATTAGGGCGATGGTAGATTGCTTCTACCACCACCAGGGTACATAATGAATGATAATCACTTTTCCTCATGATATTATGAAAGATAGCATATGCTATGTACATTCTGGACTTGTTTGCAAATCACTGGGGTCTGACTGTGTAAGTCACATAAAAAAACATGTAAAAACATGACTAAACAGCAGTATGGAGGGGTGTTGATATGCACTTTTTTTCCTTTGGCTAGTGATTGGAATTAGCAATTCTCTCTGTTATAAGTGATGTGAAAGACAGAAACTAAAACCTGTAGATTCTTTTTTTTTTTTTTTTCCTCTTTTTGCTTTTTAGGGCTGCACCTGTGGCATATGGAAGTTCCCACGCTAGGGGTCAAATTGGAGTTAAGTGGCCCGCCTATGCCACAGGCACAGCAACACCAGATCCGAGCTGTGTCTTCGACCTACACCACAGCTCAAGGTAATGCTGGATCCTTAACCCAGTGAGCAAGGCCAGGGATTAAATCTGCGTCCTCGTGGATGCTAGTTAGATTCGTTTCCACTACCACTACAGGAACTCTGAGAACCTGTAGCTTCTTGACTTTGTAAAATTAGAAGAGACTAATTAAAACTGAGCTAATGTCTTCTAGGGGTGTAAATAAAAATAGTCAATATACCAGAAACACAAACTGCACCTGCTGTTCAAAAGCAGAATGTCCTTTGATGTGGGATAATACACAATCACCAAGAAGAGACTCCTTTATAGCTTAGATCAAGAGTCCTGCACCTGTTAAACTGTGGTGTGAGGCTGGGAAACTATCATGTCCCATCTTAGAATGCCAGGTGGACCTTTGTATTTTTAAACTTTTTATCTTGAAATAACTTTGGACTTGCAGAAAAGTTGCAAAAAAAAGAGCAGAAAGACTTGCCAAGTAGCTTACCCTTATGTAACTATCTTACATAACCACAGGGGAGTTCCCTGGTGGTTCAGTGGGATAAGGATCTGGTGGTGTCACTGCTGTGGCTTGGGTCACTGCTGTGGTGTGGGTTCGATCCCTGGCTCTGGAACGTCCACGTTCTGTGGGCATGGCCAGGAAAAAAATATAGGAAAATGATCAAAACTAGAAAATTAACATTGACAATGATATGAACTAGAGACCTTATTCAGATTTTACCAGTATCCCCTCCGATGCCAGATCCCATGTGGCACTTAGTTGTCATGTCTCTTTAGTCTCCTCTGACCTGTGACAATCCTCAGTCTGTCTTTGTCTCCTTGACTTTGACACTTTTTGAAGAATACTTATTTTCCAGGTAAAGAAACCAAGACCCAAAGAACACCACATAGTAAGATAGGAGTAAAACTCTCACTGTGCATCTGTCTGATTTTTTTTTTTTTTTCATAAACAGATAGAAGTTAGGCAAGAACTTTTGGCACGAATACCATCTAAGTGAGCCTGTCCCTTCTCAGTGCCTGCTGTCAGAAAGCACCTAATGTTGACATGTTATATCATCGTTGGTGAAGCTGAATTTGATCACTTGATCCAGGGGATCACTTACAGCTGTCTCCAAGTTTTCTTTTCCCCCTTAAAATAAATAAATGTCTGCTGGGAAGATATTTTGAGATTATGTCAGTACACCGTCTCTCATCATACTGCAGTGATTACTGTGGAACTTGTCTAATAGTTACTTTCTATTTGCATCCTTCTTCCTACACTTACTAATCAAATTCTACAGTCTCTCCCATGCTGATTTATTTATCCAATGATTTGTTTATATCTGTATGGACTCATGAATATTGATGTGCTCTGTGGGTTATAATCCTGGTTTCATCATTTATTTCCTGCTTCACGTATTCTAAGTTTGACCATTGGGAGCTTCTTTCATTTGGTTCTTGTATCCTTTTGGCACACGGCATCATTTTTTGAGCACTTTCTTACTTTCTGGCACCACAAAACGTTTCAGGCTCTGCTTTTTTCTTTTTTCTTTTTTTTTTCTTTTTTGCCTCAACCCTGCAATCAACTATTTTCCTAAGAACCTACTTGGATGTCTACCTAAAGCTGCTAAGTGCACTCTGAGAAGCAAACAGAGGCAGGATGGTGCTCTCCAGACAGCTCTAAGCACTGAGAAGAGAGTGTTAAGTTGGAGCAGATGATTTTGGCTGACGAATCATTACAGTAGCCAGACACGAGTATCCCATGCTCTAAAAGTAGCAGGACTGACACCATTTTGCAATAGCCTTTTATGAAGTCCCCACCTTGCAAATTCGGCTTTGGGTTCGGAAAGTCTAAGGGTTTAGTTTTGCTCTGACATGGGTCGGAGAGTTCATAAACAAAGACTGTGACACAAAGATGGAAAACAGTGTGAACGGCACGTAGGCACAATCAATACCACTCATTCTACAGATAAAAGGCAAAGGTGTTGTTCGTCTGTGACTCTAAGAGTGATGGAAACCAGAGTCTCTGCTTGATAATTCTGTGAACAATTTAAAAAAGAGAAATTGCAGGAGTTCCCGTCGTGGCTCAGTGGTTAACGAATCTGACTAGGAACCAGGAGGTTGCAGGTTCGATCCCTGGCCTTGCTCAGTGGGTTAAGGATCCGGTGTTGCCGTGAGCTGTGGTGCAGGTCGCAGACGCGGTTCAGGTTCAGATTCCGTGTTGCTGTGGCTCTGGCGTAGGCCGGCGGCTACAGCTCCGATTAGACCCCTAGCCCGGGAACCTCCCTATGCCACAGGAGTAGCCCAAGAAATGGCAAAAAGACGAAAAAAAAAAAAAAAAGAGAGAAGTTGCATATGTATTTGTTTCCTAGAGCTGCCACAGCACTTGACCACAAACTGGGTGGCTTATAACAACAGACAGCTATTTTCCTACAGTTGTGGAGGCTACTTGTTTGAATTCAAGGTGTAGGCAGGCCACCTCCTTCTAGGGACTCTTGGGGAGAATGCCTCCTTATCCAGCTTCCAGTGGCTTCCACCTTCACAGACTCTTTCCTTCTGGCCCCTAGAGCACTAGCCACCTGTGGACAGTTGGTCCCAGGGCCTCTGTAATGCTGTCCCCATGCCCGGAACCCTCTACCTCTCTCCTCACCTTCAGGTTTGGCGATCTTGCTGTGTGTTCCTAACAGTCCCACATGTTCTGTCTCAAGGGGACCATGAGCCTTGGATGCGGGAGCTATGGCTTTGGCTATCTTCTCACTTGTCACCGGGGTGCCTTGCCCCCAGTGCCCAGTGCCGTGCCTCGCACACAGCAGGTGCTTAATAAGCATGTTTTTCAATGAACAAATCACTAAGGAAGGAATGAAGCAAGAAAGGATACAGGGAGGGTAGGAAGGTCACGTTCCTTTCTGTGTAGTAGGCATGCTAACTTATTTTATTTCTTCAACAACCTGAGCAGATAGATCTTATCAACAGCATCTTCCTTTTATTTGGTTTTGATGATCATTGTACAACTATAAAAAACTCAGCATCTTCCTTTTATAAATGGTGAGAATAGAGGCTCAGAAAGATGAATGTGCCCAACTGCTTTAAAACCTTTTGGGAACAATTATTCAGAAAGAAAGAAACTAAAAATAACTTGTGTAAGGATAGCAATGGGTGGAAAAGTCTGGAAGGATAGCCACCACATGTTCCTGGGGCTATCTCTGAGTGGTGGATTGGACTGTGCTTTTCTCTTTGGTTCTTGTTCATCTGAATGATTTTTTTGTTTGTTTGTTTGTTTTTGTTTTTGCTTTTTAGGGTCACACCCATGGCATATAGAGGTTCCCAGGCTGGGGGTCGAATTGGAGCCGCAGCAATGTGGGACCCGAGCCGTGTCTGTGACCTACACCACAGCTCACAGCAACCCTGGATCCTTAACCCACTGAACAAGGCCAGGGATCGAACCTTTGTCCTCATGGATACTACTCAGATTTGTTTCTGCAGCGCCACAAAAGGAACTCCTGAATGATTTTTAAAATGAAAATATATTTTCAAAGTGAAGGCCCGCTGTGTTTTGAGCTGGAGCACAGTGGGGTATAATCTCGCCTTAGGACAAGGTGTAAGTGTGAACACAGGATGGGCCAGGGCTGTGAGGTGAGGTCAGTTTAACATCCTTAATGCCTTGGAGCTTGGAGTCAAATGATTTCTAACTTCATTTTTTTTTTTTTTTTGGTATCCCGTGTAGTATTGGAATGATGTTTAACCACTGATGAAACACTTGGCGGATTTATCCGGGAAGAATGGGAGATGTTCCGTGTGTTTAAAGCTAGGCAGTCTGATTCACGCAGCCATTTTTGCTTTGGAGCCTCCTAAAGAGAATATTATTCTCTCTCTTATATTGCCATCAGCAGCCAGTATTTCATGCTTCAGAGGGAAAAAAAAATCCTTCTTCAGTCCTCTTACTGCTTCTGGAATGAGAATACATATCTTATGCTTTTAGTTTTCTTAATGCTAAATTTTACTGAGAAGGGTAAATGCACCAAAGCTTTTCTGTTCGGCTCTGATTTATTTAAGTATGTTTTTTATTTGACTGTTTTCACTGTGGGATTGAAGGGAAAACGGGCCAAGTCCCTCCTGTTCGGCTGCATCTGTGTTCTTTCTCCATCGTGGTGAAGCAGGGCGCTTAATGCCTGGTGGGCTTCCCCACACACTTCATCAGCCTGCAGTGCTTGACGTGCCAAAGCTGACGGTCTGACTTGTCCAGCATGATTCCCTTCCTGGGGGGAGAAGGAGACGTGGGATTTTGTCTTGCTGTGGTCCTCCATCCTGTGTTTGCTTCCTGAGGACAGCTGCTCTTATTTAAACTCCCAAATGTAGCCTCGTTCTTGGAGGTCCCCTGGTGGCTCAGCAGTAACGATCCTGACTAGTATCCATGAGGACGCTGGTTCGATCCCTGGCCTCCCTCAGTGGATTAGGGGTCTGGTGTTACTGGGAGCTGTGGTGTAGGTCGGAGACGTGGCCCGGATCCTTGCACTGCTGTGGCAGTGGTGTGGGTGGGCAGCTCCGATTTGACCCCTAGCCTGGGAAAAAAACAAAAACCAACCACCACCACCACCACAAGAACGTAGCCTCATTCTGAGAGAGATTTAAAGGAATTGGTTTATGTGGTGATGGAGGCAGACCCGTTTAAAATCTGCAGGGTGGGCCTGCAGACTGGGGACCCAGGGAAGACGGGATGTGGCAGTTCAAGTCCTCAAGTCGGAAGGCCATCTGCTGGCAGAATTCCTTCTTGCTCAGAAGGCTCAGCCTTTGTTCTGTTCAGGTCTTCACCTGATTGAATGAAGCCCATGCACATCGTGGAGGATTATCTGTACTTTGTTCAAAGTTCAATGTAAATGTTCATCTCATCCAAAAAACAAGCAAACAAAACAAAAACAAAACAAACAAAAACAACTCCCGCACAGAAATACCCAGCATAACTTTTGACCAAATATCTGGGTACTTGGCCAAGTGGACACAAAGCTTTAACCATCACTTCCAGAAACTAGGCTAAAGAGCATTAATTAACTTGTTCCATACTTAGCGTGTTCCTGTGGGTCTCAGGGGAGGGGCACAGATTGGCGCGTCTGTCCTGGTTGTCCTCTTCAGCCCGAGAGGCTGCTCTTGTCAGAGCCTTTGGTCCATTTTGCTCTGAAGTCCTGACGTCCGGCTGAGCAGTGGAGCCTGCGGTTCTGAGTTTCCCGCAGGGACAGGCAGGTCCATCTCTCACTATGACCTTTTCTGCCCACATGATGGGCAGATGTGCATCTGCGGCTCACTTTTGTGTACAGCAAACACAAGGCTTCGCAGGGCAGGAGTGGGTGTAGAAAGCACTGGATGTTGTCTGAAGGAAGGGACATTGGCCGCAAGCTGCTGCCAGGATGCCACTCGCACAGTCTCCCCAAATTGAAGGATGCGTCAGCACAGAAGGTGATCCTCAGTTAAATGTTTTCCTGAAGGTTGGTGATTTCACTGTAGGAAAAATGCTGGATAATCTCAGGACCATAAAATCAAAGAGTAAACATGCCTCCTCAGCCTGCTCTGAGGAAACAGTGCATCCATGGTAGCAGAATGCCGAACGTATGGGGGAGACCAGTGTGTCTTGGCAAAGAGAAATGCATTGTTTGTCAAAGACTTTGAGAGCTAGATGCTTCACAAGACTGGGCTGTGGTCCACAAATGACTAGCGTATTTTCCTGAGAGTTTAGACAGATCCCATAAGATGTGCATCAAAAGCTAAGTCCTTAGTCTTTTGCAGAAGAACCCATTGTGTTTCATGTGGGTAAAGCTCAAGGGATCAGTCAGCTGGATGTGGAAAGGCAAAATATGGGTGTGCCTCGGAAATACTGCAGGTTTGGCTCCAGATCATTGCATTAAAGTGAATGCTGCAATAAAGCAAGTCATGCGAATGCTTTGTTTCCTAGTGCCTGTAAAAGTTGTTTTCACTGTACTATAGTCTATTAAGTGTCCAGTAGTATTATAGCTAAAAAAAAAAAATAGCACCTAACACCTTTATTAAAAATACTCTATTGCTTTTGCACAGCAAAGAAAACCATTGACAAAATGAAAACAATGGGAGAAAATATTTGCAAGTGATATGACCTGTAAGGGGTTAATATCCAAAATAAATAAACAGCTCAAACAACTCAATATCAGAAACAAAAACAATTTAAAAACGGGCAGAAGATTTGAATAGACATTTTCCAAAGAGGATATACGGATGGCCAACAGGCACTTGAAAAGCATCGAAGAGATGCGAATGAAAACCACAGTGAGATATCACCTCACACCTGTCAGAATGCCTACCATCAAAAAGACCATGAATAAGAATTGTTGACGAGGATTTGGAGAAAAGGGAACTTTTGTGGACACTGTTGATGGGAATGAAAATTGGTGCAGCCACTATGAAAAACGGTATGGAGATTCCTCAAAAAACTGAAACCAGAACTACCCATATGATCCAGCAATTCCAGTCCTGGATTTGTATCCAGAGAAAATGAAAACACTAAGTAGAAAAGACATATACGCTCCAGTGTTTATGGCAGCATCATTAGCCAAGACATCAAAGCAACCTAAGTGTCTATCAACAGATGAATGAATAAAGAAGGTATGATATGCGCGCGCACACACACACACACACACACACACAATGGAATATTACTTATCCGCTAAAAAGAATGAAATCTTGCCATTTGCAACAACATGGATGGACTTAGAGTATTATATTTAGTGAAATAAGTCAAACAAATGGATAAGCATTGAGGTCCTACTGTAGAGCATAGGGAGCTATATCCAATCTCTTATGATAGAACGTGATGGAAGATAACATAAGAAAAAGAGTGTATATGTATGTATGACTGAGTCACCTTGCTGTACAGCAGAAATGGACACAACATTGTAAATTAAGTATACATTAGTAAAAAATGAAAAAAATAAGAGAAGGACGAATACTGTGTGTTACTTATATGTGAAATCTAAAAAATTAAACAAATGAATAAATAAAACTAAACAGAAACACACCCAGTGATGTAGAGAACAAACTAGTGTTACCAACAGGGAGAGAGAGGGGGAAGGGGCAAGATAGCGACAGGGTTTAAGAGATACCAGCTGCTATGTACACAATAAATAAGCTACAGGGTTGTATCATACAACCGTAGGGAGCAGTAGGTCTTTGGTTCTGTTTTGATCACTGAATGCCAACCCGGTTTCATGCAGCGCTTTAGCAGGTAAACAGGGATGCCCAGTGTCTCAAGTCCAAATATAACACGTACATATCTTCTCTCCTTCCCATCTCCCATTTCTATGCCTTAGCACATCCAAAGTCTGCACTGTACCACCAGCCCATACTCGCTCAACAAAGTCTGTACCTGCCATTGTAAGATCTCTAAGATGAGTGGAAATGTTGACATGCCAGAATTTGTTCCAAAAACAACTCGTGTAGAATACACCTCTTCAGCTCCAAGTTCATTCATCTGGATGGCACTTTATAGAGTTCAGAAGATCAGAGATGTGTGCTGAGTAACAGCAACATGTCATTGAAAATAAGTGAAAGTTTTTGATGGGGATGAAAAAGGCTGGATACTGTTCCTTCCTGTGAAGAGCCTACTATCCAGCTTCTTCTTTTTTCGGGGGGTGGGGGGGTTAGGGCCATACCCGAGGCATATGGAGGTTCCCAGGCTAGGAGTCGGTCGAATTGGAGCTGTAGCCGCTGGCACAAGTAGGGGCAGATATTTCCCTGGATTCTGTAGACGTCTAAATTCTAAGAAGCTGGCATGTCTTCTAAGGATGGAAATGAAGAAGATGTAGCCAGAGCTTAGCCCTAGTGTCAAATGTCCCCTCATCTTATTTACTGTACTAGCTGTGGAAATACCCCAACTGTTCCTCCCTCAGCGTCATGTCACAAAAGAGTCTCCACTCTCTAGTCCACACATGACGCGCTGTCACAGGCTGATACCATGAGCCTTCCCAGCACAGTGGCCGCCTGGGATGTCACTGTTCTCTGACTGCTGTTTTGATAAGACTGATGTCAGTTTTTTTTTGTGTGTGTGTGTCTTTTTAGGGCCACTCCTGCAGCATGTGGAAGTTCCCAGACTAGGGGTCAAATCAGAGATGCAGCTGCCGGCCTACACCACAGCCACAGCAATGCCAGATCCTTAACCCACTGAGCAGGGCCAGGGATTGAACACACGTCCTCATGGATCCTAGTCAGGTTCGCTACCGCTGAGTCACAATGGGAACTCCCAATATTATATAGTTTTGATGGAGGAAAGCTTTCTGCCTTCCTTCCTTTGCACTCAGTTTTGGCAACCACAAATTATGGAGAAGTATTTTCGACATATAATTAAATGGAGGATAAAAATAGGTTATAAAAAATGTGTATTCTGTAATTCCAATTTCATTAAAAAAAGACTACTAAAGGAGTGAATAATTACATTTATCTGGAATGATAAACAGCAAAGGAATAATCAGATTTATTTTTCCATGGTGAGATTCTGAGTGATTTAGATTTTCTTCTCTATACTTTTCTGTGTTTTTATAATTTTCTGAAATGGATGTGTATATTGTTATCAGAAAGTATGAAAATTTTTTATTTTATTTCATTTTAATTTTCTTTAGCGTTGAAGTGATTTTTATTATATATATATATATATATATATATATTTTTTTTTTTTTTTTTTTTTTGCTTTTCAGGGCTGCACCCGCAGTACATGGGGGTTCCCAGCCTAGGAGTTCCAATCAGAGCTATAGCTGCTGGCCTACACCACAGCCACAGCAACACAGGATCCTTAACCCGCTGAGTGAGGCCAGGGATTGAACCTGCAACTTCATGGTTCCTAGTCAGATTCATTTCTGCTGCACCATGATGGGAACTCCTTTACTTTATTTTTTTAAATTTAATGATTTTTTGGTTAAGATTGTTTTTGACTTTTTAAAAAATATATGTAACTTTTTTTTTTTCATTATAGTTGGTTTACAGTGTTCTGTCAAATTTCTACTGTACAGCAAGGTGATGCAGTCACATATACATTCCTTTTTCTCACATTATCATGCTCCATCCTAAGTGACCAGACACAGTTCCCAGTGCTACACAGCAGGATCTCATTGCTTATCCATTCCAAAGGCAATAGTTTGCATCTATTAACCCCAAATTCCCAGTCTGTCCCACTCCCTCACCCTCCTGCTTGTCGACCACAAGTCTCTTCTCCAAGTCCAAGAGTTTCTTTTCTGTGAAAAGGTTCATTTGTGCCATATATTAGATTTCAGATATAAGTGATAAGCATATGGTATTTGTCTTTCTCTTTCTGTCTTACTTCACTTAGTATGAGAGTCTCTAGTTCCATCCATGTTGCTGCAAATGGCATTATTTTGTTCTTTTTTATGGCTGAGTAGTATTCCATTGTGTATATATACCACATCTTTTTAATCCATTCATCTGTCAATGGACATGAAAACGTTTTACATTAAACCTCAAATTTGGGGATGTGGGTTCGATCCCTGGCCTTGCTCAGTGGGTTAAGGATCCAGTGTTGCTGTGAGCTGTGGTGTAGGTCGCAGACACAGCTCACATCCTGCATGGCTGTGGCCATGGCCTAGGCTGGCAGCCGTAGCTCCAATTCCACCCCTAGCCTGGGAACCTCCATATGCCGTGGGTGTGGCCCTAAAAAAAAAAAATTAAGTTATTTCCTTAAAGGGTTACGTGGCAATCCCCTTAAATCTAGATTGCTTCTGGAATGAAGTTAGTATATAAATGTGAAGGAATAGCATCTGGCCATCAGGTTATGGGGACTCTGTGAACAGAAAAGTTAACCATCATTAAGACTGCTTGTGGCGGTGGGCAGAAGACTGATAGACGGATTATTCCCAAAGGAGAATGTTGAGCAGGGCTCAGTCTCAAAGGGACCTTGACTGGGACATCTGGAAAGGAAATGTAGCCTTCATCCGCAACCAGCCATGGTGCCGTGTGCAAGGAGGCTTCTAATTCTTCCACAAGATGACAGGCAGCTGGATTCAGACATGCTAAAGACTTACATTCAAGGGAAAAATCTGGGAGCCGAAGAGACAAAAAGTTTTCCCAGGAGGAACCCCACCCATCTTTAGATGTAGAAGGAAGTGAAAGAACTCTTTGGATCTTTCCACAGAGATGGAAGAGGGGCAGGGAAGTCGAGAGACCACGTGGGTGCTCAGCTGAAGAATTTGTCCTTAAAGGCATGGTGTCTCCCTCTTCTTTTTCATAAATTCATTTAATAAATATTATTGAGCCCTTTTTATCTGCCCAGCCCTAACTGTTGAGTTGGCAGAAAGAAGAGAATGAAGAGTGACTTTTATTTATTTATTTTATTTTATGTTTATTTGCTTTTTTAGGGCCGCACCCACAGCAAATGGACCTTCCCAGGATAGGGGTCGAATTGGAGCAGCAGCTGCCGGCCGGTGCCACAGCCACACTGGATCCTTAACCCACCAAGGGAGACCAGGGATCAAACCTGAATTCTCATGGATACTAATCGGGTCCGTTACCGCTGAGCCACAACAGTAACTCTCGAGTGACTTTTCAATAGGAAATACTTGAGTCACAGATGAAAGGGAAAAAAGTGTCCATATCAGGAAGGACATACCTCATATTTTGCTCATCCTGGTTGCCACATGTCAGGAAAGAGCACTGTACTGGGAATCAGGAGACTGAGGCTCTGCCAGCAACTAACTCTGTGGTCTTGGGCAAGTTATCTTTGACTCTGGTTGGACATTGGGTTTTCTCAAGCAATAGGTCTGAATAATTTTTAAACTCCTATCAGATCTGTAGTTTATGTGATACTATGGCTCAAAGACACCATGTATAGCGCTAACTGTAGAATGATCAGAGCTCCTGGTGCCGCCTGACAGATGCTAACCTTTACAGGGGTAGGCTGCCTCCACCCAATTCAGACTTTCTGATGTGCTTGAGCAGAATTCTTTGCATCACTAGAAGGCAGCTAAGACTTATGATGGCATCCCCCTCACCCCCATCTCTGCAGTGATTCTCCTTTCCCCATGTGACTCGCACTCACGTCCCTTCTAAAGCCAAAAGCCTGAGGATCTGTGGAGGGTGACCTGGTTGTGAGAAGAGATTGAGCTTATGACTTTTGATGTCCACCTTCAGCATTTAGCATCTGTGATGAGCTGGACTGGGTTCCCTTTGTGTCTCCCCACCAAATTTATGTGTTGAAGTCCTAACCCGGGTACCTCAGAAGGTACCTTCTTTGGACATAGGACTATTGCCGATCCAATTAGATGTACGATGAGGTCATGCTGCAGTAGCGTGGACCCCTACACCAATGTCCCTAGGGACATATGGGACACAGAGGCACGGGCACAGGGAGAAGGCCACGTGAAGGCAGGAGTTAGGCCGCCACAAGCCAGGGAGCTACCAGAAGCTGGGAGACACTCTGCAGAGCGTCCTTCGGTTTTGCTTTCAGAGGGAGCATGGCCCTGCCGACACCTTGACCTCAGACCTCGAGTCTCCAGAACTGGGAGACGGTATCTTTCTACCCCTCCGTTTGCGGGATTTTAACACTCTCTTTTTTTAGGACCACACCCGCAGCATATAGAAGTTTCCAGGCTAGGGTCAGATTGGAGCAGCAGGTGCCACCCTAAGCCACAGCCACAGCAACATGGGATCCAAGCCCATCTGTGATCTATACCACAACTCATGGCAATGCTAGATCCTTAACCCACTGCGGGAGGCCAGGGATCGAACCTGTATTCTCATGGATACTAGTCGGGTTCATTACTGCTGAGCCGCTATGGGAACTCCCAACACATGTTAAAGTAGCCAAACCAGGATGCAGTTGGTCTGAGGTGGCTCTAATCCTCTGGTGATCTCTGTAAGCAAATCAAAACCCAAGCCAGAGTGAATTCCTATAAAAGCCTCAAGGTTGAGAACAAGCAATAACTAGGTTATTCCCTCAAATGCAACCCCTTAAGCTCTAGCCAATCAAATGAATTCCTTGCTTTGCTTCCACTGCTTCTCTATAAAAACCTCGCCTCTAGCTTCTATTGCTGGAGCACTGCTAACCACTTCTGGTTGGGGGCTATTCAATGCAAATCAATGTTTGCTCAAAGAAACTCTTAAAAATTTAATTATGCTTTAGTTTATCTTTTAACAGTTCCATATGAGAGTCATAGCAAACAAATATAACCATCTGTGTGATCTTGGCAACTCACACAAATTCCGTGAGCTCAGATTTCTTCAGTGACAATGGAAGACATAGAGGGAGGTTTTTTTTTTTTAATGCAATTTTTAAAAGTGTGTTTTACTCCTTATTGCCTCACGCTCTGTGGTTCCCAGTTCCCGTGTGCACCATGGGTTTGCTTGTTCACTTAGAGTTTTGTATTTCCTTGGGTCTCTGGTGAGGACAAATGTGTTTCCGCCAAGAAGCCTGCTCACCTCTCCATCATTTCTCCATCTTCTGCTGAGTTCTGACCGGGGGCTTCAAATCCTCCTCCTCCTTTCTGTGGTGTAGAAGTTGGCATTCATAAGTTTCCATTGATGTTTGTGACTATAAAAATATTATGTTATTATCAGTGTCTCTTACAATTGAAGTAACCCCAAACCTCCAAGAAATTATCTTGTTTGTCCTACTTTTCAGTCTGTTCTTTTTTGTTTTTTTTTTTTTTTTTTTTTTTTTTTTTTTTTTGCTATTTCTTGGGCCACTCCTGGGGCATATGGAGGTTCCCAGGCTAGGGGTCGAATCGGAGCTATAGCCATCGGCCTACGTCAGAGCCACAGCAACGCGGGATCCGAGCCGCGTCTGCAGCCTACACCACAGCTCATGGCAACACTGGATCCTTAACCCACTGAGCAAGGGCAGGGACCGAACCCGCAACCTCATGGTTCCTAGTCGGATTCGTTAACCACTGTGCCACGATGGGAACTCCCTCTGTTCTTCTTATACTAGAACACATTTTAGAATGAAGAATTCATAACTGCAAAATTTACTTTTAGTAGGTAGCTGTCTGCCATGATTTGTATAAAAATGGATTTCTTTTTTATAGCTTATAAAATTAATTTGAAGTTTAGAATTATTTTGGGGGGCTCTCTGTGTTTGTGTGATTGAGGGCTTGTGTGTGTGTGTGTGTGTGTGAGAGTGTGCGTGTGCACAGGCACCACTCGCACGCACACGTGTGCTCTTGTCCTATTGAAAGGAACTGAGTTAGTTTAGATGAGATTAAATGAGAAAGAGTCATTTCCAAAGTCAGTGTCAGGTGCCACTGTTGGATACTTTTTGATAGAAGTTATAAAATAATGGGCTAGGTATAAAGCATCAGATTCAGGTCAAGTGTTTTTTGAAGATTTATTTTTTTATTTTTCTTTTAACGGTAAAATTCATTTTGTCAGCTCTTCAGATTAATGAGTTGTTTCAAATCTGGTTTACCCACAGGCTCTGTGACTTATTTAAGCACTGTCCACACGTCTACTTGTCATAATTAATGATGGGAATTCCTCCTAAGTTCTAAGTCTAAGAGACTAGGGTACCTGTAAACGAAGCATATCATCATTTAATTCATTCAGCTGCATCCAAGAAAGAATAGTTCCCTTCCTTTCCGGGTAATACTGTTGCATAATGGGTGAGATTATTTTCCATATGCTCAATTTAGAAGTAATGATTCAGTTTCCGGGAGGAAAAATGTTATGACGTACTTATAATTAGATTCTTGGAATAGGTGTGTGTAAGTGTGAATGTGATTTATAGCTTAGGAAACTGAGGCAGTGGAGGTCATTACCACATTGCCCACAGTCACTGAACGTGAATGCAGCAGGACCAGTTCAAGGAAATCAGTCTCTGTTGTGCCAAAGCCATCTATATATGTGTATGTGTATATATGTATTTATATGTATACCAAAGCACATATAAATATGTGCCGAATATATATATATGTGTGTGTGTGTATGGCTTTGGCACAAAAATTTAGAATGATGAGTAATTGTGAAGATGACATTATATAAAGGAACTTCCTGTAAGTGGTAAAAAATACACACACACATATATTTAACTTAAATATTTAAATTTATGATGACAAGGAAGTACTATATTTGCACAGTTCAATACGCGAAATGTACAAAAATACAAAATGAAACTAAATCTCCTTTTCTCTCTGGTTCCCCGGCTCTTTAGGCCCCTTTCCATGGATGGCCACTCTACCAGTTTCTTGTGTATAATCTATATATTTACACACAGGCACACATACACACACACTCTCACTCACTGTGTTAGCAGAGGAAATTCACAGTTATGTATCTTACGTTTTTTCTCTTAACATTGTATTTTGGTGATCCTTACAGACCCCTGACAGTCTTTTTTTTTTTTTTTTTTTTTTGCACACTCTCAACATGTGGAAGTTCCAGGGCCAGAATCGAACCCGTGCCACAGCAGTAACCTGAACCACTGCAGTGACAATGCTGGTTCCTTAAGCTGCTGCACCACAAGGGAACTCCAATCCCAAACTGTCTTAGTCGCATATTTATAAACTCTGGTGGATCTGTTAGTACTAAAATTGTCTAGAAAATTTACTTTTGGGGGCCATAAAAGCCTCTTACAAATGCATAGGTGGTATTTCTGGGTTTGGTCAGAAGTGGGCAGGGGGGGGGGTGAGTCCTGTCCACAGTGCCATATTTTGAAGGAGAAGTAGCTATATTACTTAGCCGAAAGTCAGTCATTACATTATAGGAGTACATGTAATAAAATCCAAATAGAATACCCAGTATCAGGGTGAAGGATAAAAACCAAAATGATAAAATAAGGATTAGAAAGCACGAAGAACTGAGGTGAATATAAAGATGAGTGATGCAAAATCTGAAGTTAAAAAGCCTGTTTGATGTATAAACACAGGCTTAAGAATAGACGATCAAAAAATGCATGCAGGAGGGAAAAAAAATACATCCAGTTGAAATACCAGAAACCACACAGCCTGTTCCTAACCCTTGATTCCTCTGAAGAACAATTCACCCCACCAAGAAAAGCAGAGCTCTTAGATCTAGAAAGCAAAGCCCTTATCAGGACAGATGCCCAGCATTTAGGAAACAATTTGGACACTGAGGGAAAAAAATAATCTCTTTTCCCCATGATGTGGCAGCAGAGAATAGATCAAAAAGCATCAGACAGAGGAGTCCAGCCGGGCTGAAAACAGGGAGGATTTTTACATTGAGAGGCATGGAGAAAAGAGCAGGCAACTCGCTGACAAGCAGAAGGAAGATGCAGATGATTGATTTCTCTGTATTAATCCTAGCAGCGGCTCTAAAATGTTTACCACCCCCATTTGATAGCTTACCAGGCTGTGAGCCATTTCTTCCTCCTTTGAATGTAGGGAAGGCACAGCTGGCATCCCACCTCCAGAGTTTTGCATGCCCACCCCACATTGTCCACTCACAAACGCTCAAAAGAATCACACATTGAGTCCTCACGTGTAAGATGGTACTAGGTGCTGAGATGCAAAATCAGAGTATGCAGAACATCTGTTCTCATTTGGATCCTTGCTTCGACGGTAAAAGCATAGAGTGAAACATACTGCTTTCTGATAAGGTACTTTTCTACTCTCATATTATTTCACTCTGTGACACACAGCCAGCTCTCTTTATTGGCTTTCAGAACATTCCTTAGACTATTCCTTGAGTTTCTGGCTTCCATTGACAACAGATGATCTCAGTACCAAAAGGGGTATTTCCTGCTGGATTCTGCTGTTCAGTTTCTAGCAAAGACTTTCTCTTTTGTACATCAGGGAGTGTCTAATTACAGCCATACTCATGATCTGAGATCTTCTAGGCTTGTGTCCTTAAATCTGTGATTACTTATACCAAGTTCTCTGGAATTCTTTTTGAATTCTTCTCTAAGCCCTGGCTTACTTACAAACAGCTTGGCTGGGAGTTTATTACCTTTAGACTTATGCAGAAATATATGTGTGCATGTATAGATCTCTGCTTCCTTTCTCAAGGGATTTGAGATAGGCTGGAGAAAAGCATACATTCTCAAAAGGATAAAGGACAAGTCTCAGAATCCAGGAACATATGGGAAGGCACATGTCAAGCCTTGAACTGGTTGAATCAGTTGGTTGACACGGGGCTGTGAATTTGGTTCTAGGCATCATAAATGGCCAAGGCAAGAAAGAAACACTATTCTGAGATTCCTCTGGTCTTCAGGTTCAGGGTCAGCCAGTTGTTATGGGAAGTACAGCTTTTCTGGATCCTGAACTCTGGGAGAAATCTTTCCCCTGGATCCTCGCGACATTGTGAGGTGTATTAGATGAAAAGGCCTTAACAAGTTTCATGGTAGTTCGCCATGACACGCCTTAAGGTAGGCTGATGGCTTGATACCAAGATAATTCAGTCAATGTAAGAGGGAGGAGGGACCTAAAATCATTACTTGAACCAGTCTCCTGTGTCAGGATGAAAATTTCTTCACTTTTTTTTTTTTTTTTTTTTTTTTTTTTGGTCTTTTTGGGACTGCATGGCAGTTTCCAGGCTAGGGGTCAAATCGGAGCTGTAGCTGCTGGCCTACATCACAGCTACAGCAATGCCAGATCCAAGCCTCATCAGCAGCCTACACACAGCCATAGCAGTGCTGGATCCTTAACCACTGAGCAGGGCCAGCGTTTGAACCCGCATCTTTATGGATACTAGTCAGATTCCCACTGAGCCACAACGGGAACTCCCAGAATTTCTTAATTCTATACTGACCTGATGAGGCTGCCATCTAGGGCAGCCATATGACAGCACAGAGAGGAGGAGGCCACGTAGTGTGGCAGAGATTGGAATGATATGGCCTCAAGTCAAGGAAGCTGAGCAGCGGCAACAGCCATCAGAGACAGGAAGAGAGAAGACCCTCCCCTGGAGCCCGCAGAGGGGGCACAGCCCTGCCGACTCATTGACTTTGGACTTGTGGCCTTAAGAACTGTGACAGAACAGTTCCTGCTATTTCAAGCGACCCGGTTAGCAGTAATGTGTGAAGGCAGCCTGGGGAAACGAGTTCGCATGGGATATTCCAGAAGACTTGATTCTGACATTTCTGTTGGAGCCGTGCTCTATTCTGACCCTGTGATTCTCACCTCGGACTGCAGGTTAGAATGGCTTAGAAAACTTAGAACAGAAGCTGATGTCTGGGCCATACCCTCACAGATTCTGCATCTGGAGGCTTGGGCTCCAGGCTGGCCAACGGTGTCCAGTCAGAGTTGAAAACTGCCATTTAATTAGTCACAGCAACTTCATATGATGGAGGTGATGCAGCAGAACATGGGGTGGGAACTGCTACACTAAATTTTTGTTAACATGGGAATGTGCTTTGGAACATAACATTCTGTATCTTTATGCCCAAATAGAAAGCATTTCTAGACACTCTGAAGCAGCTTTGCATCAGCTGTCCATACAGACCCTTACAGCACTAAGACAGTCCTGTTTCCACTGCGGGGGAGTATGGATGCTGCGAATGGATGCACGTGGCCACCACTGCCCATCTGGATGCTCCCCCTGCTGCCCCCCAAAGATGCATCGCCCTCTAGACGGAGGCCGGACAATGCTTAATTTGAACATCCATCCAAAGATGTCCCTTGTAGGCCCTCCCTCCAAATGGTCCTACCGCCTCTTGACAATGACAATTTTGAATTTCTTCTGGTGGGGTACTTTGTGTCATGAGAAATAAAAACCTGCTGAATAGGAGAGGGGCTGAAAAGAAGAAGAGTACGTTATTATTTGGAGGGAAGAGTGTCCCTAATTGCGGAACAAAGCAACCCCTTGAACGTCAGCCTTCAGTCAATGTTCCTTTGTCTCTGAAGTTGTGGGACGGCCTGCAGCAGTCTTTCGAGCACGTCAGAGAGCGGTCAGGAGTGAACTGCAGCGAGCAGGGCTGGCCAGTCTGTGAAGGGCCTTTGACAGCAGGCTCCTTGCATCTATTGACTCCCCAGGAAGTCTGAGGTCACAAGCTCCGCCGGAGCACATGAGCCCAGATAATGAAGATGGTTTTAGCCTCTTGAAACAAAGCCAGAAACTTTATCTACTTCATTGTGCACTTTGGGTCATGTGCTACCGATGAGGATTTGTCTAATACTAATCCCCCTAATGACGGCTTCTCCCAGCCCTTACACAGACCCCACAAGGCCCCGTGATTTGGCAAGCCCGACTCAATAAAGGCAGCTCGGCGTTTGGCTTTTGAACTGAGCTCAGGGCAATTAAAGTCAGGGGCTGAGGAGGGAAGGAGGGGTTAGAAATAGCAGTATAATAGGTAGGATGACTGGAGCGCTCCCCAAATTAACTCCATTAGTCAGAGCCTGATTTAAAGGGGCAAGAGGGTGAGACGCGCTACCCTCATTAAATCTGTCCGTTAGAGGCGCTTCTAATGGAATTACATTGGTTTTTAGTTGTTTGAATCACATCACATAGCCTGTGCATGTGCACGTACCCACGTGCATCGTGGGTGCTGCGATTTCGGTGGGTCTTTTTTTCAAGAGGAGAGAACTGGAACGCGACACACAAATACACCAGAAAACCCCAAATCCCCCAAATCCCCCAAGCCCCACATCCAAAACCACGCTGCATGCCGAAGTGCGGAAGCAAGACAGAAGACAGGAGTGGAAAGGCGAGAGAGGTCTCCCGATTTTAAAGCCATGGTCCCTTTTCGGTGGGGGCTTCTGCTCGGCTGCCTGGGCAGTGCACTCGGGCCGGGGGCACAGGCGCAGTTCCCCCGGGTCTGCATGACGGTGGGCAGCCTGCAGGCCAAGGAGTGCTGCCCGCCGCTGGGCGCCGAGCCCTCCAACGTCTGCGGCTCTCTGGAGGGCCGGGGCCGGTGCGCAGAGGTGCAGGCTGACACGAGGCCCTGGAGCGGCCCTTATGTCCTGAGGAACCAGGATGACCGCGAGCGGTGGCCACGGAAGTTCTTTGACCGGACCTGCAGGTGCACAGGTGAGCGAGCGGGCGGACGTGCGCATGCGCCCAGGGCAGGTGCTCGCCGGCATGGGAGCCTCTTCCAACGAAGAGATGGGACTCGAGTTGCTGAGACCAGGCTTTGCGAGGCAAACCAAGTTGGCCCATCGTAGGCAGTGAATTAAGGCTGATGCCTTGGTATAGAGTCTTCACACGCTCTAGCACTGCTAGTTAAGAAACTGATATATTACGCACGCCAAGCTTGGTTATATGAAAGCCTGCCTGCCAGCACCCCAGGGGCTTGTTTGTTGGGTGGGGGTGGGGGGCGCGGGGGAGGTAAACTAAGAGCCCCAGAGCCAGCTTTGGAACCCAGAGCAAGCCCTTGGAAGGTGGATTCGGTGCCCTCTCCTTCTGAAATGGGTTTGCACTTGTTGACGAGGGTGGAGGGTGAGGCTTCATCTAGAAGACAGACGTCCAGGGTAGGTGTTCTGTCGTGGGCGTCGTTTGTAATGATTTGAACAGGCCTCAAGCAGGCTACATCTTGCTCGGGAAAGTTATGACTGAGTTGTACCTTGGCCAATGTTGGAGAGCTGTGGCAGGGCAGAGCTTTCTCAGCCAGCTGAAGATGAGAGGGTTGTTCTTAGATAACGATGGCTTTTTTTTTTTTTCCCCCCACTCTTGTCTGGGTTTGATGTGAGTGTTTCAAAATTTGCTCAGTGTTCCCCTTTTAGATTTCGGCCTTTCTTATTACCTGTTTCTTTGAAAGCACAGTCCACTCCTTATTCCTCTGGCCCTTCTGAGCCTCCTCAAATCCTCCTAAGTGATGCTTCTCTCCAGTTGAGCAAACATGCACAGCAGCGATAAACACTCAGAGGCTGGCAGGGCATGTGAAATACAAAAAAACAGAAGCAGCAACTTTAGCAAAGCCTTTGGAAACTGTTCTGCAGTGTCCAGCTGCAAGAGAGGTTTTCCTTTTTAAATTACGTTTTTATTGATGTTCTTACAAGATGCTGGAACATGGAAAAATACAGATAATTGAGCTGTGTAAGGGTATAAAAAAGGAATGTGCAAAGGGCTGTGATGTTGATGTAGGAATGATATCAGATTTTTTTAACTTAAAAAGATTTTGGCTTTATAATCGTTTTGCAAACATATTGTTAATTCTGTGATTCAGAGAAACTGGTAGTTTTATTTTGGGGCATTGTGGCAAAAAATTTTTAATAGCATGTTGAATATGTACCATTCCTTTTTTTTTTTTTTTTTTTTTTGTCTAAGCTAATCGAGCATTTGCTTCTATAGATATTAAGTCATAAATTCTCCTGGTTTTTCCAGTCTAATGGGATGCAGCACATTTCATATTACTTGTTGGATTAGAAACCATGCTACACAATGACTTCTTTGTCCATGACTCAAAAATTCTTCTAGAACACTTATTTTGAGGTCTATCAGTGATAATCAGAAAGCTGTAACTTAAGAAGGTTGGAAATCTCCATTTTATGGAATCCTGGGGGCAGAAGACATTAGGAAATGAGATATAACTGTTGACTCTCTTTAACACCCTCTACTCATCTTTTTGACCTCACCAGCAAGGTTTTTCTTTTTTTTTTTTAATGAAGATGGAAAGAATCAAGAATGGCAGAATATGGAGTGCTCATTATGGTGCAGTGGAAACGATTCCAACTAGTATCCATGAGGATGTGAGTTCGAACCCTGGCCCCACTATGTGGGTTAAGGATCCAGTGTTGCCGTGAGCTGTGGTGTAGGTTGTAGACACAGCTCAGATTCTTGCATTGCTGTGGCTGTGGTGTAGGTCTGATTCAGCCCCTAGCCTGGGAACCTCCATATGCCTTGGGTGTGCCCCCCAAAAAAACAAAGAATGGCAGAATAGAAGGAATAATTACAATCTCCTTGTCTTGAGGGAATGCCTATAAATATTCCTCTAGAGGTGGCAGTCACAGTGACTTACTTTCGAAACATAAATGGGGATCGCCTGCTGTCATGTCCAAGAAGACCCTGGGCTAGATACAGAAGCTGTCCTGTAGGTCCAGTAGGGCATCATATGTCCATGGATCAATCAAAGGAAGCGGGGCTTCCTCATGGCATTTAGTCTCCATCTCCAGCCATTGTCAAGGCTAGAACTGCCCCTGAGAATCACTACTGGGCTGTGACTTGCCTCTCTTCTCTAGGATTTGATCTGTCAGGATTCATTTAGGACCATAGTCCTTTCCATTCCAACTTTGGATGGCGCCACTTACGCTGGCTAGATGACCTTGTTCTTTGAGCCTCAGGGCACCAGGCTAAGTCGTTAGCAATTGAGCTGGACAGTTATTTAGCACACACAGTAATCATTGTGGTATGTCATATGCCCCAAAGCAAGGCACATGCCTTTCAGTTTATTCTCTCTAAAGAGTGAGATTTTTGCCTTCTTAAAACAATTTGTTCATAATTTAGGAGGCATTCTCCGGAGTGTAAACCTGATCTCGAGCACCCCAAACCCCTCTGCTCTGGTAGCTTCAAAATAATTTTGCAAACAGAACCCCTGGAAATCTTCTGGGGTCATGCAAAATTTTTTAAGGAAGAAATGTAGATTAGCGTCTGGCAACCAGAGTGTTGATTGACCTTGAGCTTTGTTAATTCAGTGGAAAGAAAAACACACCATTCACCTGTTGATGGACATTCAGGTTGTTTCCGTGTCTTGGCTATTGGGAATAAAATTGCACTGAACATGGGGACACCAATATCTTTTCAAGATCCTGATTTCAACTCCTTTGGATAAATACTCAGAAGTGCTATTGCTGGCTTATATCATAGTTTTATTTTTAATTTTTTTGAGGCACCTCCATACTGTTTTCCACAGCAGCTGCACCATTTTGCATTCCCATCAATAATGCACAAGGGTTCCAGTTTCTCCACCTCCTAGCCAAGTGGTATGTGTTTGCAACTGAATACTACTCAGCCTTAAAAAAAAGGAAGTCCTGCAGTATGCAACAACAAGGATGAACCCGGAGAACGGTATGCTAAGGAAATAAGTCACAGAAATACAACTACTGGATAAATCCACTTATATAAGGTGTCTAAAATAGTCAAATTCATGGAATCAAAGATGCCATGGTGGTTATCAGGAGCTGGGAGGCGGGGGAAATAGTTACTAATCAGTGAACGTAGCCTTTCAGGTAAAAAAGATGAAGAAGTTCTAGAGTTTTGTACAACATTGTGTCTAGAGTTGACAATAATGTATCATACACTTGAACAGGTGTTAAGAAGATAGATCTCAAATTAAGTGTTCTTAGCACAATTAAAACCAAAACCAAAAAAAAAAAAAAAAACCCAAAAAACCCATAGTCTCCACAATCTTGAAGTTGGTAACAGATTTTAGCTCAATAAAAAGAAATATATTAATGGTAGTTACCTCTGGGTTGTGAGGTTATGAAAGGGAAAAAAAGAAGAGAAAAGAAAAAGAAAAGCACAAGCAAACTCTGAGGGGAAAAAGCCCCTAATTTATGTGCTCAGATTTTCTGGAGAGAACTTCCCTATCCTCTGTGGGGATACATTGAAACCAAAAATTACTGAACTTAATTGTGAAGAAGAGGTAAATTTCAGGAGACTGGCATTAGCCATTCACCCTCCGACTCTTACCTGCCCATGGGCATTTCTGAGAGTAGACCAGTTGCAGCTACGTCTTTGGATCTCTGAAAAACATGTGCATGAAATTGTCTTTGAACAATTGTCTGAGAACTTCTTGTTTGTTCAAAGTGACTCCGTGCCTCCATTTTCCAATCTCTAAAATGGGATAATGATGAAACCACACTTGTAAAATTCTTTTGAGCTCTGTAGATGAAAGGCCTTATGCGAGGATAAAGTATTGTTATTAATATAATAGATCTCTAATTAAAAGGAATAGGCTATTTAGAGCTCCTTGTAAATTCACTAATCGGTGGTCTTTAAGCTTATTTATTCTAATAGCCTTTTGAGGTTGAGCCGATGCAGTTCATGTAGGAACATGCGTGCATAGTTTGGTTCTTCTCACTCTCTTTCCATCTTCATCCCAGTCCTAAGTAGGTACAAGACTTTGCCTTTTTAAATTTAATTTTTGCTCAAGGACATACTTAGATAGGCTAGTATCTAAGGATCCTTTATTTTTTTTCTCTCTCCACTTCCCAGTGAGTTAATGCAGTCCTTTCTAAAAGAATCCCCTTTATACGTGTGTGTGTGTGTGTGTGTTTATATATTTGCTACTATTGATGGATTCATGCAAAAAATTGACTCATATTAAGTTGATGTAAGGAACTACTAGGAAATAAAAATTAAAGAAATAAATATTTCTTTAATAACTGAATATTTAGTGTGCTAGGCTTTAATGTTATTGCACTTTTCAGTTGTCTTCAACATGTTAACAAATTCTTTTAAACCAGGTTTAGAAGCTCAGAAATGGGAGACCTGACGAGCTGTGGGGTGTATTTTCTCTGAGACATGCTGGAAAAGGGATTTTTTTTTTTTTATCAGATACATTGGTGGGTCATAGGTGAGCTCAGCTCAGATCCATTCAAATGCTTTCTTAGTAGCATTTCTGTATTGCTTTTCGGGGGCAACTCTGGCTTTGTGAAAAGAGACATCTTTGTTCAACATACTTGTGAGGCCTCTCTGGCCTTCTGAGTCAGAATTAATCATTTTGTCTTTTGTCATCCATGTGCTCGGTTCCTTCTTGTTTTCACTTTTCCCACAGTTATTCAAGCCCGAGTTCCTCATCCCACTAGGTGAAGGCACCACACCTTATTTATATTTGTGTCCCCTGGGCCCTCATGCCTCTTATTCAGTTATTCATGATTCCTTCATCAGCCCCCCAACCAGTGTGTATTTAGCGCCAATTATGTTAGCCCTTCGGGTACAAAGGGGAAAAACCCTGATGTGGTTTTTGATGTGTCCACAGTGGAGTGGATGAGTAGGACAGGTAGGAAAACAAATACTCACACCATGCAACTTGCTAAGTGGTATCTCATAAAACTAGTAATCGTAACACTTCATGTTAGACTTACGAGGTACCCACCCTGCTCTGTACTAATGTGATTATTTTCCGTAAGAACCCAGTGAAGTAGAACTCTTATTCCAACAGGACAGGCTCTGAGAGGTCAAGTCCAGAATTACCAGATGTGGCAATTGTCTACAGGTACCCAAAGCTGTGGGTGCACAGAGTAGGGGCTTGCTTAGTTTTGACCTCCCTTTATTTATTTTTTGTTTTTTGGGTCTTTTTGTCTTTTAGGGCTGAACCTGAGGCATATGGAGGTTCCCAGGCTCGGGGTCAAATCGGAGCTATAGCCATCAGCCTACACCACAGCCACAGCAACTCGGGATCCAAGCAGTGTCTGCGACCTACACCACGGCTCATGGCAATGCTGGATCCTTAGCCCACTGAGCTGGATTCTTAAACCTGCATCCTTATAGATGCTCCTTGGGTTTGCTAACTGCTGAGCCACAGTGGGAACGCCTTGACCTCCCTTTAGATAGTAGGTATTAATAAATTATTTGTGGAATAGAAGAGGACGGTGATAATTAGTGATCGGTAATTTTGTTTCAAGCAAGCGAAAAGAATCATGGTAGAGAAAACAGCAAGGATCTTAAACCTCATGGCCCAAGTTATGAACTACTCAGTTTTAATAATGAGACCCCCAAATTCAAAGACAAGTTTTATGGGTTAGTTTTTTCTTTGTCTTTTGACTTTTTAGGGCCACACCTGCAGCATATGGAGGTTCCCAGGCTAGGGGTCTAATTGGAGCTGTAGCCGCCGGCCTACACCAGAGCCACAGCAATGTGGGATCCAAACCTCGACTGCAACCTATACCACAGCTCACAGGCAACGCCGGATCCTTAACCCACTGAGCGAGGCCAGGGATCGAACCCGCAACCTCATGGTCCCCAGTTGGATTCGTTTCCGCTGCGCCAAGATGGGAACTCCAAGTTTTATGGTTTTCAATCTAGAAGTATATTGAATTTATGATCTTGGAATTTACCTGTGTTACTTCTTGGCATTTTGAGGGAAGGAATTACTCTCCTGTGGTAGAGCTGTGATTATACATGCATCTCTAATCATCTGGCCAGAGGTAAATAGCTGGAAGGTTGGGGATTTAGTATTCTTCACGTGCATTTCTCAACAAACACTCTATTCCTATGGAAACTGCCAAAGTAGGTGACATGTTTTTAAATTGAAGATGTTTTAAAAATAGATATGAGACTGTTTTGTTTATTTATTTTTTATTAAATTTTTTATTACAGTTGGTTTTTAATGTTCTGTCAATTTCTGCTGTACAGCACGGTGACCCAGTTATACATATATATACATATAATTCTTTTTTTCACATTATCCTCCATCATGTTCCATCACAAGTGATTAGATAGAGTTCCCTGTGCTGTACAGCAGGATCTCCTTGCTCATCCACTCCAAATGCAATAGTTTGTATCTATGGAGGTTCCCAGGCTAGGGGTTCAATCGGAGCTGTAGCCACCAGCCTACGCCAGAGGCACAGCAACATGGGATCCGAGCCACGTCTGCAACCTATACCACAGCTCATGGCAACGCCTGATCCTTAACCCACTGAGCAAGGCCAGGGATCGAACCCGAAACCTCATGGTTCCTAGTCGGATTTTAATGTTCACTGCAAACTATTAAAAAACCTGATTTTCAGTCTTAGGACTCGTAGAATTTTTCCTTTTAAGTATTTTTTTTTTTTTCAGTTACATTCTCATTTGGTGTTGAAACAGGAAAATAGAAATAGTTATGTAAGAAAGTGTAGGTAGAATATTCTGTATGTTACAAAGAGCATAGAACCCAATTGAAAAAAAATTCTTCCTACTTAAGACATTTTTTTTTTTTTCTTTTTACGGCCGCACCTATGGCATATGAAGTTCCCAGGCCAGGGGTTGAATCAGAGCTGCGTCTGTAGGCCTACACCACAGCCACGGCAACGTGGGATCTGAGCCACATCTGTGACCTGTGCCACAACTTGTGGCAATGCCAGATACTTAACCCACTGAGTGAAGCCAGGGATCAAACCTGCAACATCACAGACATTATGTTAAGTTCTTAACCCTCTGAGCCACAATAGGAACTCCTACTTAACGACATTTTTAAGGACATTTTCTTTGACCATCAGAAAACCCATTGGGTTAATAGAAAAATCTGTGCATTTTCTTTACATAGGACAAATGTTAATTATTTCATTTTCATGCTATTGGAAAATTTTCTTTTCCTTTAGAGATTCAAATAGCTCTCTCTTTACTATGGGCATAATATTTTTTACTTACCTCTATTTTGGTCCTTATAGTTTATTAAAGTTATTTACAGGACCTGCTTTTCTTTCTAGTCCATAAGAACAGGGAGGGAAAGGAAGAAGAAAATTTAGATTTACTGAATCATGTACCCGCTTTTCATCTTTTCTTTTTTTTTATTAGAAAAGTTAAATTTCAGCTTCATTGAGGTATAATTGACAAATAAAATAGTAAGTTATTTCAAGTATCCATCCTGGTGATTTGGCTTTATACTTCTTCCATTCATTAAAGAAATATTCAGGGCCAAGCACAGACCTACGCACAGGATAACTGCCTTCCCGTTGCCCTGTAGCTGAGACCAGCAGCCGTCTATACCCGGGGTGATTAATGCGGTGAAAAGGAAACATGGGGTCTCATGGGAGCACAGCAAGGGATCATCTGACCCTGATGTGCGGGATCAGGGCTGACCTTGTAAAGAGCCCATTGTGAAGCTCAAGGGAGGAAAATGTTCTAGACAGAAACAAGAGCAAATGAAGAAGTCCTGGGGGTGGGGGAGGAGGAAGGGAGCTTCTCACTCGCTTTCAGTGCTTTATGTAACCCATCTCAGCCTCAGGAGATTAATATTATTATTCCCTTTGACTCAACTTTTCATACATATATGCCACACATACATATATGCCACACCCACAGCATATGGAAGCTCCCAGGCTAGGAGTCGAAGTGGAGCTACAGGTGCCAGCCTTTGCCACAGCCACAGCAACGTCCATTCTAAGCCGCATCTGTGACCTTCACAGCTCATGCCAGCGCTGGATCCTGAACCCACTGAGTGAGGCCAGGGATGGAACCTGCGTCCTCATGGGTACTAGTCAGTTTCATTCCTGCTGAGCCGCAACAGGAGTTCCACACACACCAAAACTATTTAAATGTTTACTCTCTAAGGAATGAGGTGCTGGTCAAACCAAAAGCAGTAATCAAGGCTATGAAGGGAAGTCAAGCTAACAGAACTTCCACTTTAGATGCTAATCAGAAAGCTGCCTAGGGCTTGGTAGGTGTAGCACACAGTCCGCCGCTGGGTTGGTGAAGCAGAGCTGTTTGCGCACAGACTGGGAGCCAGCACTGCAGTGATTTGCACATCCTGACACCAAGGCAGCTGACTCACCTTATGACCTGCCATTCTCTATAGATTTTGTCTTAAGTCTGTCCCCTTTTGTGAAATAAACCAGCTTTTAAAATGCTGAATTTCACCTAAATTCCTGAAAATCAGCTTATTTATTTTGGCTCCACCTCTCACTTGGTGTATGTTCTCTTCGTTCCCTAAATCAGTGACCTGTTTTGTGGCAGCCTTTCTGTATGTGTCGCAGGAGTGAGCGGCCCCCAGCCGCTCAGCTCCCTGGGACCCCAGGAGAGGAAGGCGGAAGGCGAGCAGGGAAGGCAGCTCTGTCTTCGTCTGCTAGGGCTTCCGTAACGAAGGGTGACAAACAGAAACTCATTCTCTGACAGTTCCCCAGCCCCGAAGTCCCAGATCAAGGTGTGGGCAGGGTGGGGTGCCTCTGAGGCCTCTCTTGCTGGCTAGTAGCTGCTCTCTTCTCTGTGTCTTTCCTATGCAACTTGTGTCCACATTTCTTCCTCTACGGACCCCAGTCTCATTGGATGGGGGCCCCCCTTAAAGACCCCATTTTAACTTATTTCTTTAAAGACCCCACCCCCACCCCATCTCCAAAAAGAATCACCTACGGAGATACCATGGGGATTCGGCTCGGCTCCTAACAGCATGGAGTTTGTTTCTGCATGGAGTTTGTTTCCTGTCCTGCCTCTTTACTGGAAATATTTCTGGAAACCCTCTGGTGTTCAGTCCACTTGGAGAGACACATTTCAGGAGGAGAGTGAGGAAAGGCAGTTGGCTTTCCTTGTCCTCTTTTTTTTTTTTTTTTGTCTTTTTAGGGCTGTACTTATAGCTTATAGAGGTTCCCGGCTAGGGGTCTAATCGGAGCTGCAGCTGCCAGCCTATACCACAGCCACAGCAATGGGCGATCTGAGCCACATCTGTGACCTACACCTCAGCTCATGGCAACACCAGATCCTTAACCCACTGAGCGAGGCCAGGGATCAAACCCGCAAACACATGGTTCCTAGTCGGATTCGTTTCCTCTGTGCCAGGATGGGAACTCCTCCTTGTCCTCTTGTCAACAGCTTCATCTTCTGTTTAGCCCAGAGTTGGAATTCAGAAGTTTCTTCTTCCATCTTTCCTTGCATTTTTAAAATACTCTAGGAAACTTTGCCGGCTATAACTGTGGAGACTGCAAGTTTGGCTGGACCGGCCCCAACTGTGATCAGAAGAAACCACTGGTTGTCCGGCAGAATATCCATTCTTTGACCGCTCAGGAGAGGGAGCAGTTCTTGGGCGCCTTGGACCTTGCGAAGAACACCCCACACCCTGACTACGTGATCACCACGCAACACTGGCTGGGGCTGCTCGGGCCCAACGGCACCCAGCCACAGATCGCCAACTGCAGCATTTATGATTTATTTGTGTGGCTCCATTATTATTCAGTTAGAGATACATTATTAGGTGAGTTGTTGGCTTTTTTTTTTTTTTTCTTAAGGTATTTTACTATGGATGTGTTTTTTTGGTTTTTTTGTTGTAATTGTTTTTTGTTTGCTTTTTAGGGCCTCACTCATCGTGGCATATGGAGGTTCCCAGGCTATGGGTCTAATAGGAGCCACAGCTGCCAGTCTACACCACAGCCACAGCCACAGCCACGCCGGATCCGAGCTGCATTTGCAACCTACACCACAGCTCATGGCAACGCCAGATCCTTAACCCACTGAGCAAGGCCAGGGATCAAACCCACAACCTCATGATTCCTAGTCAGATTCGTTTCTGCTGCACCGCGACGGGAACTCCTCAGTGTGGATTTGGGATTGGGGTGGGAAGTTCTTTCAGGCAAGTTAGATGACAAGAGAAAACCTCGAGGAATCAAGAAAGGATTACGTTTCTGAAAGCCATCTAATTATCAAGTGCTGCTTGGGGTACCTGGTGTAAGAATGGAGTGTTTTCTCCCTGGCCATTGGCTGTGGATATTTGAAAACGTTCTCTCCTGTCATTTATGTTTTTGGTTCAAGGTCTAAACTCTTCTCTATGAAGCTGTTAATCCTCAAAGGCCAGAGCTGGTGAAGTGGAGGCAAATTCCAGAAGAAAACAGTTCTAAATCTGCCCATGGGAGCCCTCTCTGACCTCTTCTTCAGGTCAGGGGAATTACGTGAACACGTGCCAAAAGCACGGGAAGCTTCTTTGTGAGGAATTAGAGTGTTTGCATTGGGAGTGTGTTTGTCTAAACTCATGTGCATTCGTTTTGAGACTTTCAGGTCATCACTCCTGGTCCCCCTGTGATTCCCGGGGGTTTTGGAGTTGACTTGTCAAGGAAAAGCATGAGCTGAGCCACAGCAATGGAGCGTAGCTTTGCCCTTTGAATCACAGTTAGGTTGGATGCTTGAGAAAATGGTGCCTTGCTCTTCCAGATCCTAAAAACTGGGGCCCACATAGGACTTGGGGTTGGGAGTTGTCTTTTAGGAATATCATTGACCTAGTGCGTCCAACTGTAACCTCCAGTATTCTCAGTTGGGGAGAGCCATAGAAACCAGTTAGCCCCGAGGCCCTAAGTCCAGTCCATTTCCGCTCAAGGCTCTTCTGGACTCTTGCTAGTTATCCCCACTTTGGGGCTTCTCCTTGAGGTCAGTGTGAATAAAGACACAGAGCTCACTTTGGTTTTTTGTTTGTTTGTTTGCTTTTGCTTTTTAGAGTCACACCCACCGAATATGGATGTTCCCAGACTAGGGGTCGAGTTGGAGCTGCAGCCGCCGGCCCACACCACAGCCACAGCAACACCAGATCTGAGCCACATCTGCAGCCTACACCACAGCTCACAGCAATGCCAGATCCTTAAGCCACTGAGTGAGGCCAGGGATGGAGCCCACAGCCTCATGGATGCTAGTCCAGTTCATTACCACTGAGCCACAGCAGGTACTCCCCAGAGCTCACTTTGAATAATAAGGTTCTCCTTTGGAATCATCCGTCCTTGGTTTATCACTCATCTCCCCTCACTTGATTCCCCCTCATCATTTTGTTTTGAGTACTTTAAACTCTGTTCTGCATTAAAACCCTTGCAAAGGACTGTGGAGCCCACAGCAGTGACAGCGGGTTTTTCCCTCAGTGTGAGTCCTTTAAAAACTTGCCTCACAGGTAAGCATCTGTCTTTCTTTATCGGTGGAGACGGTGGCTCTTCTGGCTGTAAACCTTTATAGTTTTCCTGTCATCACTCTGAGGGATTTTTGCTTTATGAGCAGGTAGTGTCTCAGGAGGAAAAGAAAACTATGGTTTCTGGTCGCATCTGGGAATTAAATTTATAGTCATGTCTGTTCATCTCTCTGAAGTTATTATAGGTACTTTGAAAAAGAACTAAAGTTAGCTAGTTTCTACATAACCATCAAAAGCTGGTATGGGAGGGAGAAGAAGGATGGACTGGTACTAAGAAGGTCCTTAAATTGCCCAAAGCTTTTCACTAAAATTGGCAGTTCCAGAGGCCAGCCAAATTGCTTTGAATGTGTTTTTCTCTCTTCTGGTCTCGGCGACCATGCCTGTCAGTGAGTAGTTATAACTGATTGATGGCTGAGCAAAATCCGTGGACGTTCCTTTTGGGTTACATCAACGCTAAATTCAGACTAAGTGCAGTTGAAGTTGCTCTGTTATTAATGAATTCCTCCCTATAAATGTGTGCATTTGTAAGGAAAGGGTTTAGAAAAAATGTCTTTAAAAATATATTCCAGGGAGTTCCCGTCGTGGCGCAGTGGTTAACAAATCCGACTAGGAACCATGAAGTTGCGGGTTCGATCCCTGCCCTTGCTCAATGGGTTAAGGATCCGGTGTTGCTGTGAGCTGTGGTGTAGGTTGCAGACACGGCTCGGATCCTGCGTTGCTGTGGCTTTGGCGCAGGCCAGTGTCTACAGCTCCAATTAGACCCCTAGCCTTGGGACTTCCATATGCCGCAGGTGCGGCCATAGAGAAGGCAAAAAGAAAACTTATTCCACTTAAGTTTTAATGATCTATTCGTTTGGATACCCCTATTTTATCTTAATGAAATGTTGCTTCAAAATTAAATTTGTAACAGGGGCTCTTAAGATGGCCTGAATTTCTCTGGGATCTCTGCTGGCAAACTTTCAAGAGTGGAAGGAGACTTTATCCTCTCAGTGCTAGCTGCCTCTGAGATGGTTTTTGCCATTTTTGTTGCTCTCAGAGAAATCAATGACAAAAACCATTGTTTTGCCTTGTGATTACCAAAGGGGAAAGGAGGAGGGGGAGGAATAAATTAGGAATTTGGGAGTGACAGATACACACCGATGTATATAAAAGAGATAAATATCAAGGGCCGACTGTGAAGCCCAGGGAACACTACCTGTAATGAGCCGTAATGAAGACGATTATATCTTTTAGGTGGAAAACAACGGTTTGACATTTAGTTGGAAAACGTCGTGGACTTATTGGCTCTGCAGCCCATCCCAGGAAAGGTTTAACATCTCAAAACATCTATTCTGTGACCTCTCATATGTTTCTCAATTGATTTAGGACCAGGGCGCCCCTATAAGGCCATAGATTTCTCACACCAAGGACCTGCCTTCGTTACCTGGCACCGCTACCATTTGCTGTGGCTGGAAAGAGCTCTCCAGGTGGGTCAAAACCTTGGTTTCTTTTACATTTGCTCTGTATGCGGTCAAGACCCATATCCGTCTTTGCCTTATATGTTTCGTGTTGTATCTGAGGGCATGAATTAAATGCCTGGGCACATGCTTGGCTTTCAGCGGCTTACTGGCAATGAGTCCTTTGCTGTGCCCTACTGGAACTTTGCCACCGGGAGGAACGAGTGTGACGTGTGTACAGACCAGCTGCTTGGGGCAGCAAGACCAGACGACCCGACCCTGATCAGTCAGAACTCCAGGTTCTCCAGCTGGGAAATTGTCTGTGACAGGTAATGCGTGTCCTCCTGCAGTGGAAATGCAGAGATTGCACTTTCTGCTCTCGGAGGGATGGAGCCTCACTCTATGTTTCTCTCTCTAATGCATGTTGGTCCTCTTTCTGAAAATTATTTTCCTGAGGGAGGTAGGATTTCAAAAGACCCCGAGCCCTTTAATAAAATAATAATAATAATAATAATAGGAGTTCCTGTTGTGGCTCAGTGGTTAACGAATCCGACTAGGAACCATGAGGTGGCGGGTTCGGTCCCTGCCCTTGCTCAGTGGGTTAACGATCCGGTGTGGCCGTGTGCTGTGGTGAAGGTTGCAGACGCGGCTCGGATCCCGTGTTGCTGTGGCTCTGGTGTAGGCTGGTGGCTACAGCTCTGATTCGACCCCTAGCCTGGGAACCTCCATATGCCGCAGAAGCGGCCCTAGAAAAGGCAAAAAGACAAAATAAAATAGAAGTATGGTAATCACACTTGTGAATTGAGTATGCCTAGCCTTCACCTTGCTATCCACTGTCTTCAAATGAGTTGTTCCTGTATTCAGCCAACATGTCTTAAGCACTGATCATATTCTAGCAGTTTAGTAGTGCTGGGAATACAAGGATAAATAAAATATAGCTTCCCTTTGAAAGATCGTTTTTTATTTACAAAGGCAGGCTGCTGGTAAACAAATTACCGTGTAACAACGTGAGAAGTATTGCAAGGGGTGTAGGTGCAAAGCCGAGAAGAGAAGCAGGGAGGGAGTCTTAAAGAAGCAGAGAGGATTATTTTGAGGCTTCGAGGAGGCACAGACCTCAGAAGCAGAGCTAGGGGAGGATGGTGTGTCCCAGGCGGAGAGAGCAGCGCGTGTGAGGCTGGAAGAGTCTCCAGAGGCAGACTGGTGTGGCTGGACCGTAGGGCGCTGGGAGTTGAGGGGACAGGGAACGGGGTGGGAGACTGGTCTCTCAAGCACTAAACGCTGGGTCCTGTGCATTTGGTGTAGGAACGTGTTTCTACCAGAAGTGACACCAATACATGTTTGTTGTTAAACAAACAAAAAAAAAAAGTATTGGGAATTCCCTGTCATGGCTTAGCAGTTAACCAACCTAATATCCATGAGGACTCGAGTTCGATCCCTGGCCTCGCTCAGTGGGTTAAGGATCTGGCGTCGCTGTGAGCTGTGGTGTAGCTCGCAGATGAGGCTCAGATCCTGTGTTGCTGTGGCTGTGGTGTAGGCGGGCGGCTGCAGCTCCCGTTCAACCCCTAGCCTGGGAACCTCCATATGCTGCAGGTGCAGCCCTAAAAAGACCCCCCCGCAAAAAAGTATTAAAGAACACATAAGCAGCCTGTAGCCCGTGCAGAATTCTGTCCTCCCTGATTCCTTGAATGTGTTTCTCTTTGCTGCCACACATCTCAGGAAGATTCCCCAAGAAGCACTTCTGTCCTCCTGTATTCACTTGTTTCCTCCAAGATCTTCCTGTTTTTTTTTTTTTTTTTTTTTTTTTTTTTTTTTGCCATTTCTTGGGCTGCTCCCGCGGCATATGCGGGTTCCCAGGCTAGGGGTCTAATCGGAGCTGTAGCTGCTGGCCTACACCACAGCCACAGCAACGCCAGATCCGAGCCACATCTGCAACCTTCACCACAGCTCACGGCAACACCGGATCCTTAACCTACTGAGCGAAGCCAGGGATCAAACCCGCAACCTCATGGTTCCTAGTTGGATTTGTCAACCACTGCTCCACGACGGGAACTGCGATCTCCCTGTTTTTAGGAAGCCCTTGTCCTATGTCTTCGGATGGTCCGTGCACAGAGCGTCATGGCCCACACCCGGGGCTGGGATGTGCGTGTTTGCAGGGCTTTAGGTCTAGCTTGCAGGGACCCCATCGTCTCCACCCTAAGCTTTTCCTGCTGACCTCCAGATGGGGCTCCCTGACACGCAGCGCTGTAGTGAGTGCTTTGTGTGTGACTGAGTCTAATTCCAGAAGGCACCCTTTCTCATGGTGCCTAGGGCTATTGATTGGTGGTGTGTGAAAAGAGATTTCTCTGGCCAAATCAATGTAGAGAATGCTGAGTTAAAAAGGGGTTTAAATTCTTAGACTGTCTCAGAGCCTTTCTTCAGTAACCATATTCGTAGTTTTCAAGAGGGGCTTAAACTTATCTGACCTTGACACCCTTATTTCACGGACCATGTCACTGGAACGCACCTGGGAAGTGCTGCTTTAAGGCCATTCTTGCCTACCTTTTAGCCACTGGCCTCTTTCATCCTCGTATATGCGCTGATTCTGTTCTTACGTACTCGGGGCATCCCTTTGTCCATTAAAATCCACACAGAAATGTCTTTAAAATTTTATCTCTACCAAATGAAATACTGCTCTGATGGTGGGAGTCTAGACGTGTAGGATATAATCTTTTTTTTTTGGAGGCACATGGAGGTTCCCAGGCTGGGGGTCGAATCAGAGCTACAGCTGCCAGCCTACTCCACAGCCATAGCTACACGGGATCTGAGCTGTGTCTTCGACCCACATCACAGCTCATGGCAACGCCGGATCCTTAACCCACTGAGCAAGGCCAGGGATCGAACGTGCAACCTCATGGTTCCTAGTCAGATTTGTTTCCGCTGTGCCACGACGGGAACTCCAGAACATTTTCTAATACAGCGTTTCTCCTGAGACCTCTTCTCTGTATAGTTTCATCTGTTTTTATTCTGACCGCCTCCATCTGCCTTCGCTTTGCTTAAGAGCTGGCCTAGCTTTACACAGACACTTCTGCCCACACTGGATTAGCTCGTGTGATGCAGTGCATCCTGGTCTCTCTCTGCGAGATTCAAATGCACATAGTAGGCGGCACCATCTCGCCTTGTAAACTCTTACCGTCTTTCCAACGGAATGGGGATTTTCCTTCATTCTTTACCTGTAGATTCGCCTTTTATGCATCTATGGTTTCAAAACTCCTTCATCCGTAATTGCTTTTGGAAGGAAGCCCTACTTGTACCACACATTTTTGACCCTTGTAAAGGAACTCTGATAAAATGCTACCGTGACTGCGACCTTGGGTTGGTTCTCCGGGCCCAAGGTCATGAGATCATCCATGAATTAAGACTTATGTCTAATCTCCCTACGCATCTCAGCTTGGATGACTACAACCGCCGGGTCACCCTGTGTAACGGAACCTACGAAGGTTTGTTGCGAAGGAATCAGGTGGGAAGAAACAGCGAGAAACTGCCAAGTTTGAAAGACATAGAAGATTGTCTGTCTCTCAAGCAGTTTGACAATCCTCCTTTCTTCCAGAACTCTACCTTCAGCTTCAGGTTGGTGTTCTGAGCTCTGTGACACGGAATATTACAGGATGGTTAGATTTTTGTGCCAGTGGTCGTGATGAGCTGCAAGGAAATCCGGGTGTTAGGAGGCATCAAAGCTCAGTAATAGAGAAGCCCTTGGTAAGAGATGATAAACGGCATTAGTGGCAGGAAAGGCACCATCCACCTACTATCATGAATAGTTTTGGGGAGTTCCCATCATGGCTCAGCGGTAACACATCCCCACTCAGTATCCATGAGGATGTGGGTTCAGTCCCTGGCCTCGCTCAGTGGGTTAAGGATCCGGCGTTGCCGTGAGCTGTGGTGTAGGTCGCAGACACAGCTCAGATCTGGAGTTGCTGTGGCTCTGGCGTAGGCCAGCAGCTGTAGCTCAGATTGGACCCCTAGCCTGGGAACTTCCATATGCGGTAGGTGCTGCCCTGAAAAGACAAAACAAACAAAATAGTGCTGTTTTAAGATCTTCTAACCCAGCTATTCAAAACCACTTCTTGTATTTCTAATTTCTGTACACATACAGATAGGTACAGTCTTCAGAACCAAGTTACCTCATTTCATTCTTTTCTTTTTCTTTCTTTCTTTCTTTCTTTCTTTTTTTTTTTTTTTGGCTGTGCTCACAGTATACACAAGTCCTCGGGCCAGGGATCGAACTCATGCCACATCAGCAACCCAAGCTGCAGTGATAACACCAGATCCTGAATCCACTGAGCCACAAGAGAACTCCCCAAGGTACCACATTAAGTAAAGTGTTTAAAAAGTATTTCTCAGGCTCTCTCTGTCTTTTCTCTCTTAAAAAAAATTTGTCAGCATCCATACACCTTAGTGCTGGAGGCTGAGATCTCAGAGGAGTGTTGCAGACCAAACTCAACTCAGATTACAGCCCAGGAATGGCATTACCATACTGGAAATTTAAAGGCCACCTGAAAATTTTCTCCCTCCAAAAAGACAGTAAGAATCACGAGAACTGTGCATGGATATAAGTAAGATTTTCCACACACGTCTTTGAAAGCTCCAAAACGGAATGGTGGGTGGACGTACGATCTTCTTCCAAACTGAATTCTTTTTCTCAACCATGTGTAAATTATACACCTGATGGGTTATGTGGGGCTGGGGCAGGGTGGGCTGAACTTAATGCAGAGGTTGGCTTAAGTGTGGCAGAGTCTGTGCCAGGGCAGACTCATAGTCGTGTCAAAGGTGAGGTGAAGGGTGACATTCACCTTGAAAAGAAGCCTGCGTTAGTTTTCATTGTGATAAAAATGCAGTTGACACAGATTGCATTCCGTATAGGTTTGAGTTAAGCAAGTGCTTCTCCGAGCGTGGTACCCAGACCATCATAGTTGGCATCACCTGGGTGTTGGGTAGAACTGCACTCACTGAATCAGAAGCTCTGAAAGTGGGCATGAAATATGTGTTTTTTTTTCCCCCCTGTAGTCCTGATGTATGCATAAATTTGAGGATCACTGAGTTAGGTTGGACAATTAGAATTTCCTGAAAACGGGGAGGGGAAAAAAAGGGAAGGATAAGGAGAGTTGGGGGATGTGTTTGAAACACTGAATATGTTACAGTAGCAGATCCATTTAGTTGAGAAACAGGAATATAAGGTTACATGTTCATTGAAAAAGTATTTCTTGATCTCAGACCACGTGCTGTGTATAGTACTGAGCCCTGGCAGTATAAATCTGAAGAAAACAGGGTCTGTGTCCTCAAGGAGCTCAGAATCTGGAATGGAGGACAGATAGGACAATAAATAATTGTCACAATACACAGAAGAGATGTTCTCCAACTGAGCATGTGCATTGATTAAGGGTTCCCTCCCCTTTCAAAGATCGTCATTGAAAGTTTCCATTTCCCTACACAGTCTCAAACTGAAAGACTATTATCTAGGCTGGAAATAATAGAAAGAGACCCTTATCAATTCATGACTCTTTTTTTTTTTTCTTTTCTTTTTTAGGGCTGCACCTTCGGCATATGGAAGTTCCCAGGCTAGAGGTTGAGTCGGAGCTGCAGCTGCCAGCCAATGCCACAGCCACAGCCACAGCAATGCCAGATCCAAGCTGCGTCTGTGACTTACATCAAAGTTCACGGCAAGGTTGGATCGTTAATCCACTGAGTGAGGCCAGGGATTGCACCCGCATCCTCATGGATATTAATCAGGGTCATTACCTCTGAGCCACAATGGGAACTCCCAATTCATGACTCTTGATGCTGACATACTGATTTCTTTCAGGAATGCCTTGGAAGGGTTTGATAAAGCAGACGGGACCCTGGACTCTCAAGTGATGAGCCTTCATAATTTGGTTCATTCCTTCCTAAACGGGACAAGCGCTTTGCCGCATTCTGCTGCCAATGATCCTGTTTTCGTGGTATGTTCAAAGACTCAGGAAAAATGAAAACTTTTCTAGATAATGTGTTGGATTTATTTGCTTTTCAATAAGTGTGGTTTGGTGTGTGTTTTATTCTCTGTATGAACAATGGGAGGTATGCATATATAAATTAATTTCAATCTTGCCCCATAGGGGTGGTTAGATGGCCTTTGAAGTCCCCTTATCAGAAACCTGTGCTTTAGAGAGGGTTAGCTCTGGAATGACCCAAGATAGGAATCTACTGTCCAGAAGTGGATTCATGAGTTAGCATAATAATGTTATAAGCAACGTCATAATTTAGCATAACTTATATCATACATTAGCCTAATGATGAATGATTTTGGTGGAGTGAGTGGCATTGAAAGTACGTGGTCAGCTGGGCAGACACCATGACCGTTGCCATATGCCCAGCTACCTGAGGTCCCAAGCTCTATTTGCTATTTGGTCCTGACCCCCTTCACCTGACAAAGGATTCTTATTAAAAATGAGCTGCTTCTGCCATCAGAAGGTCAGAAACATGGACTCTGGCCTTAACTTCTAAAAAGATGGAAGCTTATCTGTGAGTCCTCCGTCACCGTCTTTGCTCTTCTGTAGGATGCCTGCTTTGTTCACTGGTTCTAACTTGATATCTCCTGTCCCTCTTCAAGCTGTCATTTCAGCCGTCAAAAAAGCAAGATGCTTGCTTATGCCAAGTGTTTTGATATCTGCCTTCTCTGCTGTCTATCTATACATCTATTCATCTGTATCATACGCCTCTAAATATATTTTTATTAAAATACACGTTTTAAACTGTATTTTTTGTACACACAACCAATATTTATACGGAAAACTGTCACAGTACTCCTTGTCCAGGACTCCAAAATAATAGTTTGAGTGGGCTGGCAGAATCCTTTGATAAATTGAGAATTAAGCCCAAGCCTTTCACTCCTACTGAAGGTAACAGTAGTGATGCGAATAATGTGATTTTCACTCCTAAATCCCAAGGATTGGTAAATCTTATCTCCCTCTCCTGTGGCATGCAGAGGTTCCCAGGCCAGGGATTGAACATGCACCAGAGCTGTAACCTCAGCCACAGCAGTGACACTGCTGGATCCTTAACCCTTTGAGCCACGAGAGAATTCCCAAATCTTATCTCCTTATTTTGAGGAAACCCGCTCAGTGTGCAGATGATCTCTGCTGGAGATACACAGCCCTGCCACTGTAGCATGAAAGCAGCCCTGGACGGTACACGATCAGGTGAGTATCTTACCCCCAAACTGGGTTCATCTCTTGGTGGATGTTGAGCCAAAAAACACAACCAAGCCAAAGATCAACTGGGAGAAGGAAGGATTCATTACCTGCAGCAAGTAAGGAAAACACTAGGGATCCTTCCCAAAGCTGTCTCTCCCCCAGTGGCAAAATTGGGGAAGTTTTAATAAAGCTAAGAGTATATGAATATTCATGAAGGGGCTTGGGCAGAGGAGAATTCAGCATAGAATTGGGGCAAAGGTTGACAGAGTTCGAGCTTTAGTTGAAGTCACCAGGGTCAGGAAAAGTCAATATCATCATCCCTTAGGTTCCACTGATCTGGGAGTTGAGCACAGGGATGGGGTCGGGTGGGGTGGGGGTGGCTGGGTGGTTAGATTCTTCAGAACAGCTCAAGAAGGTGCTTCGGGCAGAACCGAGCGTCTTGCCAACTAACTTGTTTTTGCTGATGTTATGACTCTTGCCTGATAACAATTCTTTTTCTTTCATTCCCTGGAGATCGATATTACTGAGGCCTATTCAAGGGCAAACACTGTGACCAGGCTTAGCTCACAGAATGGCCTCTCTTATGTCAAAAAGCCATATCAGGTTCTTTTCCTCCAGGGGCCGCCCCCCACCTTCTCTGTCTACAAGTGTGGTGTTCCAATAAAACTTTATTTACAAGAGCAGGCGGTGAGCCCTGTTTACCCAGCAGGATTTAGGTTGCCAACCCCAGCTCTAGGGGAGCAGTGTCTTTCTTCTCTGCAGTCCAGCTAGCTCTTCAGTGTTATACCTCTTCCTGTTCTAGCCGGAAGCCCTCGTGATGACTTTATGGATGCGGAATTCCATGACTTACCTGTAGTTCAAAGACACTAGATGTTTAATCATCCTTGTCTTCATTACTTTTAATACCTTTAGTATTTAAAATTTTATCTTCTTTGGTATAACTTATGTACATATAAATAGACAAAAAGCCACAGCCTCTCTTTGAAGGCATGGAAGGAGTAATGTTTTGGCACCAGTTCCAGAGCTGACAATTACTTGAGGCTATTTACAAAGAGTTTCATGTTGAAGCCAATTCAGCTTCACCCATATAGAAAGCCAAGTTAAAGCACTCAACACTGTTATAACTTCTGAAATGTCACATCCACGAGGCAGTTTATGCAAATATTGCATACAACTTTTATTACATTTATTTTCAGGAAACCTCTTTAAGCAAGAGAGGTACAAAGTTGTATGTGGACATAATAATGAGTAAAAGACGGTGTAACATTCACATGCAGGCCGAACTCAACCAATCTCGGAAATTCTCATAATTCCTAAAGTAATTGAAGGAAATGGACACATTGATCACGGAAAATAAGATTAGATCACAAGGATGCTAAGCGATTCTGTTTTCAATATTAAATTTAGGTATAACCTGGAAAATAAAGGTGGGAAACCGCAGACTGTAGGGTTAGATAGTTGAATTAACGTCCAGGAAAGAAACTACGTTAGAAACCGGTAACTTTCTTCTCAGTTGCTAAAGGTACTATTCTTAATAGTGTATTTAGAGGTTATCCTTTGTTTTAACTCCTTTTTTTTTTTTTTTTTTGGCAAAGTATTACATTTATTTATTTATTTATTTATTTGTCTTTTTGCTATTTCTTGGGCCGCACCCGCGGCATATGGAGGTTCCCAGGCCAGGGGTTGAATCGGAGCTGTAGCCACCGGCCTACGCCAGAGCCACAGCAACGCGGGATCCGAGCCGCGTCTGCAACCTACACCACAGCTCACGGCAACGCCGGATCGTTAACCCGCTGAGCAAGGGCAGGGACCGAACCCGCCACCTCATGGTTCCTAGTCGGATTCGTTAACCACTGCGCCACAACGGGAACTCCTCTCTCTCTCTCTTTTTTTTTTTTTTTTTTTAAACTTGAGTATCTTTTTTTTTTTTTTAAATTGAAGTGCAGTTGAAGTATAGTTACAGTGCTGTGTTAGTTTCAGGTGTATAGCAAAGTGATTCATATATATATGTGTACACACACACACATTTATTCTTTTTCAGATTCTTTCTCTTTATAGGTTATTACAAAATATTGAGTGTAGTTCCCCGTGCTATACAGTAGGTCCTTGTTGGTTATCTGTTTTATATGTAGTAGTGTACATATGTAATCCTTTTAGAAAGGTACCTCTGGCAAGTTCTCATTCCTTCAATTCCTCAGTGTCTGGGAGAGTCATAGGTTGCCTGGTTGATACTAAATAGCTATGTGTCTGTTCTTCACCTTATACATTGAAATTCTAATTGGAGTTAAGTGCCATATTACCATTTGTATTTCTTTATTTTTTTAAGTGAACAATAGTTGATTTATAGTATTATGTATATTATAGCTATATAGCTGAATCACTTTGACTTATACCTGAAACTAACAGAGTATTGTGTATGTGTGTGTATTCTTTTTCAGATTGTTTTCTATTGTAAGTTGTTATAGGTTATTAGATTACTATAAGATGTTGAATATAGTTCCCTATGCTATGCAGTAAATTCTTGTTATTTATTTCTATTTCTTGAAAATGACAATCCTTTGGATAGGGAAGAAATATAAGACTATAAAGCAAGAAAAGAGAAAATTAGTTTTTAAATACAAGGACCTAGGAGTTCCCGTCATGGCTCAGTGGTTAACGAATCCGACCAGGAACCATGAGGTTGCGGGTTCGATCCCTGGCTTTGCTCAGTGGGTTAAGGATCCGGCGTTGCTGTGAGCTGTGGTGTAGGTTGCAGACGCGGCTCGGATACTGCATTGCTGTGGCTCTGGTGTAGGCTGGCGGCTACAGCTCTGATTCGACCCCTAGCCTGGGAACCTCCATATGCCGTGGGAGCGGCCCAAGAAATAGCAAGAAGACAAAAAAAAAAAAAAAAAAAAAAGCCAAAAAAACAAAGACCTAATGGACTATATTAAGTTAATCCTGTAGGACCTCTTCTGACTCTACTGTTCTAGGCTGAAATAAAATTACTAAAATTGTAGGTCACAATAGCAAATATAAAATACTTCTGAGTTAGTATAAGTTTAGTTTAAATTTTAAAAAAGGAGTATGCAGGACATTGCTTTTCTCCCCCCAAGAGTAAAAATGGACCTATTTTATTTATGTTTCTTAAAAAGTAATAATTAGACTAATTCCTTGAGTAATTAAAATAACAATGTTTTATGTCAAATTTAAATTTGTTAATGGTTTAATGATTTTTTAATGATCTATAATTGCAGAAATATTGGCAAAAAATTTTGGAATGTCTGTAATTCCATTTCAATATTTCTGCTTATTTCCTTTCATATTCTTATATATTTATATAATTACAAATATAATGCACACATTTTTATGTTGTTACATTGTTACAGATTGTAAATGTGGGAAAAATAAAGTTCAGAGATGCTAAGAAGTGAGTTTAAGGTCATATGAACTGATAAGTGGCTGAGCAGAGACTGTAAGAAAAATTTTCTACTAAAAAATTTTCCCATGTTGAGTCTTACAGCTATAATTTTGCTTTTTGTTGGTTTATACAATTATCAATGTGATCCTTTCACAATTGCTTTCATTATAGCTGAGAAAATTTTTGCTATTGGATCGTGTCGATAGGAATTAACTCTAATTGGTGAAGAGGCAGGTCTGAATAATTTTGCTTGACTTTTGAAAAGGTAGGGCATTGGTTTTTATCATGAGTATGTGTTCGTGTTTTTAAAATGCCACACTTATTTAATATATGTATTTTTAAAAAACCGAGATAGATAGCCACGAATTCCTAAGTAGCGTAACATCTTGGTGAACTTGACAAGAGCTGAGGTGCCAGAGAGAGAGTGGCTGGCCACCTGCTTGGGCAGGGCCTCAGCTGTCAAAGTTTCTGGAGGAGGGGTTTGGGTGGCTTTATTTATTTATTTTTAATAATTGAAAAGTTCTAATAATATTCAATTATTTATAAGAAATACTCTTTACTGAAGTGTATATCACATATTCTATTATGATACACTCTTTTTTTTTTTTTTTTTTTTGGCCACCCCATGGCATATGGAGTTCCCAGGCAGGGATCAGACACAAGCTGCGGTTTTGACTTATGCCATAGCTCCAGCAATGCCAGATCCTTTAACCCAATGTGCCAGGCCAGGGATTTGAACCTGCATCCTGGTGCTGTAGAGATGCTGCCAATCCTTTTGCACCACAGCTGGCACTCCTATTGCCATATACTTGTATTTACTCTTTTTAAAATTGAAGTATAGTTGGAGTTCCTGTCGTGGCTCAGTGGTTAACAAACCTGACTGGTATCCATGAGGACATGGGTTCAATCCCTTGCCTTGCTCAGTGGGTGAAAGGATCCTGTGTTGCTATGGCTGTGGCAGCTACAGCTCTGCTTGGCCCCCTAGCCTGGGAACCTCCATATGCTGTGGGTGCAGCCCTACCAAAAAAAAAAAAAAAATTGAAGTATAGTTGATTTGATGCACAATGTAGTGCTCACAATTTTTAAAGGTTCTACTCCATCTACAGTTATTTTAAAATATTGGCTCTATTCCCTGTGTTGTACAGTATGTCCTTGTAGCTTATTTGATATGTACTAGTTTGTGGGAATGGTTTGATTTTTCTGCTTGCACCTCCTAAGTGAGTAAATGTTGCTAGAAGGTTCTTTTCAACTGTAGACTTTATAAGGAGAAACACATACTCTACTGAGAAGAACTAAACCTCTACTAAGAGATGAACTATATACACTCATTTTTGATGAATTAAGTAGTATGATGGCAAGCCATAATTTATATACAAATCTAAGATGGTTCTAGCATTGATTTGAATTCCACTCTTCTAGAGCTTTGGTGCTTGCTTAGCCTTGAATGGCCTGGGAGTATCTCAGTTCTTATCTAAAATCTCTTCCAACATCATCCTGGTTCTCTCTTTTCAACCTGTCTTGTCTGCCTTGAGGTATGCTGAGCCAGTCACATCTTTTAAAGATGACATACTAATAAAAGAACTCTCCCGTAGTCCTCTGTTTGCATCTGTTCAAAATTTAATCCTTAGAGTACATGCGTTCTTCCTCAAGGATATAGCAATTGAATTCCTAATGCACTTGCCATTTCTTTTTACATTCATGCTATCGTACCCTGTATACAATGCATATTGTATACATCTGTGTATACATATGTATATTTTGTATATAATGCTGTTGTACCGAGCTATGCAGAAAGTGTGCTTTCCCTATGTAACTCCTTCACAGTGCCTGAAAAGACCTTCTATTTTCTGTCTGCTCAGGATGCAGTGAGAGTGGGTAGGAGAGGGTAGCGAGAAATTATAGTAAAATGAGAAACATACAGCATTTAAGCTGAGCATTGCCCAGGAGACTCTCTTACTGTTCAGATGCCCATTTTCTCTGTTTTGTCTCATCGCTCACTAAATGTGCTGTCTGCGGAGGACTCACAGCCCAGTGAGAGAGCTTAGCCAGCTCAGTAGAGAGTGGGTGTTGTTTAACTATTTCGTGCCTGTTACACATGGCTTATTTAGGGAGATGTAAAACCAAATCCTTAAGAAAAATTTTATAATTAATTAATTAAATAATTAATTTCAGCTTCACCCATGGCATATGGAAGTTCCTGGGCCAGGGACTGAATCCAAGCTGCAGCTGTGACCTACATTGCAGCTGCAGCAATGCCAGATCCTTGACCCACTGTGCCACAGTGGGAACTCCAGTATCTTGACTCTGCATTGCTTCAAAACTTTGATAGAATAAGGCAAGAATAAAGAAATATTATCGTAAAATAACAAGCATGATTAACTTTTTTTTTTTTTTTTTTTTTTTTTTTTAGGAATTACCATTAGGAATTCTCTCATTTAGACATTCTAACCCACTTTTTACTTATGTCTTCTACCTTAAGTTTTTCTTTGAGCTCCTTATATGGAACGGTGTTTGTCTTGTGACTTTTATTTATTTTTATTTTATTTTTGCTTTTTAGGGCTACACACCTGTAGCATATGGAAGTCCCCAGGCTAGGGGTCGAATAGGAGCTGCAGCTGCTGGCCTACACCACAGGATCCAAGCCTTGCCTGCGACCTACACCACAACTCATGGCAACACCGGATCCTTAACCCACTGAGGGTGGCCAGGGATCAAACATGCATCCTCCTGGATACTAGTCAGTTTCATAACCTGCTGAGCCACAACAGGAACTCCTGTCTTGTGACTTTTAAATGCTCACATATGAAGTCTCAGAGGAGCAGAGAGCATCATTATGTTACCACAGTACAATCCTCTCCGATTATGAATAACGGCTCCTGGATAGTAACACCTGAACCCAAGTGATGAAAAGCACAGTGAGCTGCTCTTTGGTAACATACACATGTCTTGCACTCGGCCTCAGGTTTCCATAGCATCTTCCTCCAGACGCAGGTACTCTTCTCATGTCACCAGTGTGGTAGGAATCTGAATTTGCAGCCTTCTAAGTTAAGGTTAAGTTTGATGGTCACTTTATCCTCCTATGATCTTGAGAAAGATATGTGGGCCTTTCCGGTGTTTTATTAAGTTTCTTTATGTCCTAAGCACAATATTTGTTGATCAAATGCTTTCTTCTGCATGACTTACATTTAAAAAATTTTACATCGAAATCCCATGTAATCACATTTTTTTCAATATTGCCTTCCAAGTTGAAATTTAGTGGTTTTTTTCCCTTCCCTTACCTATCTTTGTCAGAGTAAATTTGTGTATGAAAACTTGTAACCTCATTTCTAAAGCACTCAATTGTTAATGCCAAAATGTAACCATGCATCTCAACAGCAGATATAAGGCAACCACAGCATACTTGGACTTTGCTTTTCTTTTTATTATCCTCAGCTTATCTTTGGCCTTTGCAGAGGTAGTAACTTAGCTTATTTTCAGCTTGGGTCAGACAAAGATACCATTCCTTTCTCAACAGCAATTCAGGGTGTTTCATGTAGGAACAGTGTTTACAACTTTAGCAAAAATACCTAGTCTCAGGTTGCAGGCCTTCTCTTTCTAGCCTGTGTATACATTGTTGCTCACAGCATTTTGTCTGTTGCCTTCTTTGTATCTTCTTGGCACGTACTGGCTTTTTTTTTTTCTTTTTTTTAATGCATTCTATAAATTGTGTGCTCTGTATATGGTTCCTTATTTATTGTATGTTTATTTATTTATTGTATAATGTTTAACAGCCCTTGTGAGCCCTATAATCTCACCTTATTATTCCCCCCTGTTCTTTTTTCTCTCCTAATTATGAATTGCTTTAGAGTTGTGTCCCCTCCTTCGTTATTTACACTTTGCTCTGGGTAGATTCTCCTGCTTTCGCCCAGTTATTCGCCTCTTACAACACGGAAGCTGCATCTTTCTCTGCAGATTCTCTTTCTCTGAGAATCTCTTTTTTCTTAAAGCACAATTTGCTCTCTGACTTGAATGCAGTATCTGCAAGTCCAAGAGGTGTGGGGTGGCCTTCCTTGGAAAATACATTCTGATCCATTCCTTTTTCTGTGTGTCGCTTAACATTTGGTTCAGCTGCTTAAAATAGAAAGCTCACATTACAGAAGTCTAAACCAAAAAAGAGGTTTGTTTTTCTCTCTGTGTAGAAGCACTCTGGTGGCAGGCAGTCCAGGGCTGTTACAGCACCTCCAGAGTCATCAAGGACACCTGCCTTTCTGCTTTACCATCCTTAGTGAGTGGTTTCTTTTCTTATCTTTGCTTACTGGCTGTAAGATGGCTGCTGCAGCCTCAGCCATCACATCCACATTCCAGGAAGCAGCAAGGAGACATGGAAAGGAGGCAGGGGACACGTTCAAGCTGAGACTACACCCTTAACAAGATTTCTTTGAAGTCTTATCTAGCGACTTCTAGTTCTCACGGCTAACTTGGCATGTTGCATCACCCCCAACACAAAGGAAGTGACTGAGGAAGGAGAGGAGAAAGGCTCTTGGGTAAGCAGCCAACAGCACTTGCTACCGTGGACATGCCACCTCTATAGCTTGGACTCCAGGCTTGAGGCCAAACTTCTGTTTGAAGCTGCCAGGCTCCGAGGTCAAACCTGGAGGATGAAGCCCAACCATCCTTTCTAGGGACTGCCTCACCTTATCTGGTGTTCCCAGGATTCAGGGCACGTGATCCCGTCTTCAGGGACCTACATCAACAACTAACACTTGGCTCCTTTTCCCCGGGCTGATGCCCCTTCTCAAACATGAACTTTTCCTGAACTCACGCGTGGGAAACATTGATCACTCGCATTATCATGTGTTCTTCCAAAGTTTTTGCTCATGCTGTAAACGCTCTGCCTTTATTCCTTCGGGGCTTCAGTTTTTGTTACTCAAAGCCAAGATTTCAGAACTCAGAACATCTCTTCTCTCCGTGAAAGCCCAGGCCTTCCAATTGGATGTTTTGGTTTTTAACATGATTGTCTCTGCTGTGAACTTTAAAAATCCATTCAGGGAAAAAAAAAACCCCTTTCAGTAAATCACTTGATTCTTTTTACTGTCCTGAGTGTAGAAAGCTCTGTTGCTGAATGAGTCAACTAACTCTAAGGAACCATGCGTAAGATTTGAAAATATTACCTACTGAATAAACAACAGTAGTACAAACCAGAAGGACAATGCAGTGAAAGAGGTTAAGAAGGGCACAGCACTAAGAACTTCGTCCTGAGGGCAGGAGCCACTGAGCTTGTCTTGTCACTGATGCCAGAAAGCAGAAGGAATGAAATTGCAGACAGAAGAAACGGCCCCTGTTAGAAAGGGCCCTGCTTGGATGAATTATACAAAAAATAAAATGACTAAAAGTTGTTTTTATGGCACTGTCACCAGCCAACAGGAACGTATTACACATCAGCTCTGTCCAAGTTGTACGCTAAACCTGAGACTGCAAAGGCGAAAGGATCTCACCTTTGAACTTAGGAGTCTTGTTAGGAAAACAGACATCAAATAACAAGTTCTAGTATAAGTTGACCAGTGATATACTTGGTGAATGAATAAACGAATTCATGTAAGGAATATTTATTGAAATAAGCATCTCCCTTCCCCCAGGTGACAAGGCCTGGGGTGACAGGCACTGGGGACACAGCAAGGAATGAAAAGCAGACAGGGCCCCTAAGCTCCCTGACCTGCACTCTAGGAATGAAAGAGGACCTCAGTTGGCCTGGGTTGAACGCTCACATTTATATCCGATTGCAAAATCAGGATTATAAATGTGAAATTTTGCTGTTGATATTTTAAATTGCCGGATTTGAAATGATCATTAACAGCTTCCTTGAGAAAATAAAACTGAATCTATGCACATTATAGCATTTTAGACTGACTTTTGCTGGTGTAACAGAATTCAAATGAAAGAATTATAAAATGAGCACATAGAAGGGGGTTCCTGGTGAGAAAGTTAGGAAAACCACTTTGGATATTTTCTTTCTTTCTTTACTGTCCATTTGTATTAATATTGGTAAACGCAGAGTTTCCTTTCTCTCTCTAAAACCAAAGCATCTGAGTAATGATTGGACTGTGTATTTCACCATACTTGCCTTTGTTTGTTTTGCTTTTTAGGGCCACACATGCGACATATGGAAGTTCCCAGGCTAGGGATCCGACCCGAGCTACAGCTGCCGGCCTACACCACAGCAACATGGGACCCGAGCCACATCTGCGACCTACACCACAGCTCACGGCAATGCCGGATCCTTAACCCACTGATCGAGGCCAGGGATCGAACCCGCCTCTTCATGAATACTAGTCAGGTTTGTTTCCACTGAGCCACAACAGGAACTCCCATCCTTGCCTTTTTATCCTGAACCTAACATGCATTTGTTGGAGGCCTTGAATATTCCTAAAGCAATGTTAGCTTTCATTTGCTCACTTTTAACAAGGGGGTTTATAATCCCGTTTGGAGTAGGTATGCCATACAGCCTTGGAAACATCGCTAAAAACCCTGGTGGGTATGTCCCTAAGACTGGGTATACAGAAGTTCCTGCCGTCAAGAAGACCCAACCCCGTTTCATTTTAGAGAGAATTCCAATCAGATTGGTCTGATTGGAACCAAATGAGCAACGCTGACGCCGTGTCCTGTATTCAACTGTCTTGCAGGTCCTTCATTCCTTTACCGATGCCATTTTCGACGAGTGGATGAAAAGATTCAGTCCCCCTGTGGATGCCTGGCCTCAGGAGCTGGCACCCATCGGTCACAATCGAATGTATAACATGGTTCCTTTCTTCCCTCCGGTGACGAACGAGGAACTCTTTCTAACCGCAGACCAACTTGGCTACAGCTATGCCATTGACCTGCCGGGTAAGTAATGCGACTTCGAAACGGGTGATTCATTCATCTTCTAAAGGAGCTTGCTTTCTTTTTTTCTTGTTCACGTAAACCAAGACCGTGTATTGAAGTACTCCAGGCTAGTTCAGTTGATTGGCAATTTTATAGAACATATCTTTAACAAAACAAGCCTTTAAACTACCACTTAAAACTTCAGAAGAGGGACCAGGTGGAAGACAGTTTGAGAAAGCTGGAAGTTGTTCAGAGAACTTATTTCACAGAGGAAGTTTCTACACCTACACCCAATTTAATAATTCTATTTGAGTTAATGGAAAACTGACCAATGACGCCACAGTGCATTAGCCACATATGAACAGGGACTGGCAGGCCTGGGGTGTGATCTCTTGAGGACACTCCTGGGTGTAGCATGAGGCAAATGCAGTGCTTGCCTCAGCACAAAGTTCAAGGGGAGGACCAAAAATTCCATCACTGAGAGAAGTGATAATATAAGGCAATATTTTCCAAAACCCAAATTAAAGCAAAAAAAAAAAAAAAAAATCCATGATGAATACACTATAAAAATTTTGAAGGTGTTCCCATTTGCGGCTCAGTGGGTTTAGAACCCCTCTGTATCCCTGAGGATGCGGGCTTGATCCCTAGTCTCGCTCCGTGGGTTGCAGATCCAGCGTTGTGGTGAGCTGTGGTGTAGGTCACAGATGTGGCTCAGATCTGGCTTTGCCGTGGCTGTGGTGTAGGCTGGGAGCTGCAGCTCCGATTTGACTCCTAGCCCAGGAGCATCCATATGCCACAGGTGCAGCCCTAAAAACCAAACAAAAAAATTTTTAAGACAGGCTGCTATTATCTGTTTTACACTGCTGCATTAGTAATGTAAGCAGACAAATTTTTTTTCCAGTTCGCTCGTATCTGCCCAGCTGGGTGCGTTTGTGAAGAAGACAATGGCCTGCCAATAGACTGGGCTGCCTGGGGCTTCGTGTGTGTTTTTTAATGTTTCTTTTAAAGTCATGTTTTCAAATTGTAGACTTTTTATTAGCTTTTTCCACTTGGTTCAAAATATGGGAGGATATTTCAAAAAGTATATATATGTGCAGAGATGTTTTATGGGCCGGTATAGTTTTTATGGTGCATTTATACGGCCCAGTAAGGCTCATGTGCCATTTAAAGAATCTTAGGACAGGAGTTCCCTTTGTGACGCAGTGGTTAACGAATCCGACTAGGAACCATGAGGTTGCAGGTTCTATCCATGGCCTTGTTTAGTGGGCTAAGGATCTGGCGTTGCTGTGAACTGTGGTGTAGGTCGCAGATGTGGCTCAGATCCTGTGTTGCTGTGGCTTTGGTGTAGGCTGGTGGCTACAGCTCCAATTAGACCCCTAGCCTGGGAACCTCCAAATGCTGCAGGAGTGGCCCAACAAAAGGCAAAAAAAAAAAAAAAAAAAAAAAAAAAATCTTAGGACAGACTGAGAAAGGAAAGGTAAAAGAATAAAAAAATCTCTTAATTTGTCAAGAACCGAAGAACACACAGCCTACCTGCCGATGGCTTATCCCCATTAGGGTCTGTTTTGTCTTCCCTGTGTCTCAGCCTGCAAGGTAATCAAGATGATTTTTGAGGTCACACATCTATCTCTGTCTGTCTGTTTCTTTCTGACTTTCAAAACCTTTCAAACCCTGGAATCTGTCTTGTGTTTTTCCTTCTACTGCTACAGCTACTGCAGCTTGTTCCCCTCAAAGTTTTCCTTCTTTGGAAAGCTGAAAATATCTCTTTGAAACATTTCTCTTTTCTCTGGGGTCAAACATAATAATAATCAGAAAACTTAGAATATGTATTTTGCCTTCACCTCTGGGTCCTCTGGGATTAGCCAACTAAAAGGTATAGACTGAGAGTCTTAATATGCCCAGAATGCATTATCTCATTAGAAGATACAAATTCACATACATTTATTGGTTTGACAAGGAAATTTACCATTGTGTTTGGGGAGACATAACTATAACCAAAAGCTGGAAAACGGAGAGAGGGATTTGGGAAAGGAGCTGGCTTTTTTTTTTTTTTTTTAATTTATTTATTTATTTTAAATTACTCAAATGAATTTATCACTTCAGTAGTTGTATAATGATCATAACAATCTGATTTCACAGGATTTCCATCCCACAGCCCAAGCACATCCCCCCAACCCCCAAACTATCTCCTCCAGAAACCATAAGTTTTTCAATGTCTGTGAGTCAGCATCTGTTCTGCAAAGAAGTTCAGTCTGTCCTTTTTTCAGATTCCACATGTCAGTGAAAGCATTGGTTGTTGGTGTCTCATTGTATGGCTGACTTCACTTAGCAGGATAGTTTCTAGGTCCATCCATGTTGCTAAAAATGCTGGTATTTCGTTCTTTTTGATGGCCGAGTAATATTCCATTGTGTATATGTACCACATCTTCTGGATCCACTCCTCTGTGGATGGACATTGAGGTTGTTTCCATGTCTTGGCTATTGTAAATAGTGCTGCAGTGAACATCGGAGTACATGTGTCTTTGCGAGTCGTGGTTTTCTCTGGATAGATGCCCAGGAGTGGGATTGCTGGATCAAATGGGAGTTCTATGTTTAGTTTTCTGAGGCATCTCCATACTGCTTTCCACAGTGGTTGCACCAATTTACAATCCCACCAACAGTGTACGAGGGTTCCTTTTTCTCCACACCCTCTGCAGCACTTATTGTTTGTAGCCTTTTGGATGATGGCCATTCTGGCTGGTGTAAGGTGGTACCTCAGAGTGGTTTTGATTTGCATCTCTCTAATAATGAGTGACGTTGAACATCTTTTCATGTGTTTTTTGGCCATCTATATGTCTTCTTTGGAGAATTGTCTCTTTAGATCTTCTGCCCATTTTTTGAAGGGGTTGTTTGTTTTTTTGGTATGGAGCTGCAGAAGGTGTTTATAAATTTTGGAGATTAATCCCTTGTCCGTCGATTAACTTGCAAAGATTTTCTCCCATTCTGTGGGTTGTCTTTTTGTGTTGTTTAGGGTTTCCTTTGCTATGCAGAAACTTTGAAGTTTGATTAGGTCCCGTTTATATTTCTTTTTATTGTCAATACTCTGAGAGGTGGATCTGAGAAGATGTTGCTGTCGTTTATGTTGGAGAGTGTTTGGCCTATGTTTTCCTCTAAGAGTTTGATAGCATCTGGTCTTATATCTACGTCTTTAATCCATTTGGAGTTTATTTTTGTGTATGGTGTTAGGGAGTGTTCTCATTTCATTCTTTTCCATGTGGCTGTCCAGTTTTCCCAGCACCACTTATTGAACAAGCTGTCCTTTCTCCATTGTATATATCCTTGCCTCCTTTGTCATAGATGAGTTGGCTGTAGGTGCATGGGTTTAATTCTGGGCTTTCTATCCTGTTCCACTGATCTGTATGTCTGTCTTTGTGCCAGTACCATGCGGTTTTGATGATTGTTGCTTTGTAGTATAGTCTGAAGTCCGGGAGCCTGATTCCTCCAGCTCCATTTTTCTTTTTTAGGATGTCTTTGGCTATTCTGGGTCTTTTGTGCATCCAAACAAACTTTAAAATATTTTGTTCAAGTTCTGTGAAAAATGTCCTTGGTAATTTGATAGGGATTGCATTGAATCTGTAGATTGCCTCAGGTAGTATAGCCAATCCACGAGCATGGTGTATCTTTCCATGTATTTGTGTCATCTTTGATTTCTTTCATCAGTGGCTTATAGTTTTCAGAGTACAGGTCTTTTGTCTCTTTAGGTAGGTTTACTCCTAGGTATTTTATTCTTTTGGATGCAATGGTAAATGAGATTGCTTCCCTAATTTCTTTTTCTGCTCTTTCATTGTTAGTTTATAGAAATGCCATCTATTTCTCTGTATTAATTTTGTATCCTGCGGCTTTGCCAAATTTGTGGATGAGCTCTAAGAGTTTTCTGGTAGAGTCTTTAGGATTCTCTAGGTATAGTATCATGTCATCTGCAAATAGTGATAGTTTTACTTCTTCCTTTCCAATTTGGATTCCTTTTATTTCTTTTACTTCTCTGATTGCTGTGGCTAGGACTTCCAGAACTATGTTGAAGAGTAGTAGTGAAAGTGGACATCCTTGTCTTGTTCCTGATCTCAGTGGGAATTCTTTCAGCTTTTCACCACTGAGAATGATGTTTGCTGTGGGTTTGTCGTATATGGCCTTTATCATGTTGAGGTAGGCTCCCGTTATGCCCACTTTCTGAAGGATTTTTTATCAGAAATGGGTGTTGGATTTTGTCAAAGGCTTTTTCGGTGTCTATTGAGAGGATCATATGGTTTTTATTCAGTTTGTTAATGTGGTGTATCACACTGATGGATTTGCGGATATTGAAGAAGCTTGCATCCCTGGGACAAATCCCACTTGATCATGATGTACCATCCTTTTAATGTATTGTTGGATGCAGTTTGCTAGTATTTTGTTAAGGATTTTTGCATCGAAGTTCATCAGTGAAATTGGCCTATAGTTTTCTTTTTTTGTGGAGTCTTTGTCTGGTTTTGGTACCAGGGTGATGGTGGCCTCATAGAATGAGTTTGGGTGTATCCCTTCCTCTGCAATTTTTTGAAGTAGTTTCAGGAGAGGTGTTAGCTCTTCTCTAAATGTTTGATAGAATTTGCCTGTGAAGCCATCTGGTCCTGGACTTTTGTTTGTTGGAAGTTTTTTAATCACAGGTTCAATTTCAGTTCTTCTGATGGGTCCATTCATCTTTTCTAGTTCATCTTGGTTTAGTCTTGGAAGATTGTACTTTTCTAAGAATTTGAAAAGGTTTTCCGTTTCTTCTAGGTTTTCCGTTTTATTGGCATATAGTTGCATATAGTAGTCTCTTATGATCCTTTGTATTTCTGTGATGTCTGTTGTTACTTCTCCTTTTTCATTTCTAATTTTATTTTATTTATTTATTTATTTTTTATTTTCCCACTGTACAGCAAAGGGGTCAGGTTATCCTTACATGTATACATTACAATTACAGTTTTCCCCCCACCCTTTCTTCTGTTGCAACATGAGTATCTAGACATAGTTCTCAATGCTATTCAGCAGGATCTCCTTGTAAATCTATTCTAGGTTGTGTCTGATAAGCCCAAGCTCCCGATCCCTCCCACTCCCTCCCCCTCCCATCAGGCAACCACAAGTCTCTTCTCCAAGTCCATGATTTTCTTTTCTGAGGAGATGTTCCTTTGTGCTGGATATTAGATTCCAGTTATAAGTGATATCATATGGTATTTGTCTTTGTCTTTCTGGCTCATTTCACTCAAGATGAGATTCTCTAGTTCCATCCATGTTGCTGCAAATGACATTATGTCATTCTTTTTTATGGCTGAGTAGTATTCCATTGTGTATATATACCACATCTTCCGAATCCAATCATCTGTTGATGGACATTTTGGTTGTTTCCATGTCCTGGCTATTGTGAATAGTGCTGCAATGAACATGCGGGTGCACGTGTCTCTTGTAAGTAGAGTTTTGTCCGGATAGATGCCCAAGAGTGGGATTGTGGGGTCATATGGAAGTTCTATGGATAGATTTCTAAGGTGTTTCCAAACTGTTCTCCATAGTGGCTGTACCAGTTTACATTCCCACCAGCAGTGCAGGAGGGTTCCCTTTTCTCCACACCCCCTCCAGCACTTGTTATTTGTCGATTTATTAATGATGGCCATTCTGACTGGTGTGAGGTGATATCTCATGGTAGTTTTGATTTGCATATCTCTTATAACCAGCGATGTTGAGCATTTTTTCATGTGTTTGTTGGCCATCTGTATATCTTTTTTGGAGAAATGTCTATTCAGGTCTTTTGCCCATTTTTCCATTGATTGATTGGTTTTTTTGCTGTTGGGTTGTATAAGTTGTTTATATATTCTAGAGATTAAGCCCTTGTCAGTTGCATCATTTGAAACGATTTTCTCCCATTCTGTAAGTTGTCTTTTTGTTTTATTTTTGGTTTCCTTTGCTGTGCAAAAGCTTTTCAGTTTGATGAGGTCCCATGGGTTTATTTTTGCTCTAGTTTCTATTGCTTTGGGAGACTGACCTGAGAAAATATTCATGATGTTGATGTCAGAGAGTGTTTTGCCTATGTTCTCTTCTAGGAGTTTGATGGTGTCCTGTCGTATATTTAAGTCTTTCAGCCATTTGGAGTTTATTTTTGTGCATGGTGTGAGGGTGTGTTCTAGCTTCATTGCTTTGCATGCAGCTGTCCAGGTTTCCCAGCAGTGCTTGCTAAATAGACTTTCTTTTTCCCATTTTATGTTCTTGCCTCCCTTGTCAAAGATTAATTGACCATAGGTGTCAGGGTTTATTTCCGGATTCTCTATTGTGTTCCATTGGTCTGTCTGTCTGTTTTGGTACCAGTACCACACTGTTTTGATGACTATGGCTTTGTAGTATTTCTTGAAGTCTGGGAGAGTTATGCCTCCTGCTTGGTTTTTGTTTCTCAGGATTGCTTGGGCGATTCTGGGTCTTTTGTTGTTCCATATAAATGTTTGGATTGTTTGTTCTAGTTCTGTGAAAAATGTCATGGGTAATTTGATAGGGATTGCCTTGAATCTGTAGATTGCTTTGGGTAGTATGGCCATTTTTACAATATTGATTTTTCCAATCCAGGAACATGGAATATCTTTCCATTTCTTTACATCTTCTTTGATTTCTTTGATTAAAGTTTTATAGTTCTCAGCATATAGGTCCTTTACCTCCTTGGTCAGGTGTATTCCGAGGTATTTGATTTTGTGAGGTACAATTTTAAAAGGTATTGTATTTTTGTATTCCTTTTCTAATATTTCATTGCTGGTATACAGAAATGCAACTGACTTCTGAATGTTAATCTTATATCCTGCTACTTTGCTGAATTTATTAATCAGTTCAAGTAGTTTTGGGGTTGAGTCCTTAGGGTTTTCTATGTATAGTATCATGTCATCTGCATACAGTGACAGTTTGATCTCTTCTCTTCCTATATGGATGCCTTTTATTTCTTTTGTTTGTCTAATTGCTGTGGCCGGGACTTCCAAAACTATGTTGAAGAGCAGTGGTGAGAGTGGGCATCCCTGTCTTGTTCCAGATTTGAGTGAGAAGGCTTTCAGTTTTTCCCCATTGAGGATTATATTTGCTGTGGGTTTATCATAAATGGCTTTGATTATATTCAGGAATGTTCCCTCGATACCCACTTTGGCAAGGGTCTTGATCATGAATGGATGTTGAACTTTGTCAAATGCTTTTTCTGCATCTATGGAGATGATCATATGATTTTTGACTTTTTTTTTGTTAATGTGGTGTATGATGCTGATTGATTTGCGTATGTTGAACCATCCTTGTGAACCTGGGATGAACCCAACCTGGTCATGGTGTATAATTTTTTTGGTATGTTGTTGGATTCGGTTGGCTAAGATTTTGTTGAGAATTTTTGCATCTATATTCATCAATGATATTGGGTGACAGTTTTCTTTTTTGGTGGTATCTCTGTCTGGTTTTGGAATGAGGGTGATGGTGGCCTCATAGAATGTCTTTGGGAGTATTCCTTCTTCAACCTTTTGCAAGAGTTTAAGGAGGATGGGCACCAATTCCTCTTTATATGTTTGATAAAATTCACCTGTGAAGCCATCTAGTCCTGACTTTTATTTGTAGGGAGTGATTTTATGACCTCTTCAATTTCATTTCTAGTGATTGGTCTGTTCAGTTGGTCTGTTTCTGCTTGATTCAGTTTTGGCAGGCTGTAAGATTCTAGAAAATTGTCCATTTCTTCCAGATTGTCAAACTTGTTGCCATAGAGTTGTTCATAGTATTCTCTTATGGTTTTTTGTATTTCTGCTGTATCCGTTGTGATTTCTCCTTTTTCATTTATAATTTTGGTTATTTGGGTTCTTTCTCTCCTCTTTTTAGTGAGTGTGGTCAGGGGTTTATCAATTTTGTTCACCTTTTCAAAGAACCAGCTCTTGGTTTTATTAATTTTCTCTATTGTTTTTTGGTCTCTATTTTATTGATTTCTTCTTTGATCTTTATAATTTCCTTCCTTCTGCTGACTTTAGGACTTTTTTGTTCTTCTTTTTCTAATTCATTTAGGTGGAGGGTTAAGTTGTCAATTTGGGATCTTTCTTCTTTTTTGAGAAAGGCCTGTATTGCTATAAATTTCCCTCTGAGCACTGCTTTTGCAGCATCCCATAGATTTTGAGAGGTTGTGTCTTCATTGTCATTTGTTTCAAGGTAGTTTTTAATTTCCTTCTTGATTTCCTCATTGACCCATTGGTTTTTTAGCAGCATGTTGTTTAGTCTCCATGTAGTAGGTTTTTTCTCTTTCCTTTTCCCATGGTTGGTTTCTAATTTCATGGCATTGTGGTCAGAGAAGATAGTTGAGATAATTTCTATGCTCCTAAATTTATTGAGATTAGCTTTGTGTCCCAATATGTGGTCGATTCTTGAGAATGTTCCATGAGCATTTGAGAAGAATGTGTATTCTGCTTTTTTTGGATGTAGTGTCCTGAAGATATCAATTAAGTCTAACTTTTCTATTGTTTCCTTTAGGATCTCTGTTGCTTTATTGGTTTTCTGTCTAGAGGATCTGTCCATTGATGTGAGGGGGGTATTAAGGTCTCCTACTATGATTGTATTCTCATCAATATCTCCCTTTATGTCTGTTAATATTTGTTGTATGTATCTGGGTGCTCCTGTATTTGGGGCATATATGTTGATGATAGTAACATCCTCTCCTTGGATGGATCCCTTAATCATTAAGTAGTGTCCTTCTTTGTCTTTCTTTATGTCTTTTGTTTTAAAGTCTATTTTGTCTGATATGAGCGTTGCGACTCCTGCTTTTCTGTCATGTCTATTGGTGTGAAATATTTTTCCCCACCCTTTCACTTTCAATCTATATGTATCTTTTGTCCTAAGGTGAGTTTCTTGTACGCAGCATATTGAAGGTTTTTGCCTTTTTATCCACTCAGCCATTCTGTGTCTTTTGATTGGGGCATTTAGTCCATTGACATTTAAGGTGATAATTGATAGATGATTATTTATTGCCATTTGAACCTCGTGTTCCAGTTGATTCTATGGTTCTCCATTCTTCCTTTCTTTCTTTTTTTTTTTTTTTTTTTGGTTGGATGGTCTCCTGTTATTATCTGCTTGAGTGTATTTTTTTTTTTCATTTTTTGCAGATGCAATATTTGGTTTTGGCTTGTGGTTGCCCTGTTTTTTAAGTATGCTAACCCCTTCCCATAATTGTGTGTTTTAGCCTGATGGTCCTGTAAGTTCAAACACTTCATTACTATATTAAAATTAAGAAGAGAAACATACAAACAAACAAACAAAAAGGGTTATTTACTTCCTAACATCCCTTGCCCACATTTTATGGTTTTGATGACTCTTTTTTATTTTTTTCTTTTTAATTTTATTTTGTTTGAAGCATGTTCATGATTAAATCTGTATGCTGGCTTATTTGAGTGACTGTTCTCTGATTGCGGTTTCCTCAGTTCTAGTTCTTCCTCGTCTTCTTTTTTTTTTTTTCTTTTCTTTTTTCTTCCCTTTCCTTCCTTTCTTTTTGGTTTAGAGAAGCCCTTTCAATATTTCCTTTAACCTGGGTTTTGTGTTGCTGTATTCTTTAAGTTTTTGTTTGTTGGGAAAAAATTTTATTTCCCCTTCTATTTTAAATGATATTCTTGCTGGATAGAGTATTCTAGGTTGCATATTTTTTCCTTTGAGCACTTTAAATATCTCTTGCCATTCCCTCCTGGCCTGTAGTGTTTCTGTAGAGAAATCAGCTGATATTCTTATGGGGGTTCCCTTGTAGGTAACATTCTGGTTTTCTCTTGCTGCCTTTAGGATCCTCTCTTTATCACTAACTTTTGCCATTTTTATTATGATGTGTCTTGGTGTGGATCTGTTTGGGTTCAGTTTGTTTGGGGCCCTCTGTGCTTCTTGTATCTTGAACCCAGTATCCTTTAGATTTGGGAAGTTTCCAGCGATAATTTCTTCAAATATATTTTCCATCCCCTTATCTTTTTCTACTCCTTCTGGAATTCCTATTATGCGTAGATTGGCCTGCTTTATATTATCCCATAGGTCTCTTATATTGCTTTCCAGTTTTTTGATTCGGTTTTCTGTCTGTTGACCAGATTGAGTGATTTCCATTATTCTATCTTCCATATCACTGATTCGTTCTTCTGCATTATTCATTCTGGTTTTTACTGCCCTTAGTTCAGTTTGCATCTCTGCAAATGAATATTCTAGTTTTTCTTGGCTCCTCCTTATATTTTCTAGTTCCTTTCTGAGGGTATCTGCATTACTGTTCATATCTTCTCTTAATTCCTTCAGTATTTTCAGTATTTCTCTTTTGAACTCCAGGTCTGTCAGACTGCAGAGATCTGTTTCATTGTTGACTGTTTTAGGTGAGTTCTCCTGTTGGTTTGACTGGGGGTGGTTTCTCAGCTTTTTCATCTTGCTTGTTGATTTCTTTTTCCTGAGGGAGTTGTACTCTCTGTTATCGGGCAGTGTTTGCCTTGTCACTGCTGTGGAATATTTCCTGAGGGCTGGCGTTGTTGGTCAATCTTTTTTGAGGCAGTGTGGCTTTTCTGGAGTGTTGATGGGGCTAACAGTGTTTCTTTGAAGCAAAGGAGGACTTCCTGAGGGCAGACAGGACTGGGAGGTCCACACCACGATGGTAGCAGATTTCACTTGGTCATGCAGAGCTTGCTCTGGTGTTTTTAGGCTGTGGGATTCTTGCAGGGGGTTGGCGGTGTTGGGCAGCTGTTCCTCAGGAGTGCAGCACCCCCTGGGGTCTGGAGCAGCTATCTAGGTCACTGAGAACCTAAGAGGCTCTTCCCTAGGGCAGCCCAACTCAGAAGGACGGCCTGCGAATGTAGGCGGATCTTTTCACAGTCCGGCCAAGCTTGTTGCAGCTTTTCTGGGCTGCAGGGGGTCCTCCAGGAGGCTGGTGGTGCTGAGCAGCTATTCCTTGGGAGTGGGGCACCCCCTGGGGGCTTAGGTGGCTAGCAGGGCCGTTGGAAACCCAAGAGGCTCCTCCCCGGGGCAGCCTGACTCAGAAAAACCGTCTGAGAATTAGGCAGATTTATTCATGGCCTGGCTAGGCTTGTTCTAGCTTTTCTGGGCTGCAGGCCTTTTCTCGGGGGCTGGTGGTGTTTGGTGCTGCTCTGTGGAAGTGTAGCCCCTCCAAAGGGCAAGAAGGCCTGTGCAGGGACAGCCCCTGCGGTGGTAGGCTTCAGGCAATTGTTGAGGCCAGCCCTCCTGGATGGCAGGCAGCCCCAGGTTTGGCAAGAGCGTAGGGGGTGGTGGTGGGGGTGGGGGGAGAGGATGCACAGCTTTCAGCTAGCTAGCGGGCCTGTAAGCTTGCTGTGGTGTGGGGGTATTCTATGGGGACCCACCCCTTCTTCTCTCCCCTCCCCAGCACGGGTGCAGACCAGGCTCTTCTCCCAGGTTCCCTCTGATGCGGCTTTCCACTTCCCCGCTCCTAGAGTATTGCTCCCTTTCTCTGCGACAGCTTTGTTTTCTAGTCTTCCAGGCAGTCTCTGCCCCGTCAAATGGTTTCTAGACCTCCCAAGCAGTTTCCGCTCCTGCCCCGCCCCCCCAGCCCGTTCTGGGGGACTAACCTCTGGAGCCGAGGTCTCGGTGCCCAGCCCCCATACAGGCGTCACAATTTTTGGTGACTGTGCCCGTAGTTCAGATGGTCCGTTCAGTTCTTTATCAGCTTTTCCCTACTCCAACTTACTGCTACACTCTTCTCTGCATCTGGAGATTCCTCCGGTTCGTTTGATCTTTCGCCCGGTAGGTGACTTTCCAGGGTGCGGGATCCCTTTCTCCTCCGCAGTTCCCTTTCGGGAGCGCCCATCCCGCTCGGATTCACCTTCTCTCATTCTCCTCTTTTCTCCCGTTCTGCCCAGTAATGTCACAAACTTCTTGCCGTTATTGGAGTTTAGGTTCCTCTGCCAGCGATTGGTTGCTGTTCTGTGCGAGTCATTTATTCTGTAGATGTGCTTTTTTTGTTGTGTTTGTGGGAGAGGGCGAGCGTGTCCCCCTACTCCTCTGCCATCTTGTCCTCTCTCTCTAATTTTATTGATTTGAGTCCTGTCTCTTTTTTGCTTGGTAAGTCTAGCTAGGGGTTTATTAATTTTGTTGATCTTTCCAAAGAACTAGCTTTTTGTTTCATTGATCTTTTCTATGGTTTTCTTTGCTTCTATTTCATTGATTTCTGCTCTGATCTTTATGATTTCTTTCCTTCTACTAACTTTAAGTCTTGTCTGTTCTTCTCTCTCGAGCTGCTTTAGATGTAAAGTTAGCTTGTTTCTTTGAGCTTTTTCTTGTTTCCTGAGGTGGGCTTGTATTGCTATAAACTTTCCTTTTAGAACGGCTTTTGCTGCATCCCATAGGTTTTGGAGTGTCGTATCTTCATTGTCATTTGCTGCTAGGTATTTTTTAATTTCCTCTTTGATTTCTTCAGTGATCCATTGGTTGTTTAGTAGCATGTTGTTGAGTCTCCCTGTGTTTGTGTTTTTTGCAGTTTTTTTCTTGTTGTTGATTTCCAGTTGTATAGCGTTGTGGTCGGAAAAGATGCTTGATATGATTTCAATTTTCTTAAAGTTACCGAGGTTGGATTTGTAGCCCAGGATGTTATCAATATTAGAGAATGTTCCATGTGCACTTGAGAAGAATGTGTATTCTGTTGCTTTTGGATGGGATGCCCTAGAAATATCTATTAAGTCCATCTGGTTTAATGCTTCATTCAGGGCCTGTGTTTCCTTATTGATTTTCTGTCTGGTTGACCTGTCCATTGCTGTAGGTGGGTTGTTAAAGTCCCCCACTATGATTGTGTTATTGTCAATTTCTCCTTGTAAGGTTGTTAGCAATTGCCTTATATATTGTGGTGAACCTGTGTTGGGTGCGTAGATATTTAAAATTGTTATATCATCTTCTTGGATTGATCCTTTGATCATTATGTAATGTCCTTCTCTGGTCCCTTAAAATATTCATTTTAAAGTCTATTTTGTCTGATATGAGTATTGCTAGTCCAGCTTTCTTTTGATCCCCATTTGCATGAAATATTTTCTTCCATCCTCTCACTTTCGATTTTTATGCTGCTGAATATTCCTGAGAGCTTTTCTTTCAATGTCCTTCCCTCACAACAAGCCACATTCACCCCTGTTTTCCCAGGATGTCCTCCAAGAACTGCAGTCAGGTTTGACCCAGATTCCTGTGGAGACTTTGCTTTGCCCTGGGACCCATTGCACGTGAAAGTCCATGTGTGCCTTTTAAGAATGGGGTCTCCATTTCCCCCAGTCCCGTGGAGTTCCTGTGCACAAGCCCCACTGGCCTTCAATGCCAGATGCTCCAGGGGCTCTTTCTCCCAGTGCCAGATCCCCACATGTGAGGGTTTGATGTGTGGCTCAGAACTCTCACTCCTGTAGGTGAGTCTCTGTGAACCAGTTAGTTTCCAGTCTGTGGGGCTTCCCACCCAGGAGGTATGGGGTTGTTTCTATCATGAAATCACCTCTCCTACCTCTTGATGTGTCCTCCTCTTTTTCTTCTGGAGTAGGATATCTTTTTTAAGGTTTCCAGTCCATTTGGGTGAAGAGTGTTCAGTCTCTAGTTGTGAATATTGTTGTTTTTAGGAGAGAAGTTGAGCTCCAGTCCTTCTATTCCACCATCTTAATCCCAGGAGCTGGCTCTTGAACTAGATTAAAGAGATAGTACGTCTTAGGTGAGGGGAAAAGAAGGGAGCATTTTTAATTAATTAATTTTGTCTTTTCTAGGGCTGCTCCCACAGCATATGGAGGTTCCCAGGCTAGGGGTCTAATCAGAGCTGTAGCTGCCAGCCTACACCAGAGCCACAGCAATTCGGGATCCGAGCCACATCTGCAACCTACACCATAGCTCATGGCAATGCTGGATCCTTAACCCACTGAGCAAGGGCAGGGATCGAACCCACAACTTCATGGTTCCTAGTCGGATTCATTATCCACTGCACCACGACAGGAACTGAAGGGAGCATTTTAGATTGAAGGGGGGCATGCAACAGGACTGCGAAAGCCACAGGCAGTCTTTACAGAGGACTGTGAGAAGAAAGCCTGTTTGTAACAGAAGGCTTGGGTAGATAATGGTGAATTAGGTTGGATCTGTGAGAAGAACCTGGTTACCAAGGACTTTAAAAGGCAGAAACCACAATGAGATATCACTTTATACCCATTAAGATGGCTACCACCAAAAAAGGAGAAAATAACAAGTGTTGATGAGGATGTGGGGAAGATGCTGGTGGGAATGTTAGCATGCGCTCTGTGGAAAACAATATGGCGGCTCCTCAAAAAATTAAGCATGGAATCACCATATGTTCCAGCATATCTGCTTGGGAATATACCCCAAAGAATTTAAGGCAAGTACTTAGATATTTCTACACAACCGTTCATAGCAGCCTTATTCATAACAGACAAAAGGTAGAAGAGACCCGAGTGCCCATTGACAGATGAACGGATAAAAAAAATATGGTCCATACCTACAATGGGATATTATTCAGCCTTAAAAAGGAAGGAAATCCTTGGGAGGGGAAGGGAGGGTTTGGTTAGCTGAGACTTCAGTTTTATATATAAACATCCATTTCTCTTTAAAGAAAAAAAAAAGACTTCAAGTAAATATATTGGAGTACTGGTTAATTCTGGATTGTGGCCTGTGGATATCCTGTCTTATTTTTTGTCTTTTTCTGTATTTTAAATTATTTTCAAATTTATTAAGAATGGAAGTGCAGATAGGAACCCTGTACCTATAAAAATGTTCTAATGGATTCATTCCCAATCAACTACTAAACTCTTTATAGAAAATATTTCTAAAATTTTATCAATGAGTGAATGGACTTGCTCTCTATGTAGTATTATTTTATTAAAATTAAAATGACAGGAGTTCCCGTCATGGCGCAGTGGTTAACGAATCCGACTAGGAACCATGAGGTTGCGGGTTCGGTCCCTGCCCTTGCTCAGTGGGTTAAGGATCCGGCGTTGCCGTGAGCTGTGGTGTAGATTGCAGACATGGCTCGGATCCTGCGTTGCTGTGGCTCTGGCGTAGGATGGTGGCTATAGCTCCGATTAGACCCCCAGCCTGGGAACCTCCATATGCCGAGGGAGTGGCCAAAGAAATAGCAAAAAGACACACACACACACACACACACACACACAAAATTAAAATGACAGCAAAAAAAGCAAGGAAATCCCGTCACATGCTGTAATATGAGTGCATCTTGAAGACATCGTGCCAAGTTTAATAAACCAGTTTCAAAAGGACAAAACTGTGTGATTCCAGTTATAGGAGGCACCTAGAGAAGTCAGATTCATTGAGTGAAAGTAGAATGGTTGTTGCCAGGGGTTGGGAGGGGTCGGAGGATTGGGGAGTTACTATTTCAGTTTTGCAAGAGGAAAAAGTTCTGTGGAAGGATGATGGTGATGATTGAGCAACAGTGTGAATGTATTTCATGTCACGGGATGTAACTTGAAATCGTTGAAGATGATAAAATATATGTAATGTGTATTTTACTGCAATTAAAAAAAAGCTAGGCAGCAGAGTTTGAACTACTAAAAGGCAATCATTTTTGGCTCCTGAACAAAGACATGGCAGAATAAAAATCTGTGTTTTAAGGAGATGAGAGTGAATAGATGCTGTTGGGTTGTTGCAGGAAATATAAATTTAAATCCTCTTGGAGAAACCCTATCGGGTGAATCAGCGTCCTCTGGGGATTGGCCGGAAATGCTAGAAGGACATTCTTACCTTAAGAGACGTGTAGTGTATAGAACAAGAACCCAGTTTAGAGAAACTGAATTTAAGAACAGCTGGCCAAGGATAAGATTATTTTTAAGGAAATGACAAATAGGCATAAATAAACTAAAAATAAAAGCCATGAATTTTTGTGGAAAAGAGCTTATGAAATATATTTGAAGATTCAGCTTTTACTCACAACTATTTAAATGGGTGCAAATTCCATCTGCTCTTGCTGTTGAATGGCTCCTGTTATAATAACCAATTTAATCTTATTCATTTATCACCCTATAAAAAAGGTAGAGACAAGAGCAGAATTTCTAGACCTGAATGATACGTATTTTGCAGTTCCCTGGATACCATTTCAGCATGCACGTTTACAAATGAGTTTCTAACTCACAAAAGTAGTGAGTTATATATACTTCCTTGGAGGTTTATTATGTATAAGTATTTATCATAAGAAATTTTTAAAATGCAATACGCTGTAGTCAAATAATGCAATGCTATTTCCCGCTTTCTCAAGAAAAACAACTGTGGATATGATGAATGGTTGGTAAGGAGGGAAAAGAAAAATTTTATTCCAGCCAGTGTAGTTTTGCTTTATCAACAAACATGCCTGTGAAAGGCAAATGGATTTATTCTCCCCTTTTCTAAGTTTTCAGCCGATAAAACCCCCAGTCATTGACCTTTCTCTTCTGCTTTAGTTTCAGTTGAAGGAACTCCCGATTGGACCACAACCCTTTCAGTGGTTATGGGGATGCTGGTGGTTTTGGTTGGTCTTTCTGCGCTGCTGCTTTTTCTTCAATATAGAAGACTTCGAAAAGGATACACACCCTTAATGGAGACACAATTAAGCCACAAGAGATACACCGAAGAAGCCTAGATGCTCACGCTTTAGCTGGAGAAGAGGCTCCCAAGCTGTAGTTATGACCCTGACTGTGAGCAGACATATCCTCACCTTTGCTCCTTTAGTTGGAAAGCTTTGCATTGTTCCTCCTGTTGCGGTGACGCTCCCAAGTACAGAAGATGCCTAGCTGAAGTTTGCATGCTTAACCACCAAGCTAAAGGGCTGGAGGGTATCTCTGCCATCAAAGCAAGGGAGAGCTGATGATATCTGAAAACAATGCTCCATATTGATTAAGCCTCCTCAAGTTTTCAGGCCACCCCAAAAGTCAATAGAGTAGATTCAGTGAAATTTGCAGGTCAGTGTCATTGGAGACTTGGACGAGATCATGGTTCAGTCTTTCTTGGCCCACGGGTCTTCATGTGTGAAGGCATGGGGGAGGAGGAGGGCAGGTGCTACATGGGTCTCCAAGGTCTCTTTTCGATATGAACAGCTCTGTTTTTATTTTAGCTTTTTTGGGGCTGCACCTGCAGCATATGGAGTTTCCCAGGCTAGGGGTCAAATTGGAGCTGTAGCTGCTGGCCTACACAGCAGCCACAGCAACACGGGACCGGAGTCTTGTCTGTGACCTACACCACAGTTCACGGCAACGCCGGACCCTTAACCCGCTGAGCGAGGCCAGGGATAGAACCTGCGTCCTCATGGATGCTAGTCAGATTCGTTAACCGCTGAGCCACGGTGGGAACTCCAGCAGCTCTGCTTTTAGATGCCTTCCTGATCATCTTCCTGAGGCTTCTTCTTCTTTTCTCAGTTTTTTCCTTTCCAGCCTTTAAAATGGCCTGGAAGATGAAAATAGGCCTTATTTTCCATATAAGATGGAGAAGGAATGAATGATCAGTTTTATTCTCTTTTGTGAACTAGACTTTACAGATTTTGTCAAAAGTCTGCAGTTCTTAACAGACTTATCATGAGGTTCAATAGCTAGATAAACATCAATCCTATAGCAGTAAATGAATAGGTGAGGGATTAAATTATAGAGCTTTCTGTTTCGTTAATATACTTGCTTTAAACCTATTAACAGTTATAGTGTGGCTCTCTCCAGGTAAGGCTGCCTGAAGAAGGGTGTTGAGCCTATAATCCTGAACACGTGCTCTGAAGTCTCATTCCTTTACCAGGCAGCCTCCGATGAAAAATTATCCACATGTAATGCACTGGCTTCTTTTTAAGAGTCGATTTCGGATTCATTAAGGCTGTGCGGTGCTAACAGTTACTCGTGAATGCTAATCAATTCAGTCTTGTTGTTTAAAAGAAAGCCATTCATACAAAACATAACAATTCAGAATTAAATGGTTGTGAGCCGCTAAGTAATCTTCAGATCATGAGAGAGAAGAATGAGGCAGTCTTCAAAAGATGTTTAGACTCATCAACACGATCCCTACTTCTGAGAAGTTAACTGTTTTTGAGATTTCAAGGCGGTTTCCTCTGTTCATATCTGGTACCTCTACATTATCAGATAAGAGTGAGGCCAAAGTTCAAGAAGGTGGCCCTTCCCTGCATTCGTTTCAGCCGCTCTCTACTGGATTGCATGTGTGTAACGAATTGGAACCCTGAGAGCTGCCTTTTGTATGTGGGGTGGTGGGGGTACTACCCCCAGGATGCAAGATTTACCAGGCCCCCGTGTTATCCCCTAGAATAAGACTGCGGAAGCTAGGGAAATGGACAAAGCTTAGTGTGGACTGAATTTGAGTCTGGGTGAGTCTCATAAAATATATCTGAGAGTAGGATCATCAGATGAGAATCAAGACAGCCTAGAGTCCTGGATGGGGTGAAGCTCTGCTTAGACCTTTTTAGCCACGGCCGTATGCATAGATCCCAATGGAAAATTTCAGCATTGCGTCATTAACATAGTCCTTTCTGGAAGCTTTATGCTCTGAGCTCAGGGTTGTTGGGGAACACATTTTTACATCTTGTTTTGAAACCAAAAGAGACATATGCTAAAATGAAGATATAACTGTGCATGGTAGGTATGTTCCTAAAAAGTTGTGTATAAATCAGTTATACATTAAAAGCACCAGGGGAAATTACTTTTTATAGATGAACTATTATGAATAATTCTATAAGGCACATAACCACCTCTGGCTTATCTTTCAGGTATATCAGAATTTTCATACATCATATTAAGATTTGTTTAAAAGCAAGATCTATCTGCAGCAGAAATAAAGACTAACCATTTATACTTAGCTCCTTTATCTATGGTGCGTGCAACTTTTTATAAATATTATGTTTTATGATGTCTTCCTAAAAGAAATAATTTCCTGATTTTGTAGTTCATATTAGAAGAATAAAGTTTTCTAGCATTTTCTAACATTGCAATAAATCAACGATGAATGGCTTTCAGCAGATCTAAAGGTGGAATAAACCTGTAGAGTAAAAAAGTTGGTATTTACTTACTGTGAACATTATGCAAATAAACTCAGAAAATATCACTGAGCATTGTATGGCTATATATCTCAATGATGGGAGGAAAATTCCACCTTGAAGATGATAGATTGTTTTATGAGCTTCTACCCGCAGTTTTAGAAAATTTGTATATGAATTATGATTTTAAAAGAAGTGCTTGTATAAAATGAACATTCAGACATTTAGAAGTGAAATCCAGTAACATCTTTCCTTTGTGGATTACATTCTCTTCTAATTCTAAAATTCTTTGACATGAGTTTGTGTCTGTCTTAGGGTTTTAACATTGTTAATTATAATAATCCTAATGAATAATTTTAATCGCACATTAACTTATATTCTGATCTCACAATAACATTGTATTTTACTTATAATGGCAGTTCAAGAAGTAGAAAACTTATTAAAGAGGAAAATGAAATCAAATGTTTTACGGATGACTTCCTCTGTTGGGGGGCTATTGTTTTTTCATTTGTGAACATCAACTCCCATCATTTTGGGACTCAAAATATACATGGAGGAGTTCCCGTCGTGGCGCAGTGGTTAACGAGTCCGACTAGGAACCATGAGGTTGTGGGTTCGGTCCCTGCCCTTGCTCAGTGGGTTAATGATCCGGCGTTGCCGTGAGCTGTGGTGTGGGTTGCAGACGCGGCTCGGATCCCGCGTTACTGTGGCTCTGGCGTAGGCCGGTGGCTACAGCTCCGATTCGACCCCTAGCCTGGGAACCTCCATATGCCGCGGGAGCGGCCCAAGAAATAGCAGCAACAACAACAACAACAAAAAGACAAAAGACAAAAAAAAAAAAAAAATATATATATATATACATGGAATTATATCAATTTATATATATATAAAATACACAATAGCTACTTCACTTTTGAAAATAAGTCCTTACACAAACTGATGCTTTCTTTTGAGTGGCTGAGCACCTGCTATTTCCTAGCTCTCTATTATACAGGCAGGAAGAGACGCTACCACCCTTTTCCTCAGGTAAAGAGTTACTTCGATGTCCCCACAGTCTAGAGGCTGATCTTAGAGGGGGGAAGGGGGTGGTGAGTATGGCAGCTACTTGAAGTCACTGTCCAGGGAGGCGGGTTCTTCCCAGAAAGCCTTGTCGGCGATGCCCAGAAGGAAATTAGAGCCAATGAGGTAATGGTGTGTGGTGTTCGCTTCCACTTCTAGACTTGAAGCTTCTAGAGATCAGTTTGTACAGCTCTCTGCAGCTCCAACGCCCCATTCCATCACAGCACTAGAAAATGTTGGTGGTTGATACAGGCACATGAAAGAAGCTAATTCAGCCCTCCCAGTGGCAGACAATGGCTGTATTCAATGCAGTGGCAAAGCCCACGTGGAACTCTTCCTCTTTCTCCAAGGCCCCCCTCATCCTGAATTCTCTCTAAATGTTTTTTCAATGAGTAAACTAATCTCAAAGTAGAACTTTTCATTCAGGGCCTCTGGCAGCTGTTTTTTGTTTGTTTCTGTTTTTTTGTTTCTTTCTTTGTTTTGGCCACATCCGAGGCATGCAGAAGTGCCCAGCCAGGGACTGAATCCTCACCACATTTGGGACAATGCCAGATTCTTAACCACTAGGCCACCAGCGAACTCCTCTGGCATCTATTTTAACATGTACTGGGTAAAACATAAGACAGTGGGGGCTTTTGTCCCTGCTGTGAAATGAACAGGAACCTATCTTTCAGATTCTGATTTGTACATATGCTAGATAGAATTTTACTCCCTACAACCTAGGACGAGGGGACTCCTTTCAGCTGTATTTACTTCTTGGGCAAATTGTTCCCTTGCCATTGGTAGGCCTTAATTCTACCATTTATATGGACAAGGATAGAAAGTTCAGACCTCACTGTATCATAATAGGGCCTTCTACCATCTATTTTAAGGCCTTGTTTCTGTGGAAGGAGGAGGCAAATTATTTAGCTAGGCCAATCTGTGCCTTTATTACATCAATGGAGCCATTGGTAAGGTAAGATTAAAGAAACTTTTTTTTTTTTTATCTTTTTGTCTTTTAGAGCTGCACTGGAGACATATGGAGGTTCCCAGGCCAGGGGTTGAATGGGAGCTGTAGCCACTGGCCTACGCCAGAGCCACCAGCAATGCGGGATCCGAGCCATGTCTGCACCCTACACCACAGCCCACAGCAAGTTGGATCCTTAACCCTCTGAGTGAGGCCAGGGATCGAACCTGTGTCCTCATGGATGCTAGTTGGGTTTGTTAACCACTGAGCCACGCCGGGAACTCCTAAAGAAACTCTTAAAGATGACATGATACTTTTACTTATAATAGCAATTCAGGATGAAAATAACCCCTGTGAATTTAACTATGCTTCAGCAGGTTGTTTAACGAAATCTTGAAAACAACACACAAGAAAATTTTGAGCAATAGGATACGCTGAAATTTTTGGAAACTAAACACAACAAATGCCAAGACAAGCTTCCTCTTCAGGGCCTGAATGTTCTGTGTATTCTCACCCACACTGTCCTAGAAACCATTCACTCACTCACGGTATTTGCCATATTGATTCAAGCCAGACTTCTGGCCATTCTTTGCTCCTTTGGGGCTTTATGAACGTGCCTCCCATGTATAACTGTTCTTCAGGCTGTAAAGAATGTCGCAAAGAGAGGCTTAAGCTTCTCCTCCTTCATGGAAATACTAAGAGATGTCACTGCCACCATAGACAGGCTGATGACCCGTTCACTTTGCATGTTATTCAGCGTTTCTGAATTTCTAATCAGCACACTGACCATCCTGATTAACCGCCGAGGGGAATGAGGCTCACGAGAAAGCAAAACCTGCCCTCTTGTGCTTTATTAGAAAATTGCAGACTATGGTAAAGTCTTTGGAGATGTTTTTTTTTTTTTCTACCAGGGGTCAGAGAAAAAAATCAAATGCTGGAAGATGTGTCATGAATTCAGAAATGAGAATAGATAAAGCACAATATTTAGGAGGAAATGATTTCCCGTGCAGGCAAGGTAACCATATAATTAAAGCTCTTAGAATTTCCTTTTTAATATATTTTGACATGTTCAGTGTTCCCCAGCAAGCCTTAAATATGTGGGGGCACATTTCAGGCCACTGGGCAAAACACTTCCATGCCTGGCAAATACAGAGGATATAATTTAAATATTATTTATATGATCATACTGCAGCTCGAGATTGGGGAGATTTCTTTTTCAATTAAAAGTTTATTCACAGGGGTTCCTCTTGTGGCTCAGCAGTAACGAACCCCACTAGTATCCATAAGAACTCGGGTACCATCCCTGGCCTCGCTTAGTGAGTTAAGGATCCGGTGTTGCCATGAGCTGTGGTGTTGGTCACAGACACGGCTTGGACCCCGCATTGCTGTGGCTGTGGTGCGGGCCGGCAGCCGTAGCTCCGACTTGACCCTTGCCTAGGAACCTCCATGTGCCATGGGTGAGGCCCTAAAAAGACAAAAATAAATCAAATACATACATAAATATGTACATAAATACCAAAATGGGTAACTTTTATGAAAATTTTAGAAAAACTACTGGATCGGATTGTGAATTGAAACCATATATGTATCTGAATTCAGGTGTGGGTACAAACTGTCAGAAAACACCCTTCACTGCGGAAACTTCACTCTTCAGGACGGGACGATGGGCATGATGGTGCCCAAAGCAAGTATTTACCTGTGCACCCACAGTGGCTGCTCTTACAGGAGGTGATTGAAAGGAGACAGATAATAAAACATGGTCTCTGCCTAGTTCTTGTGAAGTTTTTTTTCTAGCAGGTACATGCAAGTAGCGATTAGAGGGGAAGGAAACGGGTGAGCCATTTGTTTGCTGCTTCTGAGATGTTTTAAACGAAACATCGGGGCTCAAATTTTCCAGCTGTTTCTGTTATTCTCCTTCTCTGGTGGTTCTCTCTGAATAGGGATTCCAGACTTGACGATGGTAGCTGTTTTTATGGAGAGGGTTAAAGGGGGAAAAAAAAATCTTCAAAGTAGAAATTGAGAAATCAGACTCAAGAAGACGCTTAGAATTCTGCCAGAAAATAGTCTTCCCCAGAGATGAATCATTAATTTCCTCCCTACTGATAAATATGTTATGTGACACACTTGGCTGAAAGCTTAATTTCCAAAGCAGCAAATTTATTATTTATGTTTCTACTTAGAGACTCATTTCCAATATTTTTATTTGCTTTAGAAAAGCAAGTTTTCAGAGTTTCCTTGGAGAGCAGCTGGTTAAAGCTCTGGTATTATTACTGTAGTGGCTTGTGTCACTGCTGAGGTACAGGTTCGATCCTTAGCCTGGGAACTTCCACATGCCTAGGTGTGGCCAAAAAAAAGAGAAAAGTCAGTTTTGTCTTGACTAATGCTACTAATCAGTTTTTTTTTTCTCTTCTTCTTTTCAGTATTTCTTTTGTGCATTGCAAAAGTCTTGCATTTTACACCACGGAGTGATGCCCAGCTATACCACACACGTATTGATGGGTTAAGTCCCCAGACCTACTTATGCAAGCGAATCAGGAGCTTGAAAGCCGAAATGCAGTCTCAATCATAATCCAAACAGCTATCTTTGCTTTCTCTTCTTCCGTTGGGGCCGACACCCAACGTCCAACCTTTGCAGCTCTGAAATTCTGATGTGAGCCGCACGTTCTCTTTTCTTCTCAGGCATTTTACACTTCTGAGGCTTGTTAACATTTTATAGACTCAAGGTCGTTTTTCTTTCTTTCTTGCCTCTCTCTCCTCGGCGACGTCCTCTTATCAAGAGGCAGGCATCTTTGTGTTTCTAACACTTTTCCTCCAGATAGTCCCAACTCTTTGATCCTGCGCTGACTCCAAATCGGTGGCTGTCAGCCTCCCAGAGCGAAGAGATGTGGTGCGTCTGCCGGCGCCTGACAGCATCATCGGGCCTCTCTGACAATCAAAGAGCTCTTCCGACCCAGTGACATGCAAATCTGTTCCTTTTCTGCCACAGTCTGTCACAGCCCACATTTCGGGGCAGGGTAAAATCGTTCTGAAGTTGACGCTGGGCGTGATGGATGTAAAGCCATTGTTTCTCCGCAAGAGCTACTCAGCACATCCGATGGCTGTGAGCTCACCTTGCAGCTAGATGGCAGAGCGCTACCTGCTTTTCTGCTTGCTGGTGAGAGGGTGCCACCCAGGAGCTTTCATCCCAGGGCACTCTGCTTGTTGCGAGACATGTTTTTGTAATATTTTCTTAGCCTCTTTGCTGAAAACTCCATCTTATCCTTCCTTACTTTATCCTGCCTTCCTGCTTGAAATACAGTCACAGTGCTGGTGACTTAAGCTTAAGCTTAAATGACTTTAAGAACAAAGACCTAAGGGCATGGGTTATTCGCGGGGTCAGCTGAATGAGGACATAATACATGGGTCTAGGCGCACAGACCTGTGCAGATTGGCACACCATTTGCACAAGCATGGTATGTCCTCTAAGGAATAAGAGAAAGAGGAACCTCATGGCCAAGTGGTTTATGAGGGGTCGTTAACAGAATATGCATTAGCAAAGAGAACCAAGGTGCAAACCTAGGCACACAGGGTTGCCACAAATAAGCATGCCTTTTGCAGAAGCACAGTGAGGATTCTCTGAAATGTTATGCATAGATAGCTAACTCAAATGCTAATGATTCTTCAATGCCTAAAGTTTAGAGTAAAAAGTTTAACCATTTACCAGCTAAGTGACTTTTAAAATAATCATAAAAAAACCTATATCCTGCACCTATAACCCCCTTTTTGCTCGACGTAATCCTCAAAAGCACAATAAAAGCAGTGTGGTTTCTGGAGGCAGGGCTCTTGGTCCCTGAGACCTTGAGTCCCCCGGTTCCCACCTTTACTTAAGATAAATGTCTCTGTGTCTTGTTTTATGTTAACTTTTTTCCCCCTTACGTTCCACAGCACCCGTTCTTCAGCCCCATCCTGCTGAGCTGGTCTCGGCACTGCTCACCTTTGTTGTAGCCGTCGCAAGGCAAGTACTCTGTGCACTCCGGAAATTTCGCTGAGACATCTGGGTCTGTACTTAACACAGAGTCAACAGAAAAGAGAAAGCCTCTGCAGCTCATTTCTGTGTATATCTATCAACTTCTCCCCACTTGAACTTGTTCCCTTCCTCTGTACACTAAAAGGGCAGCCAAAGACGGCACTTTTAAGAAACCTACTATTTTTCTCCCCCATTCAAACCACCAGCAAGTGCTTTGACTTTCATTATCTCTCCGTGTGAATCTCTGGCAGTTGAAGATAAGGGTTTGCAGTTCCCATGAGTAGCACTGTGTTTCCTGAGCTTGGGTGCAGCTCCATCTCCATGTTCAATGCAACCGAAACGTTAATTCTGTTTTTGTTTTTGTTTTTTGTCTTTTCAGGGCCGCACCAATGGCATATGGAGGTTCCCAGGCTAGGGGTCGAATCGGAGCTATAGCCATCGGCCTGCACCACAGCCACAGCAATGCCAGATCTGAGCCTGGTCTGTGACCTACACCACAGCTCACGGCAACGCTGGATCCATAACCCACTGAGCAAGGTCAGGGATGGAACCTGCAACCCCATGGTTCCTAGTTGGATTCGTTTCCTCTGCGCCATGACGGGAACTCCAAGAAAATTATCTTTAAAAATTGTTTTTGTGGGAAAACGTAGGTAACATAAAAATCGCCATGTCACCACTTTTAAGTGTGTAATACCGCGGCGTTAAGCATCATTCACAATGTTGTGCAACCCTCCTCTCCATCTATTTCCAGAACTTTGTCATCATCCTTAACAGAAACTCGGTACCCACTATACAATCATTCCCCAGTCCTCTCTTTCCCTGCCCCTGGAAACGCCTACCGAGAGTTTGCAGCGTCTTCACTGTATTCTGAGTCCCTCAGCTTTATGATTTGGGGGGAACCCTAATCGTCATAAGCCAGTTGCTCTGTTCCACACCCCTGGCTGCAGCGATTCAGCCAAGAATGCAAAACTGAAAAATAATACATCAGAAAGGCATCTTTACCGAGGATTCTGGTCCCTGAGTGATATGGTGTGTAGATGTGAGGCCTGGAATCACGGCAGCTATTTTGCCTCCTCGAGGAAGAGTTTGAAGCAGCCAGTTAGAAAACCCCTTTCTCTTAATTTAGACCACTTTGAGTTGGGTTTCTCTTACCAAATGTAAAATCCTGACTGATTAAACTCTTCTTGAGAGAATTTAAAAATAAAGTGAGGAAATGTTCATTTATGGGTTTATGTCCAGACATCACAATCCATGCCTTCAACCGGGTAAAACAAAATTCTCCTTTTGAGATTTTTGTTTAAGATTCCAGGAGAAACATATGAACGCATGAGGAAGGGTTCCTCAGAGCATAAAGGGACAAAAGAGTGTAATTATTCAGTACGTGGCATTTAAATTCCAGCTCAATCACTTATTTGTCAGCTCATTTTTTCCCTCACCTGCAGCATGTGGAAGTTCCTGGGCCAGGGATCCAACCTAAGCCACAGTAGCCATCTGGGATGCTGCAATGACAATACCAGATCCTTAACCCAGTGAGCCACAAGGGAACTCCACCTTTTTTTTTTTTTTTAATTGCTCTGGGCTTAAGTTTCCTTGTCTGCAGAAGAATGTTAATTAGTGTTCCTCCTGCTCTTTATACACAGACTGTTGTAAGAATGAACTGAGTTTATACATGGAACATCTTCAGAAGACTACCTGTGTATTTGACTGAGTAGCTCAAACAACAGAGATTTATTTATTTTTTCCCAGAGTTCCAGAGGCTGGAAGTCCAAGACACTGGCAGGCTTGGTTTCCTCTGAGGGCTCTCTCCTTGACTTGCAGATGACAACCCTCTGTCTGCTTCTTTACGTGGTCTTTCTTTTGTGTACATGTACCCCTGGTATCTGTGTGTGTGTCCAAATTTCCATTTCTCATAAGAACACCAATCTGATTGGATTGGGGACCCACCTTACTGGCCTCATTTTAGCTTACCCCTTGAAAGACCCTATCTCTAAATACGGTTACCTCCTGAGGTTCTAGGGGCTGAAATTTCAACATATGAATTTTGGTGGGGTGGGGGGGATATAACTCAAATGAATCATCTGGAACACAGACGTTGCTCCATAAATGTTGATACTGTTGACTTAAAAAATATTCACAACTTACAAGTCGAGAGCTAAATTTTCTTTGGGGGCAAAATGAGGACTACAGCCCAGGAGGCAGCATTTCAGCTCTAAAATACTACTCCAAAGAGGCAGGGAGGAAGATCAATACATGTGTGATTTTGGTGAAGGTACATGCAAGCGAGTACACATTTACACAAGGTAGCTGCTGGCACTGAGAAGCTTGCTATTAGCCACAAGGAGCAGACATCACCATGAAGGATTTTCGTGCTCTTCTAGAGACGACGAGATGCAAGAATTGAGCCCATAAAATATTCTCCTGAAAACATCTAACTGTCTGAAGACCTGCTCTGCCAGTTTTCCCAGAGCACAGAGCGCCTGCTCAGGGGGCGCTGTGGGTGGGCAGCTACAGTGGCTCAGGATTCAATCCAGGTAGAGGCAGGTGGCCGGTTCCAAACTCCAGCATTGTAGGTCAAATCCCCTGGGAGGCCTGGTGTGTGAACACAAAGCTGCAGATTTCAATCTCCTTAGGAAGGGCAGGAAATTATGGCTTCAAACTCAAAAGCAGGTTCTGCAGAGGAGGCAAAGCTGAAAACCTAAGCAGGGCTCTGAAGAAGGATGGCTGCTCTTTTATTCATGACAGAAGGACCCATGTGATTTCTCGGTGCTCCGGTGGGGGCGGGAGCGCCACGGAGCCACAGAAGGTTTCCTCGGGCAGGAAGACCCCTCAGCCCTGGAGAGAAAGACAGGGAAGGAGGGAGAGTCCCAGTCCAAGGAGCACCTCAAGGAGAGCCAGCCATCCTGCTAAGTCCCAGAGGACACCACTGCCTTTTTCACTTGGTGGCGAGAGAACTGGACTGTAAATGGGGTGTGAAATGCTAAATGTGAGCGAACTTTAAGCAATTGACATGGTGTTTCTGCTTCATTACCAATTTCATTTTTCCTGCTCGCCAAGTCGGAGAAAATGTTTCTGGTTTCCAGTTCTTGCTAAGAGACGAAGAACGTTAGGGGTGGACTCAAGTTGGATGGACCACAGATATGCCTCCGTTCCTGCCCTTTTCTTAGTTTTCATCCCTTGGTTTGGCTTTGAAGGGAGAAGGAATCGGAGGGAAAGCGCTGGCTCACAGCCTCCCTCAGGCTGGGGCTCGAGCTCTTTCTATTCCCTGCCTCACGACCAGGCAGGAGGGACGAAGAGGTTCCCCACCTGCTCAGCCGCGTGCCTCCCACCCTCTTGCTGAGCGCATGCGTGGTTCTCGAAGGTTTGCATTTGTCATGTTAACCTTCCAGAGGTCTTTTTTTTTTTTTTTTTTTTTTTTTTTTTTTTTTTTGCGTCTTCGCATATTTTGTCCATCTCTCACATATTTGGCCATGGCAGGACACGTTCTTCCAAATATTATGCATTGCAACTCTTCCACTGCCTTACCAACTGCACCGTGGGTTTGCATCTATCAGCAAACCAGTAACAATTGTAAGCTACTCCATCCAGGAGGCTGCCAAGCACACAACAGCCCAGTTCAGGAGTTGTTACATTTTTCTCCCTTCAGTATTGGTGCATTTTGTTGCGTATTTAATTTCATGCTTACTCCTTAATATTTTAGAAAAGTGAGTTAAAAAAAAGAAAGAGAGAAGCAAAGGGAGTTCCCTGGCGACTGAGCCAGTTAAGGATCTGATGTGGTCACTGCGGTGGCTCAGGTTCGATCCCTGGCCAGGAACTTTCCCATGCCTTGGGAGTAGCATAAATAAGTAAATAAATAAAATGTTTAGGAAAATGAAGTAAAAAAAAAAAAGATTAAAGCTGATAATAAGTTTCACAAATTTAGTACATGGGTGACAAAGATGGAAAGCTAGTGAGGGTTCATTTAGAATGGAAAAGCAATGAGGTCCTATTGTATAGCACAGGGAACCATATCCAATCTCTTGTGATAGAAGATAATATGAGAAAAAGAATGCGTATATATGTATGACTGGGTCACTTTGCCGTACAGCCAAAACTGACAACATTGTAAATCAACTGGACTTTAATTAAAAAAATTAAAAAAAAGAGAGCTAGCAAGGGTTGAGTTAGCGTCAATGGATTGTAAACTGGGCATTGACAGGTTTAACTGTGAAGAAAAAGATCAGAAAGAATAACGAAAATTCTGAGAAACGTGTCATCAGACATTATGGGGAAACAGTGAGGTGTAATTAAAAGTTCGAGACTGTTTTTCACTCTCTGGGAGTCTGTCTGTCACTGGACTTTCAACCTCAGCATCTTTGGGTGCTATCATTATAACTAGAATCAGCTGCTGTCTGGTGACTGGCACTTGGGCGGGGCTAATTTTAATCTGCAATCCTGATTGGACTTTTCTTTCTCATTCGGCTACTATGTAGATGAAAATAATAGCTATTTCCTTAAGAGACCAACCCCTAAGCATGACAGATGCTGCACCACCCCACTCACCCCAAGATTGTATATTGACTGAACAAAATTTAAAGAAACAAAGGCAAATTGGCCCTTTTATTACTCATCATGGCTCCTAATTCCACTATAGATGGAAATTTGTAGTCTTTTTTTTTTTTTGTCTTTTTGCCATTTCTTGGGCCGCTCCTGCGGCACATGGAGGTTCCCAGGCTAGGGGTCGAACCGGAGCTGTAGCCACGAGCCTACGCCAGAGCCACAGCAACGCAGGATCCGAGCTGCATCTGCAACCTACACCACAGCTCACGGCAACGCCGTTTCTTAACCCACTCAGCAAGGCCAGGGATCGAACCCGCAACCTCATGGTTCTTAATCGTATTCGTTAACCACTGCGCCACGACGAGAATTCCAGAAATTTGTATTCTTAGCTCTAATTAAAAAGTCCTTTTCCAGAGTTCCTGCTGTGGTTCAGCAGGTTAAGGACCCCACTAGTATCCATGAGGATGTGGGTTTGATGCTTGTCCTCATTCAGTGGGTTAGGATGCTGCTCAGATCTGGTATTGTGTGTTGGCCAGCAGCTGCAGCTCTGATTTCACCCCTAGCTTCAGGGACTTCCATATGCAGTGGATGTGGCTCTAAAAAGGAAAAAAAAAGTCCTTTTCCAAAAGTAATAGGCACAACTGAGATTGTACCCTCGGGGTCCAGATATAACCCTATCCCTTTTGTTCCTGGTTAAATGACATCTGACTTGTAAGAAACATGGGATTTCCACCAGAGGGCTCCCCTTCTGTTTTGTTTTTGTTTTTTTAGGGCTGCGCCTGAGGCATATGGAGGTTCCCAGTCTAGGGACCGAATAGGAGCTGTAACCGCTGGCCGATGCCACAGCCACAGCAAAGCCAAATGAGAGCCACGTCTGCAACCTACACCACAGCTCACAGCAAAGCCAGATCCTTAACCCACTGAGTGAGGCCTGGGATCGAACCAGAGTCCTCATGGATGCTAGTCAGATTCATTTCCACTGAAAGCCACGACAGGAACTCTGGACGCCCCTCCTTGAATGACCCAGCACTGCCAGGGCTTATGGGGTCTTCAGTCTGACCTCATTCTGAAGGAAAAAGGCACTGCGCATTCATTCATTCATCTTGCTGTTATTGCTCGTGATCCCCCAGTGTGGATTTTGAAAACTGTCAACAGTCCAACAGATCACCCCTCTTTGCTGAAGGATCTGTGCACAACTGTCCCCTGCTGTCCCTTTCCCTTGGCCTGAGCCATCTCCCAGTCTTACTCGGTGGACACAGCTCTTTCAGTGCCACAGGCAGGCCTCTCCCAGGCTACCAGTTGCCTCAGGAATGTAAGGTTTGGCGTCTGGCCAGTCTTGTTTCTGAACCCATGGTCCCCTTTCTTTGCCAAGGTGGTGGTGGTAGGGGGTAATGACACGGGCATATCTCCCCTCCAGGCCTGGCAGCTTCTCCTTTGCAAACTTTTGAACTCTGCAACCTGGCCCTAGAGTTCGGGAAGCTGGGGAGGATTAAACCATGAGAGGGAGGTAAAGAAAGAGCCACAGCTGTGGGCCTGAGACAGGACCCTGAGATCCAGTCCCAAGTCTTCCATTTGCTGGCAAAGTGATCTTGGTAACCCGAGGAACAAAAACCAAGCAGGAGGCATCACTCTCCCAGACTTCAGACAAGATTGCAAAGCTACAGTCATCACGACAGCGTGGTACTGGTACCAAAACAGACATACGGACCAATGGAACAGAATAGAGAGCCCAGAAATAAACCCAGACACCTATGGCCAATTAACCTTCTATAAAGGGGGCGAGAACATAAAATGGGAAAAGGTCTCTTCAGCAAATGGTCCTGGGAAAATTGGAGCGCTACATGTAAATCCGTGAAAATAGAATACACTCTCACACTATGCACAAAAATAAACTCACAATGGCTTAAAAACTTCAGCACAAGACCCCATAAAACTCCTGGAAGAGAACATAGGCAAAACATTCTCTGACTCAACTGTTACAAATGTTTTTTGAGCTCAGTCTCCCAAGGCAATAGAAGTTAAAACAAAAATAAACCAGTGGGACCTTATCAAACGTACAAGCTTTTGCACAGCAAAGGAAACAAACAAACAAACAAAGCCACCTTGTGGGCTTTTTGCCTCACTTCTGCTCAGAAACTTTGGCTGACGAAAGCAAATTAAATGTAAAACTGGGTAATAAAAAATATCAAAATGATAAAATGACGCAAAGGAGAGAGGAATCGATAATATCTTTTTCTGGACAGAATTTAATTACAGAGTGGGCCACCAGCTCTGTCTCGGAGTTTCTCAGCAGCTGAATGAACGCTAGGAATCCATCAGCTTTTACAATTAGCTTTGCTGCTGAACCTTCAAGTAACTTTGTGATACACAGTTGACCACTCGGGTCCTTCTATCGTTAGCGAGGGAACGGCGACAACCCTGGCCAGTATCTTCATCTATGGTTTGGCAATTGTAACTAAAAAACTCCAAGATGGAGTAAAGCTGTTTGTTTGTTTGTTTTGTTTCGGGAATTCAGAAAGATAAGATTGGTTTCCAAACAGAATGCTAATACACTGGCATTGGCCTGGAAATACAGAGAAAACAACATGGAATCAAAAATACTCACAGCTCCCGTCGGCGTGGCTCAGCAGAAATGAGTCCGACTAGCATCTCTGAGGACGCAGGCTCAATGCCTGGCCTCGCTAAATGGGTTAAAGGATCCGGCATTGCCGTCAGCTGTGGTGTAGGTCACAGATGCAGCTTGTATCCTGCATGGCTATGGCCGTGGCTGTGGTGTAGGCTAGAGGCTACAGCTCTGATTTAACCTCTAGCCTGGGAACCTCTATGTGCCTCAGGTGTGGCTCTCACAAGACAAAGAAAAACAAAAACCAAAAAACTTCCCAGTCCTCCTTAGCCTTTGGTTACTCCTTGAATTATCTTTTTGTTTTGACTGCACCTGTGGCAGGAGCCAGTTCCCCAGGCCAGGGATAGAACCAGCCTCACAGCAGTGATGAAGCTGAGTCCTTAACTTCTACGCCACCAGGGAACTCCACTCCTTGCATTACTTTTGGACAAAGAACAGTTTTATTTAGTACACAGTTTATATTTTTAAACGAACCAACCAGATTTCCCCAATCCATTTTAAATGATGAGAATTTCATTAGTCCTCGCGTGAAAACAGAAGCCATTTACTTAAGGTCTAATGACTCTATAAAACTTGAAAGTTTTTGACCCAGAGGCGAGTTGTCTCCTCTATTTTTGTGCCTGAAAAGACTTAACACAACCTGTCCTTTCCCCTCCAATGCAATGATATAATTTCAAAAACTCCGAAGATACTATGATTATGTTTCAAGCACTAAAGAAAGATGAAAGGATGAGTTCTTCCTGGACTCCTGATTTAGGAATTTTTTTTTTTTTTTTTTGCCTTTTATTTATTTTTTTTTGCAGGGAAAGCAAAATAGAGTTTGAAGAAAAGATAAAATTAGGAGCCACAGTAAATGATCTGTAAAGTCAGTGTAAGCTTTAAAGTTGCGGCTACATGTATGACGTGTCTGTTGCTGCGTAATGAACACACATAAAACTAGGAGGCTTGAAACAACACGCACTTATTATCCCATAGTTTTTGTGGGTCCCGAGTCGAGGCCCAGGACAGCTGGATCCCCTGCTCAGGTGCTCACAGGACCGCAATCAAGGTTTCAGCCAGGACTGGGGTCTCATCTAATACTTGAGGCGGGGGGGGGTGGGGGGTGTCCTCAGTTCCTTGCTCCCTGGGCCTTTACTAGCAAGGTTGCTGGCTTCCTAAAGCCAGCAAGGGAGAGGCAGTCTCAGTAAGATGAGAATTACAATCATACCTAATGTAGTCTCCTGTTTGCATTATCTTGGTTGTATTCAATAAGTTAGAAGCAGAGTTCCCTGGTGGTTTAGCAGGTTAAGGAGCCAGCACTGTCACAGCTGTGGCTCAGGGTGCTGCTGTGGCGAGGGTTCAATCCCGAGCCTGGGGACTTCTGCCTGCTGAGGGCTCAGCATCCCTCCCCGTAAATGTCAGAAGCAAGTCACAGGTGCCAGCCACCCACAGGTGAAGAGGAATATACAGCAGCGTGAAACCAGGAGGTAGGGACCATGGGAACCACCTTAGTACACAAAAGAGACAACTGCGTGTTGCCATCAATTTCAAATACAAGCTGCACAAACGATGGGGGACTGGCAATCACATTTCCAAAGCCAAACAAGCAGCAACCACTGTGGCCCCTGCTCCTCGATCTTCTTCTCGTCTGTTCTTCAGGGTCTCCTGCCAACACTATCCTCCCTTGCAGCTCTTCTTCCCTCGCTACCTGCCTTCAGTTTCTGGCAATTGCTTCCTCCTCGTTTCTGAAGTTTAAACTCTTGATTCTCACTGTCAGAGTTTGAATAAAAGCACCTCACCTGTGTCAGCTGGAGATGAACACTTGCCACCTGCCTCTACACGAATTGAATCACGAGCCACTGCAGCTTCTGACCATCAGCACCCCCTGAAATGAGCTCAGGGTGGAGACCAGGAAGGAGGTGCTTTGTACTCTGGGAAAACTGGCAGAACAGGGCCTCAGATAGGTATTTTCAGGAGAAGATTTTATGAACCTAATTCTTGCATCTCCTCGTATGTAAAAAAACAAAAACAAAAACAAAAACCATTAAAATCCTTCATCAATGGAGTTCCCGTTGTGGTGCAGTGGTTGATGAGTCTGACTAGGAACCATGAAATTGCAGGTTCGATCCCTGGCCTTGCTCAGTGGGTTAAGGATCTGGCGTTGCCATGAGCTGTGGCGTAGGTCTCAGATGCAGCTCGGATCCCTAGTTGCTGTGGCTGTGGCTGTGGCCGGCAGCAACAGCTCCGATTGGACCCCTAGCCTGGGAGCCTCCATATGCCGAGGGAGCTGCCCTAGAAAAGGCAAAAAAAAAAAAAAAAAGACCAAAAAAAAAAAAAAAAACTTCATCAAGATGTCTGCTCCTCTGACTAGCAGCAACCTTCTGCAAATTCTGTGCTGGATGGCATGTACCTCCCCGCTTCACCAAAATCACATATACCTCCCGCCCTACCTCTTGGCAGTGGTGTTTCAGAGCTCTCTGAAATGCTGCCTCATGGGTTATAGGCCTCACTGTGCCCCCAATATAACTGAACTCACAGCTTTCAAGATGTGCTTTTTTTTCCCCAGTCAAAGCATGAAATTGGTGCTGAAACTTGGCCCCTGTCTGCCATTGCCAAATAGCAATGTGGAGACAGAGTTTTGGGTGAAGGAGAAAAAGTCAGCTTTATTTGCTTTATTCGCCATGGCAAAGGGGGCCACGGGAGGCTAATGCCTTAAAGACTGTGCCCCTCTTGGGAGAGACTGGGAGGCAGTTTTATAGTTTTGAGAGTGGAAAATAGGGCCGCAGATAAGCATCAGGGAAGAGACAAGCTCGACTTGTCTTTCAAAGCTGGTGGCTAGGGGCCCCGGGACTGGTTCTGGTGGTCCTCCTTCTTCCTGGAATGAAGATGCTTCATCAAGAAGTTCTTCCTTTTGCTGGGGGTTTCACTTCTGCAGAAAGGCTCAAAGGTATTGCTGTGCATGTTCCTTGAGGGGGAATCAGGACCCTGCCTCAAGCCTGCACTATTATTTCTTTTTTTTTTTTTTTGTCTTTTCTAGGGCCGCTCTGGAGGCATATGGAGGGTCCCAGGCTAGGGGTGGAATCGGAGCTGTAGCCTCCTCTGGACTACACCACAGCTCATGGCATTGCCGGATCGTTAACCCACTGAGCAAGGGCAGGGATCGAACCCGCAACCTCATGGTTCCTAGTCGGATTCGTTAACCACTGTGCCACAACAGGAACCCCGAGGCTGCACTATTATCTCTTGAGGGCTCCTCCCTGGTCTCTGCATCCCCTCCCTTCGCCGATTAGCCACGGCCCTTTGGAACGCTGGGAAGATCCTGAGGCTGAGGCTTTTTCCCAAAAAGCAAGAAATGGGGGTAGCAGAAGCAGAAAGGCTTGTGTGCCCAGGAGCCCGCAGAGCGCCAGCTCAGTTACAAGATCATCTGTCTTCCCTCATCCTCAAAGATCCTCAAGGGGCTTCTTCAAAAATAGCATCTTCTCTTCCTCCTTCCTTCTCTCGCTCTGTTTACCAATCCATCCACCCCCCGCCTTCCGACTCCCTGTTTTGAAGAGTTTCCCACTTTACCCACTCGAAGTCTCCTCTTTCATTCATTCCCCGAGGACCCAACGGGTTTGGGAAAAACTGAAAAACTTGCTGGTGCTCATTTCATGCTGAAGAGAGATGTGTTTTCCAGAGCCGAGCTCATCTCCGTGTGGCATCTCATCTCACTCAGGCCCAGATCTCAAAGTTTTTTTTTTTTTTTGTGGTGCAATGAGGTCATCTTGGTGCTTTTTAAGGTGACTCTCTGGGAGTTCCCATCGTGGCTCAGTGGTTAACGAATCCGACTAGAAACCATGAGGTTGCAGGTTCAATCCCTGGCCTTGCTCAGTGGGTTAAGCATCTGGCGTTGCCGTGAGCTGTGGTGTAGGTCGAAGACGTGGCTTGGATCCCGCGTTGCTGTGACTCTGGGGTAGGCCGGTGGCTACAGCTCCGATATGACCCCCAGCCTGGAAACCTCCATATGCTGCAGGAACAGCCCAAGAAATGGCAAAAAGACAATAAATAAATAAATAAAGTGACTTTCTGCAATTAGTTCCTGAGTTAGGTCCCACCTCCCTGACTGCCTTTTGTCCAGCAGCTGTTTGTGTTTCCTTCTGGTCTAGGAGGCAGTTCTGAAGGCCACGCCCAGAAGCCATTGGACGAAATGACCTCGGTGCAGAAGCAAGAGCTTCCTTGCCCTACAAGGTCCCCTGCATCCATCCTCTCTCCAGACCAACGGGAGAAATTTGCTGGGCTTTTTTTTTTTTTTTTTTTCCTGCCTCATTCAAGGCCCTGACCGTTTTCCTTGCAATTGGGCTTTTCCATGTTTGACTCTTCCCACTTTGAAGTAAGAACAGACTTCTTAGTAAGAGCAATAAGGCACATTCAGGCGGACATTAGACGCCTAAGGATCTAGGGGTGCTTCACTCTTTTCCTTTCTTCATGCTTTGCAACTGTGATTAACTCAAGCACAGCCCACCCTTCACCATTTCTTGGTGCTTAATTAAGAAACATCGCAGAATTTTCTCCCTATTAGTTTCAGGCAGATTAGAAGGGGAAAAAAAATTTAGCAGATGCTAAAGAGTCTTTCCAACGATTTGCAGATTAGGAGAATGCCTTTATAGAGCTTCCAAAGTGTTCCCTGGCTGCTTCTGCCAGAGTTGAAAAGAATTTAGTGGCTGAGAACTTAATGAAAAGCCAAGAATGCTCTGACAAAGAACTCCTGGGCAGCTATTACTCTGGCTCCAAAGAGTTATTGCAAATTAAATTTTATCCGTGTCCTTTATGATCTATATCAGGCAGTGGGTGTAACAATATGACTGAAATATTCTTGTCTTACACTGTTAATAGAAGGGCACGTCCATTAATATACGTGTACCCAGCAGGAACCGTGAAATGGTGCGCTCCAGTTGGAAAGCTGGGTATCGTATTGGCAACTTCATAGGCAAAAGACAGGGTAAAAGCAATGTGAGTTTGGGGACAGGGTAATTACTGTCACCATCTGGTAACACAATTCTTTATCTGAACTCAAACCTCTTCTGCGTTTTAAACGCTGATGAGGCATCTTGCTAGGCGACCAAATGCAGGATTACTTTTTAAATGTTACCTTGAAATGTTGTCAAGATTGCCTTTGTCTAATAACACAATATCACATCTGGCATGATTGCCATCATGGTAAAGCAGACTCTTTTAATTGTATTTATTAAGCACTTTCCAAAGATGCATAATCACCAACATGAGTTGGCGTTAATAGAGAGTCATTAGTCAGCTCGGGCTTCAATATTTGTGGAAAAGTCAGGCTCAGCGAGAAACACATAGTGAATGGAAAGCAGGCACAAAGCACAAGATCCCTGCAGCCCACTCCTTCCCTGGATGGATGGGAGCAGTGCATTTCACAGTCGAGCTGCCTGGAGATTTCTGAGCACCGTCTCTCAAATATTTGGCATGAAATACCATGAGCTAAACAAGCACGAGGAACACAGCAGCTAAGGGGCACCTGATGGGGAGAAATGGTATTTACTTTAATGACCGCGGCTTAGGAAATTGCCATATTCCACACTGGGTTAATAAAGGCTTAGGGCGAAGTGAAGAGGGAACGGCAGCCGGGCAGGACCACGAGCTGGAGGAAATGTCAAATGCCTTCTTCTAGTTGTCGCCGAAACGTCAGAACACTTCTCTCCCCTCCGCTCCTGGGTCCCCCGCCCCCCGCCCCCATCCCCAGGGCCAGAGCAGGGCTGGGGTAGAAAAGAATGACGATCGGGCTCATTCAGCAGCTCGCCTGGTATTTTCTGACAGCACGAGGATGATGGGGTGCTGCACACAGAGTACGAAATAGGAAGGCATGATGATAAAGCCGTAATTCAGTCAAGAAGTTAGATGATCTCTTAAATATCTCAGAGCCAGTGTGGTTTGTCTCGATGTCACCAAGATCCCGAGAGACGGAGCAACAACTTTGCTCGTCAATATTTTGCCTCGTTTCTTTCTTTTGAGTATGAGAAGTTTGGGAAAACAACAACAACCCCCCCCCAGGTCTCCATTTGATCAGTTTTTCTAGCCCATGTATATTTATGTGCATATACGTAGGGCTTAATGTATATCCTTCCAGAGCCATGCATGCTCCCTTACCCCAGGGTTGGTACAGGAAATACAATTTTAAAATCCTGGCAGAGGAAAAGCATATATGGAAATGAGACGATCCTTGACTATTTTTCATGCACTTTGCCTGCAGAGAAGCCCACACGAGATCATTATTTCAAAAGTAGGCTCCTTCCTTCTTTTATGCGACTGCAGAGTGGGCGGAACTTGGCCTCCACTCAATCGGGGCTGTGGACCTCTTCGAGGACCCACACTGTGTTTCCAGCTCTGGTGATCTCCACATTTGTCTTTTCTTCCAGCTTTTATTGAGATACACTTGGCAGATAACATTGTGCAAGTTTAAGGCGCACCCTGTGCTGATAGGATACACTTATATGTTGCAAAATGATGACTACTGTAGCCTTAGCTAATATCCCTGTTATGTCACATCATGTCCATTTTTTTTTTTTTTTTATATGGGGAGAATATCTAAGATCTAGTCTCTGAGTTCCCTTTGTGGTTCAGCAGATTAGGGACCCGACATAGCCTCCGTGAGGATGTGTGTTCAATCCCTGGCCTTGCTTAGTGGGTTAAGGATCTGCCGTTGCTGAAAGCTGCTGTGTAGGTTGCAGCTGCTGTGTAGGATCCTGTGTTGCTATGGCTGTGGTGTAGGCCGGCAGCTACAGCTCCGATTTGACCCCTAGCCTGGGAACCTCCATATGCCATGGGTGCTGCCCTAAAAAGACAAAAAACAAAAAACAACAAAAAACCCCCTGTCATCAGTAACTTAAATTCTCTCACGTAAGGAGGGCAATGATGTGAGGTGAAAACCACCCATAAAAGGAGCTCTAACTCCAGGAAGAAGGAAGGCTCATGGTTCACCACACCCAGGTCTTTGTTTTAACTGAGAAAACCGTCACCTGGATTTCCATTCAGCTGGGTCTCGGTGTCATAATTTCGAGATGCAGTCAATTTAGTCAACAAAGCAGCCAGACTAGTTGGCTGTTTGAATTGACTAATTGTTGGGTTGTTTGGATTTATATATTGCATCTACTGGACCGCCTGAGCAGGCAATAAATTACAGACCAGACTAATGTGTAGGAGGAATCCCTGCGAGTCAGGAGAAGCTCTGTGGACGCCTTGCTTTCTGTGCATCCAATGCCTAACCCACATTGACAAACAGCAAGAAAGCAGATTTGGCATGCTGTTGCTGTTGCTGTTGTGGCATCCCAGCAGTTTTCAGTTCAGTGCTATGCAAGAAACCCAGAATTAGTCATTTATTTCCTTAGGGATTTTAATTTTGGAGTTCCCATTGTGGCTCAGCAGGTTAAGGACCTGACATTGTCTCCGTGAGGATGCGGGTTCGATCCCTGGCCTCCTCAGTGGGGTAAGGATCTGGCATTACTGTAAGCTACAGCGTGGGTTGAGGATGCTGCTCTGATCCAGTGTTGCCATGGCGGTGGTGCAGGCCAGCAGCTGCAGCGCCAGTTCAACCCCTAGTCTGGGAGCTTTCACATGCCGCAGGTGCAGCAAAACAAAACTAAAACCCCTGAACCCCTCAGGGTTTTCATTTTGAAAACAATTGAATATAGAAAGCAACTAAATGGCACTACATCTCCGAATAAAGTTTTTAATGTCTATACTCTGAGCAAGTAAACATCTATGAATGCCTGTTCACACACTTGTTGCCAATTCTCAGAACACCCTTGGATAATTCAATTGTCTGTGTCATAAAAAAAAAAAAAAAAAAAACGAAATTGTCCTTATGATCTGCCACTTTTCTGTCACAGATCTTAGTTCCCATCACGGCCTTGCCTGAGTGACTGGGCAAGGTAATTAATCTCACTCTGTTTCATTTTATTCAGTATCAAACAAGCATTATTATTCATTCCTACGCCATAGCGATGATAGAAAGATCTGAGCAGAGGGCTTTGCTAAAATGAACTTTAAAATACAAATAAGTGCCCCCAACACGGCCTCCGTGTGGAGTGGGATCCTTTTAGGGTTCTGGCTTCCCCAGGTGATAAAAGACCTTCTCTTTGACTATTAAGCCTAGCGTGGCTCCCCAGTTGAACCCCTCAGCCACCTCCCACCATCCAACATCTCACTTACTGTCCCCAGACACATGGGGCTACACAGATCCCTCCTGGGCTGAGATCCTTGCATCTCCTTTTGCTCTGCCTGGGAAATCTCTGCCCCTAGACCTGTGCATGGCATCTCCTTTCCATTATGAGATCTCAGCCAGAGTGTCACCTGGGGAGGCTCTCCTGGTCCCCCCCACCTCCCACCCCCACCGCCCGCCTCCCCGGCTCCTTGGTCACTACCCCCTTTCTATTACCGCTCCCTCATGGCGTCATGCTCTGGTACCCAAGCTGTGTCTGTCACCTTTTGAAAGAAGACTGTTGGAGTTTCACTGTGGCTCACTGGTAATGAACCTGACTAGTATCCATGAGGATGAGGGTTCAATCCCTGGTCTGGCTCAGTGGGTTAAGGATCTCACGTTGCCTTGAGCTGTGGTGTAGGCCAGCAGCTGCAGCTCCGATTTGACGTCTAGCCTGGGAACTTCCGTATGCCGTGGGTGCGGTCCTTAAAATATAAATAAAGAAAAAGAAAGAAAAGAAAGATGACTATTATTGCCTAAGTCAATTTTTTATTTTATTTTAAAACTCCGCTGACATTTGTTTCTAAAGAAGAGCAGGCACCTTTATTTAAGGCACATACTCTTCCGCGTGCCTTGCATCCAGTTTGTTCCTCTTCTTTCTGCTTCTCTCCAAGCCTGGACACTTACCATGTAAAATTCCTTTTTCTTGGTCTGCTTTCTATTTCAAGGTGTGCAAGAGCACGAGCTTCTAAAGCAGGCTTCGAAGGCAGAGACACGTAATTCCTCCTGGCTTTGCTGTGCGCTCCATTTACGAGCCGACAAAACATGTTTGGCCTCAAGTTTCTATCAGCAAATTAATGTGTCCGTGGAATGGAGAGGTATTTGCACTAAATGCATTGGGAATGTCTGTTTGAACAGACAGAATTGTGGCTACATCTTTCTAGCTATTTCGCAAGTTAGTATTTTAAAAAGCAATGTCATCTCTCATATTTGTGTGTATATTTGGACCATCAGTCCATTTATCCAGAGAGAAAATTAAACACCATTGACAAAAGTGACTGTTTTATTATTTTTTTTTCCAAAACCATTTGGAAGTTTTTCCTTGCCATGAAATTGGTTTCGGTTTATTTCCAAATAGTATTTGTTATAATCTAGTTTTTGGATGGAATTATCTTAAGGTTCTTTAGCAGTTTTGTAGAAATCACTTTTCTTAGTAGGAATGAGCATAGTAAAAATATGAGCTAAATTATAATGTTAAATGTTATATTTGTAATAACCTTATTTATATGGATTCCTTTATTTATTTATTTATTTAGCTTTTTAGGGCTACAGGTGCGTCATATGGAGGTTCCCAGGCTAGGGGTTGAAATGGAGTTACAGCTGCCAGCCTACACCACAGCCATAGCAATGCAGGATCTGAGCCTCGTCTGTGACCTATACCACAGCTCATGGCAACACCGGATCCTCAACCCACTGAGCGAGGTCAGGGATTGAACCTGCATCCTCATGTATACAGGTCAGTTTCATTACCGCTGAGCCACTAGGGGAGCACCTTAAAAGGGCATTCTGGAAATGTGATGTATTTGTAACAATCGTGGTTAACTGCAGTAAAGAATACATACTTCCCAGCTAGTGGTTTTGACAACCAGTGATTGGCACCTAGACCAGGTTTAGCAATGAGCAGAAGTTTAATAAATATTTGCTAAATGAATCTTTAACATGCTGTGTAATGTTTAGCATTCCTGAGAGCAGGGAACTTTCAGAAATATAAAAAGCAATGCAACTTGCTGAGTTTGCAAAGTGTTAGTCCTTTTACATATTACATTATTTTTCTGACCTCATGACAAAGTATTGACATCAGTTATCAAGCGACTAAATTTTAGTTTTAAGAAACCAATACTGGAGTTCCTGTCGTGGCGCAATGGAAATGAATCTGACTAGGAACCATGAGGTTGTGGTTTCGATCCCAGGCCTCGCTCAGTGGGTTAAGGATCTGGTGTTGCTGTGAGCTGTGGTGTGGGTTGCAGACATGGCTCGGATCCTGAGTTGCTGTGGCCGTGGTGTAGGCTAGCGGCTACAGGTCTGATTAGACCCCTAACCTGGGAACCTCCATATGATGAGGGTTCGTCCTTGAAAAGACTGAAAAGACAAAAAAAACAGAAAAAAAAAAAAAAAGAAAAAAGAAAACCAATACAAAATAAGAGAGGTGCAGTATCTTTCATACAAGTTTGGAAAATGCTACATGTTCTAAATTTTTTTTGTATTTTGTTTTTTTTCTTTTTAATGACTACAACTGTGGCTTATGGAAGTTCCTGGGTTAGGGGTCGAATGGACCCGCAGCTGCCGGCCTATGCCACAGTCAGAGCAACTCTGGGTCCCAGCCATGTCTGTGACCTACTCGGCAGCTTGTGGCAATGCCAGATGCTTAACCCACTAAGCAAGGCCAGGGATCGAATCCTCACCCTCAGAGAGACAAGGTCAGGTCCTTAACCGGCTGATCCACCGTGAGAAATACATGTTCTATGGTTTTAAAAGTTCTTGATTTCAAATGCCAAATGTATGGGTAAGTGGTGTTGATTTAATCTGTGGTTCTTTTCCTTTGCTTTAAAAAATGTTGCACCTTCTAAAAATCTCTCCAAAAAAATTCAAGAGCTCTGAAATGTAGACTATGACAATAATTAAGAAAAGGCAGAAAGGGCACTGGTAGATTTTTAAAAACTATTTTAATACAAGATTAATAGCAATTTTCTATCCAAATCAGAAATGAAAAAAATCTTAACCCAAATAATATTCATTTGACAGTCACAGAAAGTTTTAGGTTTGATTGGTGCACACGTTTGTCCTGCATATATGTTTATGCACAGAGACCTCACTACGATGCCATCCCGAGGTGGCTTTTCACGGAAGCACCTCATTACAAGGCAAGGTCAAAGATTCCGGTAACGCTTCCACTTTCACTGAGGTTCAAATGGCCCCATGCTAGGCTGAGTCCCGTGCTGTCGCAAACCACGATATAGCAAGGCTCCAGAATGCATACAAATCAATACTGTATTTGTAGAACTTGGCCTAAAACTAAACATCGGCTAATGTCTACACCGAGGAGGAACACGTTGCAAATTTCTAAGTTGTGGTCTCCTTACGCTTCTGCTGGCAAAGCGCAACTGTCCCTCCCCTCCCCCACCCCTTTTTAAAGTCCAAAGTCAGATTTGTTAGTGACTGTAAGTGAATGAAAATGAGTCTGAATTTCCGCAAGTCTTGCTAAGGTCGAAACTTGCCTTTGCTAACCCTTCCACCCTTAATCAAAGCACCTGACAATTAGCCTTGCAAAGAGAAGTGCGAAAAGAATCACAACTCAGGAATTTGCTAAGGTTTTATTCCTCCTTGGGGACTTTAGTTGGTGTTCAGTGTGTAGCCAACACACGTATGTGATGGCTAAGGAATTAAAATAGGCTAATGTCTGCAGCAGGGAACATAAATTAAATATCAGGGTTCTGCGTTCCAGTAATATTTTCACTGTGTTTGATTTGCAGAATGTTACTTGTATAACGACTATTTCTTGTCAATGAAGAATCGTGTTTTTCAGTGTAGACAAAGTAGTATTTTCTATCCCTTACCCTTAAAGCAGGTAATACCAGGTCCGTATTGGGGTAAGTCACGGTAAGGGAGTCAGATTGCTAGTGTCTATGATGGCTCTAATCAGAGTCCCGACTCGATCTTCATGCAAGCGAGAGAAAGTTGTCGCCACTGTCCTCCAGTACAGAACCACAAGCGAAGCTCCAACTCGTGAATTTGCAATCCGTTCTTCTCTGCTAAAGACTTTAGCCTCTGTTTAGCTTTTGTTATAACATATACAAAGTATAATATACACCCATTACAGACGTGTATTTGTTAGAAAAATACATATTATAACTAAAGAACATGTAAATAGAGGCACTTCAATAAGCTAAGTGTTCGCAGGGAGGAGCATCACCCCAACAACTTCCAGCGTCCGATTTCAGGGAGCCCATTCCTCTCTACTCGTAACAGAGGTTATGATGTGATCAGAGAATTTAGGGGACATCGGAGCAAGGGAGAGCAGGTCAGGAAAAACAATGGGCATCATGGCATCCCCTATCCCTGTGCTCAAACGAGAGAAATTAATTTGGCGGGGGGAGGAGGAGATCCCCAAATCCTTCCTGAAATGGGTTCACTAGATTAAACTAATTGCCTTAGGACGCAAAAGAAAGTCTCACGTTAAATTGGTGTGAAAATCATATGACGCACTAGGATGATGACAGGAACCAGGAAGAACAATCTGAATGGTATTTTGACCACAGCCACGCAGGGGACGAGTCTTGTGGCATCACTAACTGATAGCGATTTCAGCTGTCTTCCTGGCTCAGGTGGGTCACGATAGCTCACCAATATGAATAATAATGATGATGAAGATGTCGAATGAAGCAGGCGTTTATATATTATCTGTGTGTTTAGTGTGTACAGAACATGGGTTCACATTCATTAATATAAACGGTATTCATACACATGCACAGAAACGTTTGCGGGTGAAAACACATGGCAAACAAGGCATTCGGATCTATTTCACGGAAAACAATGCAGAGAGATTTTTTTTAAAGGAAAGACTTGGAGCTTAAAGCCATAAAAACGAGTTATGACTCAAATACTCTGGAAAATCAACATGGATTTAATTTGTATTGCACCTTAATTATTGGAGAAAGACAATACTGATTTCTGAACATACAACGCAATGAACAACATAAATGGTTGGTCCTTCATAAAGATGTTGTACGTGTAATTGGTGTTAGGAAGCTGAAGTTTGGCAGTGAAATGGATGGTTTTCTGGATGTATGTAGTGCTGAATTAGGTTAAGGGTTAATTTCATAAAGATTGAAATGAAAAGATGCCACAAAATCTCTCAGAATCCTATGTTCCATATTCCATTAGGCATACGAGTAACAGATGATTCTAAATACTCTCAGTTTTGCAAAAGTGCTCGAGTATACTTAATACTACTGTGCTGCATGTGTTCTACTGAAATGTGACGACTAAATCAATAACTCATTGCAATTTGGATGAGTACAGAGATCGAAAAAAATATCATCTAGGTGCCAGTGGGTTAATTACCATGTGACTGGCATATGATGGTGTCTTGAAACATGACTTTTCCTAACCCGAGATGCATCATGAAAACCAAAAACACATGGATAGCCAACTGTATTCATAGAGCCCCAGTTTGGTTTATTTTGCTTCTCTCTGTCAGGGGGAGCAAAATGCCTGGCGTTGGCATACCTGGCAGATCAGTTAGGCTGCGGCTCTGAATTGGCCTCTTGAATTAGGACATTTCTCCAAGTGCCAAGCAGGAATCCTAGGCTGAAGACGTCGTACATAAAAGCAATGCCTTTGCGTGAATAACACATTCTTATGCATACAGTTTCCATCACCGGGAAATTTCCACACACCCATCGCTCTGTCCTTGAGTTTGGTACAGACCGGAGTACCCAGGACCAAGCAAGCTCACGCGAGAAGGGTGTGCCCTGGCAAACTTTTAATAAATGGACAGTTAGATACGTAAAAATTTCTCTTTCTTGGTTCTTGGTGCTCACAGATCATCGGGGAGTCCCTTCTCTGAGCAGCACAAAACAAGAAGAGCTGGTTGACAAAACATTTTCGTTACAAAGGTGTGTCAACCCTGAGCTTGGAATTAAGAAGTTAAAATCTGTGATTTATATATATATAGATATAAAAATAGATGATCATACTAAGACTAAAAAAGTGAAAGAAATCTCCATGTCAATACTATATATATATATATATTTTTGTCTTGACTTTTTTTTGTTGTGAGTTATTTTGTAAGAGAATGCCCTTGTGATGCAGAAACCAATTGACACAAAGCAAACGGTTAAAAATGAAAACTCACTGATGGGTCTAATTGCTTACTGGTCCATTAAAAGAACTCTTCCTTGGGGGGAGGGGAATGAGCAGAGGGCAGAAACATCTAATTCACGTCAAGCCCGGGGCTAAAGCAAAGTGATTGTATTGGTGAAGATTGTTTTCATGTCAGACTCTTGAGGAGGAGGAATTCATGCGGATGTCCACTAGGAACCCAAGATGAAGGGGAAAATCTGTGCCAATTGGATACAGTGGACAGATAGGAAAAGAATTAAGGAAAATGGTGCCATTACTGATACTGACGTTGGGGGGAGGGCGAGAGGGAGGTGCTGAGTTGTAGCAGATTTTGCTCTGGTCCTAAAGATGGAATGCTACATTTACTGTCAGTACCTCCAAACCAGTTTGGCCATGTGTGGTTGCAGTGCAAGACCTCTAAGACAACCGTGTATTTTCACTGCATGAAAACAATTTCAAACGCTCTCCCATAAGCATTCTGTAAACCTGATTTGTCACAGAAAAGCTTACACTGGGCGTTGGCTGGCAATGCCCAACATATAGTGTTAAAGCTCTTTTATTTTTCTCTCTTGTCTGCTTCTTTGTTGAAAAGGCAGTTGTCTCGGGGTTTGGGCTGATTTTGCAAGGAAAATTATTTTCTTCCTATTTTTCTTAATGGGGAAAAAAAAAAAAAAACTCACAACGTGAGATTCCTTTACTTCTGCAGCATAAAAGCAAATGAAGGTAAGAAAAATCTCCTGGTACGAAAGATTTGAGTAAGAATTCACTAGAATTAAACAAGGTCCCCACAGATAGCTGAAGGAAAGAGGAAGCAGTCAGTCTGGCACCCGGTACTCTTTGGGAAAACAAAAAGGGGGGCAGCGTGCAGTGCTGCCCGCTTCTCATAGAAAACGGTAAAGTTTTGTGGCATGGTCCATCGTCCAAGAGGGTAAGAAAAGAAGTGAGTTGTTGGCTGTTCAAATAGCTAAAATGCAGTTTCATCTGACCAAACGCCCCGGATTATCTGCACAGTCTCTGCGACACCAGGGCGATGCAGACGAGACATCCTGAGAGCAGGGAGGGCCCCGGCTGCGCTGCAGAAGAGTCTACTTCTCTCCTGTCGGGATCTACTGCAGGGGCCTCTGTAGTGACAAACTCAAACTCTGTAGGACACACGTCATCCATGCAGCCACTGCCACTCCCCGAGCCACTGGATTCATCGCCTGGTGTGGATAGATTGAAAAAGAAGGTTAGGCGCAAGCCAGCAAAGAGTGGGGCACATGGAGGTTTGGCCATAGTCATGGAAGGGGACATCTCCCCAGCCCAGGGTGCCCCACCTCCCTACAAGGGGATTGTGTTTAATGGGTAGGTGTGTGATGGGGGGGGACTGTATCCAAGTATCTAAATAGACATTTGAAACAGTGTCAGTTGATATCCAGAGTTACCCAATTAAAAAAACCCAAACAAACGTGAATTTCAGACCCAATGGGAGGCCACAGCTGCCATGTTGGAATGCAAAATGGATTTCTCACTCTGGCCAAGATTTAAATGACTGTAAGAAGTTTCATTCTTCACACTTTTTGAATCTCAGTGCCAGTGTTCTCAGCAGATATGCTTTTAGAAAGGCCTTTGGAGGGATATTTGAAAGGGAACCATTGACGAGGAAGACCAACAATGCAAGGAGGAAATCAGAGGAAAGCAGCACATAGTTGTGGAAGGCACATGTTATTCCCATTTTTGGCTACTTTTTTCCACCAATTGTTCTCCTCCCAAGTGCAAGGATGGATTCCAACTCAATCACTGGTTGACCAACCAGAGCTGAAGGCCAATGTGACCTGCTGCTTGTTTTTATATGGCCCATAATTCCAAGAATTTTTTTTTTTATATTTTCAAGTGTTTGGTAAACAGAAACAAAAACAAAAGGAATAACATTTAGTGACATGTCAGGAGTGTATATCTGAAATCTAGACCTCAGTGACCATACATAAAGTTATACTGGAACACAGACACACCCAATCACTTACGGATTGTTTAATTCTGCATTCACGTATGGACCTCCAAGCAGAACATGTTTAAGACCTGGCTCTTTACGGAGAGCGTTTGCCATTCCCTGCTTGAAACCAATGCCCAGGGGTCCACCTGGTATACTGTCTTAGCCTGGCATCTTCCCTGCTTGCCCACTATGCTTTCTGGGCCTCCTCTTTTCCCACGTCCGACTGCTTGGTTCCATCATGTTTCTCAAACTCTGTGTCTCAGACCCGGGTCCCAGTTCAGTCTCCATATACGTGCAAAGACTTATCCCCATTTACAGCTCTATTATTTGATTGCTTGCTTGCTTGTTCCCTCATGAGAATGTATACTTGTTGAGGGCAGAAACTTTGTGTATACTGTTCATTTCTCTATTCTTATTGACTTGAATGGTCCCTAGCATACAGCGGGTGCACAATAAATACTTATTGAATAATTGCATGTGCCTCTAGGCAGTTTCTTCAACTTCCTTCAGTTTCTCCAACTCAATAGATACTGACAACAACATTTACCTTGTTGTGGATACATGAAGAATTCCTGACACAATGTGTGATGGCACCAAACCCAGTGTGTGCAATGATGTCTAATGGAAAACATACGGTTCCTATGGCAAAAATGATCCAGATATTAACCTGCTGTCTTTTATTTAAGTAAATGAGGAGAAGCCAGTTAGTTTCACTAGGATCTGTGTCCTCACCTGTGAAAATGAGAATAATTGTTATCTCTTGGCAGAATTGTTATGGGTTCTCAGATGATGTTGCTGGGAGGGCTCAGGAAACGGTAAACCTGGTAATGGCATTTGCTATTTCCTTCACGTGCTCAGTGAGTCCATTCGGTGGCCCTAAACACTTCCCTACTGGCCTGAAATAGTGCTGAGCGCCGTTAAGACTGGGGCCATCTTGGCTGCTCGAGGCTGCTTAAGCTGAGCCAAGGTAATGTAGGGACTTTTCCAATGGCCCTCGGAGAAGCAAGGCTCAACTCACCTCAGCTCTTTCTTGTTTCAAATGGGACATCTAAACACCACAGGAGATCACTTGAATACACTATACCAGGTTCTTAACATTTTCTCTAATTTATCTTTAGTGGCCTTTACAAGGGGGAAAATGCCCGTTAATTAAATTCAGAGATATCACAATGGCTAAGGGAATTATTCTAAACACGGGTATTATGAACAAGAAGTAATATAACCTTTACAAAGATATTATGATGAGGATTTAGAATATTAAACATGTGGTAAGCAAATAATGGCAGGAGATTCTAGCTGAGGAAAAGAAGGACCCCGCCGCTTTCGGAAGAGGAATCACAAATGCAGGTATCTAAGGGGCAATTTTTACAAAATGTCAAAAGCAATAAGGGTGATGATGGCTATAAGATGTGATAGTGGTTGATATGACAGACACTCTCTTCCAGGAGAAGGCCAAGTCCAGTGCTGGGGTTAGAGCAAAGTGATGCTCTTGAGTGTGGCTGATTTTCATTTTCTTTTCAGGGGAAATCCAGCAAGATCTCTCCTCGAGGACATGCCATGAGCTTTGCAGACCGACAGGTGTGCAACCTCTTTAGGCCAGAGAGGAGAGCGAACCAAGGCCAACATCAACTCATTCCCATGTACTTTGAATTATTTATTCCTATGGTCATTCTCTAGATAATAAAGCATTTTATTAGATGGAGAAGACAGAACAGGTACATTAAGCAGAGGGATGCGAAGGCATGAACGGAGGAGAAGCAGCAAAGGCTAAAACCTTGTGTAGTTTTCTCTTCTGAAGAGGGAAGGGGAGGTTTAGTAAAGAGGAAGAGAAATAATGGGAGGACTGAGGAATTTCACAGCAAGCCCATCAGGTTGGCACTTATCCTGCACTTAGAAAGCTAATTTTGGGGTTATTTAAAATGGAATTAAGCACTAAAAATTTTCTGCAGGGGCCAGCTTGGTAGGATGATGGTTGAGACTCAGATGACTCCATATCTTCCGTCTGTAACTTGTTTTTTTCTGTCTCATTAATCCAAGCACGCAAGCATCATCTTTTGCTTCAGTGACCAAATTACAGAATCACTGGCAATTCCACATCTTATGTTCAAGAATTCTTTTACTAAGAACTTTCTCTATAAGGATATATATTGGGAAAAAAACCCCAAAAACAAACAAACAAACAAACAAAAAAACGTGGCCTTTATAGTTACACATCTAGAAAACCACTTAGCCAAATGCCAAATACACTCAGTTTCATTCAGTGTGCATTTAACAGTCATTCGCATCTCTTCTATAACTTTGGGATCTTTAATAAAAGAGTCATGTGTAATACTGCATCAGCGTTTTGCTATTTCTTTTGGTATTTCAGATACAAATGATGGGTCATGTATGTGCGTGACGGGAGAGAATGAACACAATTGACTTGATGGCACACTATATTATCTTAGCTCCTTTACACACGGCATCAAATGAACCTCTCAACAATCCTTACTCAGGAATGCCTCCTATGCAGTAGAAGAGGAACTTGAGACTCCAGAAAGAATTTGTTCATAAGTGATAAAACTGGAATTCCGGCCAGCCTGGTCTGAGTGAGCAAGAGAAAATTCTTCTCTTGATGGTTAGGAGGAGATTGGGGGCAGAGACATAATGCCATTGGGGAAAGGAGAAAGGAAAAGCATTCCTTTGCTGCCTCATCATTAATAGATCAACCAGCAGATGAAACTCAGGTTTAGCTTTGGTATAGCTGAATGTCCGCCACTGAAACTATTCCTTAAGGAGTCCCCACTGTGGGTTGAGTGGTGTATGTTGCAGCTGCAGCTCAGGTTTGATCCCTGGCCTGGGAACTTCCATATGCCATAGGTACAGCCAAAAAAGAAAAAAAGAAAAAGAATAAAGAAACTATTCCTTAAGAGCAATTATGGAGTTCCTGCTGTGGCGCAGTGTGTTAAGAATCTGACTGCAGCAGCTTGGGTCGCTGCAGAGACGCAGGTTCGATCCCTGGCCCAGCACAGTGGGTTAAAGGAACCATACAGCTGAAGCTGCACCATAGGTTGCAGCTGGGGGCTTGGATTCAGTCTTTGGCCTGGGAACTTCCATATGCTGTGGGTGTAGCCATTAAAAAAAAAAAAAAAAAAAAAAAAAAGCAATTATGATTTTAGCAGTATCCTACGTTTTACGGATCAGAGCTCTCTGCACCAGTGGCTGCAAAAGCTTTGCAGATGGGGTGAGAATGACAAAGTACGCATTGCTCTGGAAGAAGGATGATGGCATCATCTTCTATAACCGTCTTCCTTCTGGAGGTTATGGGTGCTGCTAAGGGCTTGCTTTCTTTCTTTCTTTTTTTTTTTTTTTTGTCTTTTTTTGCTATTTCTTGGGCCACTCCTGCGGCCTATGGAGGTTCCCAGGCTAGGGGTCCAATCGGAGCTGTAGCCATTGGCCTACGCCAGAGCCACAGCAATGCGGGATCCGAGCCGCGTCTGCAACCTACACCACATCTCACGGCAACGCCGGATTGTTAACCCACTGAGCAACCTCATGGTTCCTAGTCGGATTTGTTAACCACTGAACCATGACGGGAACTCCGCTAAGGGCTTTCTTACTTGTGTCCTGGAAGTTGACGTCATTGCCGTTGTAGGCATTCTTCAGCTTGTTGGTCATCACGCGGAGAGCCATGATCTGCTGCCTGATGAACGTGTCGGGCCGCGTGATGTCCACGTCCACCTCGGGGTTGTTGATCTGGTTGGTCAGCCCATCATTCATGATCTCAGGCAAGTATCTGCAGGGCGGGGGAGGGAGAAGACAGATGAGGGTGAGACGGGAGGGACCTCGAAACCAGATTCTGTTCTGAACAGTGAGCCCAAACATTGGCAAAAACTGGGCTCGGTTCCTGGAAAAAAGGCCAAACAGTGAAAACAAGGCATATACTTTCCCAGAGAAAGATGTGGCTAAAATGGCATCTGAGTAGTTTCTAAATGGCACCGAATTCTTAGGTGGCCTTGCCTACCAATGACTGCTCGGCTGGAGGAATTACAGAAATGATTATTTATTTATTTATTTTTTTGTCTTTTTGCCTTTTCTTGGGCCGCTCCCGCAGCATATGGAGGTTCCCAGGCTAGGGGTCTAATCAGAGCTGTAGCCGCCGGCCTGCGCCAGAGCCACAGCAACGCAGGATCCAAGCCGCGTCTGCAACCTACACCACAGCTCATGGCAACGCCGGATCGTTAACCCACTGAGCAAGGTCAGGGATCGAACCCGAAACCTCATGGTTCCTAGTTGGATTTGTTAACCACTGCGCCACGACGGGAACTCCCAGAAATGATTATTTAGAATTAACTACACTTTTTCCCTCCTGCCCAAGCATTAGATACTTATATCAGGGACGCGACAGCTTCCTCAGTGATTCTGCAAATTTTGCTTGTGAGACAGGGAGCTTGTAAATTGCATATCCTCTTAGAGCGTTCCCTCGTATGAGGATGCCCTTTCTCAACTGAGGAGGTCCTACCTCAGGTTTTAATCAAACTTCTGGGTACCAAAAAACCCATCTTTGGGAAGTTGGAGGAGCAATCAGTGATCATTGGAATATTTAAATGTTCATTAAGGGTTTTTATTTAGTAATAGAATCTTGGGGTCTAACTCATTATTGAGTAAAAGAGAAGAGCCAGATCGAAAGGTTCTTTAATTCTCTTGCTTGCACTGAAATGTCAAATGTAGGGAACTATTTCTCTCACTTGTGCTACAGTGTCAAATATTTAGTCTTTCCAACATCAACTGCCTGAGCTGCCCACGTGTATCCATACCAGTGGAGACTAGAGATCTTAGCCAAGTACTTGGAGCGGCTCCGACTCCTTCCTCTCATGACTTGTGGGTTTTCAGGGCCCCTACTCTTCGCGCCAGGCTCTCCCACTTGCAGCTTCTGCCATTTCCTCTGCCCTCCCTGGAGCGCAGAAGGCTACCGCAGCGTCAAAGGGACTCCCTGATTCCCTTGTCCCTGTCTTTCTATTCTAATGCATCCTGCGTGAGCTGTCTGGCCAACTTTCATGAAATTTTGCCTCCATCATGTCACTCTTTTTAAAAACTTGACGATGGTATCTGATGTCTATGGGGTGCTGACTAAATGCCAGGCACCGGGCTAAGCATTCAAAGTTCCGTCTCCCAGCAAGTCTAGGAGGTAGGTAATATTTCACCCCCGTTTTGTATAATAGAAAACTGAGGCTGAGTGAGCATAAGGAACTGTGCACAGCCACAGAGCTAATGGATCTAACTTCAGAACCCCTGGGCTCAAACACTGCACCATGCTGCCTGGTCGATCCTAAACCACAAGTCACACTTTAGGGCTCCGTAATCAGAGCTCATCCATCTCGCCTTTGCTTTCTTAGCCTGCAACACTTCCTTCAAGATACCCTCCTGGTCTTATGGAATCTTCTCCCTGGATCCATCTTATCTTTTGCCACTTAAGTCCCAAATATCTTTCAAGATCAGCTCAAGCCTCACTTCCTCTTTTAAGATGTTTTCCAGCTTCTAGGGATCAGCTCACCCTCTCAAGTTTGCAGGGCACTTCGTGCATCGCACAAAAGTCATCTTCCGAGGGAGGGAGTTGGGACTGAAATCCAGCCTGAGTGCAGCTGCAGGAGACCCTTCACCAAAAGGGGTGCCACTTTCTTTCCTTTTGTGGGAATGTTTTCATTTTAGAAAATTTTGGTACACAACCAAGTAGAGATAATAGCATAGGGAACCCTTCCATACCCATCCGGGTGCCTTTTTCTCATTCCTACAAAGGCACTCTATTTCTCTGCGTTCCGGTAAGAAACGGATGGCACACCCAAAGGAGCAATAAAGACGAGACTATTTACAAAGGTGTGAACAGGGTTAAAGGAAACCAGCCAGGATGGCGAAGAACCCTGGGGCCGGACAGCAGGAGGGACCAGAGGAACTGAAGCTGCTACCAGAAAGCACAAGAACCAAAACCCCAGGACGGGGCCAGATGACACTGCACCTGCCAAACCAAGGCGCTTCGGGGAGGGAGCCCAGGGAATGATCCCCTGACCTCTCCAGTCCCGCCTGCTGACCTCCAGCTGTTGCTTCCCATTGGCTGAACCCAACTGGATGCCTGCGGGCAAGGATACCCAGGGAAGCCTGCTGTAGAGGACCCCTTCAGCGCACAGACCAGGGCGGAGGGGTGCAGTGGATCTCCAGGGGAGTCAGAAGCCTCTCCTAGTGTTGCTTGAAAGCTGAAACCCTTCCCTTCCCTAGTTGGTCCTTTATTTACATATTCTCGTACAATATACTGCTGCTTACAATTCTCCCCCTTCCTGCAGGTTATTTTCCAAATTTCCGAAACCAAAGCCTCTATCCATCAGCCTCCGAAAGAAGAAATAGAAAAGCACAGAGAAACGTTTATATTTAGGCCATTTTTCAGGTATTGAAATCTCATGCATGATGTATTTGTGTACGAACGGGTTTACCCATTTTAAATCAGAGGTCCCCGAATAGGCTCCATGCTTTCATCTGTATCTTGAACAAAATCGACTTTATGATGTTCACCACATAATGAATAATAAAACACACAGCGTGCACTGAAAATTCTTTCTCCTAAAACTTTACAGAATTCATTACCTTAAAAAATGTCCTAATTGAAATTTAAAAAGTCATGGAACTGTATTTCTTAATTTTTGCAGGAACCGTAAGGTTTGTGTTGCCTTTTAATGTATCTGGTGTACCAATAATATTTTGTTAGGTTCTGAGATTGTCTTCCTGATATAAAGTGCTAAAATATGATATTGGATTAACTGTTACTGACATTCAATTATATTAGGTCTTGCATGGAATTAACAACAGCGAGGGCAGCCTCGGCTGGCACAGGAGGCAAGAGGGGCTGAAAGGTGCCCATCGGCTCTGGCATGGCCCCTCGACCTTCTGGACAATTATCCCTGCAGCTGTACCTATGCTGAGTCAGAGGAAGGCTTTGTTTCTCTCAGCTGCTGTGCGCACTGCACTCGCCAAGACTCGTTTATCAGAAGCTGTGACAGCTTATGTGGGGTTGCAGCCCTTGGGAATCTGAGCTCACAGGAACTATACAGACTGCCAAAGAAACCAGCTCTAACCGAGCCTGCCCATGCTCAGCTCCTTACAGCAAAAACAAGTAACAATACACCCCTGTCCTCAAGAACCTTCACTCCTTTCAGTGTATTCAAAGGGTAACTTGAGAGACAATGGGGAAACTTACATCGGAAAACACAGTTGAACAGGAAAAGGGCTGTTTTGTCACTCCAGGGGTACATCCAGAGGGTGCGGATGCCCAGAGTGCAGCCTGAGGGAGCAATGGAAGCCCAGTTGGGCACCAGGCCATTTATTTGTTGCCTCTCCTGTTTGATCTCTTTCTATGCTGCTCATCTTTTGCAAGACTGGACGCATCTTTGAGCCCATCTTATGCTTCCCCTTATTAGATTTTGCACCAGCTGTCTGGCATGACAGCATTCTCTTTTTGCATGTCACAGCTCCGGGAGGCACAGCAAGAGTCTTGCTGCAGACAGTCCAGGTTCCAAAGCTGGATGCCCATTTGCTGGGAGCAGGGAGAACCCAGAAATGAGGATAAGTTAGAGGGGTGTCTCTGTTCACCAATAGCTCATCTGTGGCGTGGAACATGAACGGCTTCCCTGACCCATGTTGGTCACCTTCTGTTTTGTAAAAGCAGCTGTAGGGACTAAATTTATAGCAGTTTTGCAGAATTATTTTCTCCCTCCCTCTCTCTCTTTCTCTCTAGCTGCTCGGGCCAGGATCAGATCCAAGTGAAAATCTCAACCTAAACTGCAGCTGCAGCAATGCCAGATCCTTAACCCACTGTGCTGGGCTGGGGATTGAACCTGCATCCCAGGGCTCCCAAGATGCTGCCGATCTCATTGCACCACTGAAGGAATGCCTTGCAGGTTTTTTTTTTTTTTTTTTTTTTTTGCACATCTGCTATGGTCTGTGTGTTTGTATTCTCCCCAAAGCGACATGCTGAAAAATCTGATACCCAAGGTGATGGTATGAGAAGGTGAGGCCTCTGGCAGGTGATTAGATCGTGAGGGCTCTGTGCTCATTAGTGGGGGTCAGAGCTCTCGTTAGAGGCCACACAGGGCGTCCTAGCCCCTTCTGTCATGTGAGGATACAAGAGAAGCCTTCACCCCAGAAGGGGTCCTGGTGGAGGAAGTTCCTTTGGTGCTTGCTATACATGACAATGCCCTGAGACACTGCTGACTCAGGGCCCTACCATTCCTAGGCTGGGGCCTGCTGAAGCAGGGAGAAACTGGAACTCTTGTGCACGGCTAGAGGGAAAGTAAAATGGTGTATTGGGATGGAAAACGGTATGGCAGTTCTTCAAAAAAATAAAAATAGGGTTTCTATTGTCCACTCTGACAATATCCATGAGGATGCAGGTTCCCTGGCCTCCCCCAGTGGGTTAAGGATATGGCTTTGCCACAAACCGTGGCATAGGTTGCAGATATGGCTTGGATCTGGTATTGCTGTGGTTGTGGTGTCGGCCAGCAGCTGCCGCTTCACTTCAACCCCTAGCCTGGGAAACTGCATATGCTGCAGGTGTAGCCATAAAAAGAAGAGGAAAAAAAAGTAAAAAAAGTAAAAACGGAATTACCAGATGATCCAGCAATTCCACTTCTGGGTGCGCAGCCAAAAGAATTGAAAGAAAGGACTTGAACAGATATTCATCCTCCTGCGTTGACAGCAGCTTATTTACAACGGCCGGAAGCAACCCACGTGTCCACTGACAGATACATGAATAAATAAGATGTGGTCTATACGTATAATAATTCAGCCTTCCAAAGGAAGGAAATTCGCAAGCATGCTAACCTAGATGAACCTTAAAGACATTGTGCTCAGTGAAATAAGCCAATCACAGAGGGACAAATGTATCATTTCACTTGCATAAAGCACCTGACATGGTCAGATTCATAGAGACAGGAAGCAGAAAGGTGGTTGCCCGGGGCTGGGGGGATGGAGGCGTGCGGAGTCAGTGTGTAATGGGTGCAGGGTTTTAGTTTAAGAAGATGTGAATGTCTGTGGATGGATGGTGGTGATGGTTGCACAATCATGTGACTGGACTTAATGGCACTGAACCGGACACTTAAAAATAGTTAAAATGGTAAATTTTATGTTATGTATGTTTTACCACAGTTTAAAAAAAATCGAAGTTTTCTGTATGATTTTTTCCTGAAGTTCTTGATATAGATGACTTTTTTCCCTCTCCATTTTTCCTGACTGACAAGGGGAATTACTCAAAACATACTGTGACTTTAGGTTTTAAGTGGATTTATAAATCCTTAAAGATTGTTGAGCTGCAGTTGCCTGTGGCATTAGATACTTCAATGACATGTGACAAGGTGACATGGTCAAAGGCACAGAGACTGATCCGGGGCACCTGAGATCTCTCTGGGACCCAGCAAGTGTCATCGTGGGCAAGTCACTTAGCTACTCTATACATATACATAAATGACTGTATATATCCCTTATATAATTATATATAATTCCTATATAATTATATATAATCTTATATATATAATCCCTTATATAATTATATATCATCCCTTATATAATTATATGTAATAATATAATTATACATAATATAGCTCATATAATTATATACAATCCCTTATGCAGTTATTTTTTTAAACAATTTTATAGCCACACCTGTGGCATATGGAAGTTACTGGGCTGGGCCAGGAATTGAACCCATGCCTCCGCAGCCACCTGAGCCACTGCAGTCAGGTTCTTAACCCGCTATGCCACAGTGGGAACTCCTATAATTATTTTTATATTTATAGGATAATACTTACCTTATTTGCTTCATAAGCTACCATATTAAGTGACGCTCTATGAAAATGCTTGATGAATATAATATGCTATGTGACTGCGATGCATTCCTATGAAAATTGGGTTGCTCACATGGCTCCCTCGAACGCCAAACCTGTTTCTTAGCAGGGGCTGGTGGCAGCAGCCTTCCCAGTTTTAAAGCCTGAATTCATGGACAGGAGAATGATTTGCCGTGGCTTTCCTCCAGCTGGAGAATGTGTGGCATGAAATGGTTTGGAACTCTTAGAGGACATGCAGCTCATTGGTGGCGCCAATGATCAGAAGCTAAATTCTCGGACTTGGCCTCTTAACTCGTTGGCAGGAGCTGCCAACACCATCCTTTCTCGGTAGAACTGGAGTCAGCAAACTCCAGGGTGCCTGGGAAAGGAGAGCCACGAGCCCGTTCTCAGGGCTGCTGAGCTGTCGACAGCAACATGCATCTTTCCTCCTATGAGTAGCCACATTTTTCATCACTTGCAGGTGGGGTCCCTTTCCCCTGGGACAGTGAGCCTCCGTGGGGTCCTCTGTCCTCAGGATCCCAGAGAAGGGATGTGGCCTTTCAGCAACGCCAGCTGGGATAGTTGCCAGTTCTCTTCCTAGACAGACGTCCCCCTTTGCCCAGGTGTTTGCCAGGCTGGGCGTGCATCAGACATTTCACAGTCGTTTCAAACACAGCTGGAGGGCTTTGGGACATACCCTGCAATCAGACTGAGACAATATTGTCCGGCCAGACCTGCCAAGTCACTGTCTCTGATTGATTTCTCATCACCACGCGCCGTTTCGTTCCTCTTCTGGCTGTGCTAATCTACCCACTCCAGTTTCTTGGCTTAGGCAAGCCACTCAGCGGCTGCTGAGTATGACTGACCAATTTTCTAGATTTTTCCATGTTTCCTATTTCTTACAATTTACTGTATTTACCTCCTGGCCCCAGGAAGGATTTCCTTGGGAGACCACAGTTATTTCTGTGAGGATCAGCGCCTTCAAAGACAGCAGGGGCTCCCAGCCAAAGCTATGTTTCCAATAGATCCAATTAATCCCTGCCCCTCAGCTGGCATCTTGATTGCCTCCTTCTGGAAAGCATCTTAAAGAAAGGACACAGTGGTGGCAAAACACTAACTTCCAAGGAGCGGAGGCAGAAAGCTGTTTTATCCATGTTATGAGAGAGAAGGAGGAATCTGGTTGTAAGGGACTCAGGAACCCTGAAGACCCTGCCATCGCGTGCCCTGCATCCTGAAAGCCACGTGCTCCTGGGACTTGCCTCAGGCCAGCTCTCCCTGTGTTCCTTCTGCCCCATCGCACCGTCTCCCGCATTCCCCTCACCTACTGAATGCCTGGGAGCTTAGAAAAAGGATCCCCAGGAAGAGAACACAATCCTCAAGGAAGACACAGATCACTCACCGTGGCCACGGTCTCAAAAGTGAGACTCTGCCTCAACCAGAGCAGAAATGGAAGAGCCTATGCGAACATCCCGAGGGCTTTATTTTTTTCCTCTGCTGCTGCCTGACGGCACTCGAACCTCTGTGTGCCAGCCATAGGAAGTTTTATTTCCTTGCTTTCCTGCCTGCCCTCCAATCCTTTTCTAGCTCCGGTGTGGTCTGCTCATTCTGGCCACCAGCTGCCCAGAACGCCCTTGTCAGGAGTGACAGATGACTCTCCTGTCCTCCTCGTGGCTCTGGGTTCATCCTGGAAGCTTTAGGAGGCTTATAGCTGTAACCTGCACTGTGACTCTGGTTTTTTTCCCCTTTGACTTTCTAGATGATTATTGATTTTCCTCCCTTACTTCCTAGCTCCCTTTCACTTTCTGTTTGCCCGAGATAAGTCAAGGTATTGCTGTGTCCTCTTTCATTTCTCTCTAAGAAGTTGCTTGGGTAAGTGAGAAATAGGCGAAGTTCTGCTTGCCAATTTACTTTCCCACTGGTCACTGAAGATGCACGCTGGGCTACTTTTCTTGAGTGGCAGACGCTGGCCTGAATTCTTTCTTAGATGTTCTGATAAAGTAGACTGTGCCTCTGGGTCTACCTGCTCTCGACAGAATGTCTGCATTCCACAAAGACCTATGCGTGGAAGCCCTGAGCCTCCATGTGATAGGTTTGGGAGGTGGGGTCTTGGGGAGGTAACTAGGTATAGAAGAGCTGGTAAAGGTGAAGCCTCTGTAATGGGATTCTTCTAAGAAGAAGAGATCAGAGCCCCCATCTCTCTGCCATGTGAGGGCATGCTAAGAAGAGGGTTCTCATTAGAACCCAAGCCCCTGGCACCCTGGCTTTGAACGTCAAGCCCCTGGGCTACGAGAAATAAATTTCTGTTGGCCAAGAAACACATGAAAAGATGTTCAATGTCACTCATTCTTAGAGAGATGCAAATCAAAACCACTCTGAGGTACCACCTTACACCAGCCAGAATGGCCATCATCCAAAAGGCTACAAACAATAAGTGCTGCAGAGGGTGTGGAGAAAAAGGAACCCTAGTACACTGTTGGTGGGATTGTAAATGGGTGCACCCACTGTGGAAAGCAGTATGGAGATGCCTCAGAAAACTAAACATAGAACTCCCATTTGATCCAGCAATCCCACTCCTGGGCATCTATCCAGAGAAAACCACGACTCGCAAAGACACATGTACTCCGATGTTCACTGCAGCTCTATTTACAATAGCCAAGACATGGAAACAACCTAAATGTCCATCCACAGAGGAGTGGATCCAGAAGATGTGGTACATATACACAATGGAATATTACTCGGCCATCAAAAAGAACGAAATACCAGCATTTTTAGCAACATGGATGGACCTAGAAACTATCCTGCTAAGTGAAGTCAGCCATACAATGAGACACCAACATCCAGTGATTTCACTGACATGTGGAATCTGAAAAAAGGACAGACAGAACTTCTTTGCAGAACAGATGCTGACTCATAGACATTGAAAAACTTATGGTCTCCGGAGGAGATAGTTTGGGGGGTGGGGTGATGTGCTTGGGCTGTGGGATAGAAATCCTGTGAGATCAGATTGTTATGATCATTATACAACTACCGATGTGATAAATTCATTTGAGCAATAAAAAAAAAATGAAAGAAAGAGAAATAAATTTCTGTCTTAGTCTCCCAGTCTTAAGCATTTGGTTATGGCAACCTGAGCTAATATAATAACTGAATCCGGTACTGACTAGGGATTCAAAGTATCCATCCTTGGTCCTCAAGGGCATCTCAGTTGAGAACCAAGTTTGTGCTGATAGTATACTGTATCCTGAAGGCTGCGCTGCATTTCAGACTTAAAATTCCCTCCCTCTTTTTACAGCCCGGCCTGCAGCATGTAGAGGTTCAAGGGCTAGGCATCAAATTGGAGCTGCAGCTGCTGGACTATACCACAGCCACAGCAGCACTGGATCCTTAAGCCTCCACAGGCATCCTCATGGAGACTATGCTAGGTCTTTAACCTATTAAGCCACAACAAGAACTCCTAAAATTCCCTCTTAATGCACTTTTTTTTTTTTTTTTTTTTTTTTTTTTTTTTTTTTTTTTTAAGGGCCCCAGGTACGGCATATGGACGTTCCCAGGCTAGGGGTCAAATGGGAGCTGCAGCTGCCGGCCTACACCACAGCCACAGCAATCCAGGATCTAAGCCACGTCTGCGGGCTACACGACAGCTCACAGCAAAGCGGGATCCTTAATCCACCGAGTGGGGCCAGGGGCTGAACCCGCATCCTCATGGATAGTAGTCGGGTTCATTTCCACTGAGCCACAGTGGAAATTCCTTGATGCGCTTCTGAAGCTTAGGCAATTTGTTGCTGAGATGACTTCAACCTGGCCTGGGCTCTGGCTGTCTCCAGTGGATGATGGTACAATGAACCACGTGACCTCCACAACCCTGTTGCTGTTGTTGTTTCTAATATAAGAAATACCCAGAGTTCCCGTCGTGGCGCAGTGGTTAACAAATCCGACTAGGAACCATGAGGTTGCGGGTTCGGTCCCTGCCCTTGCTCAGTGGGTTGACGATCTGGTGTTGCTGTGAGCTGTGGTGTAGGTTGCAGACGCGGCTCGGATCCTGTGTTGCTGTGGCTCTGGTGTAGACCAGCGGCTACAGCTCCGATTCAACCCCTAGCCTGGGAACCTCCATATGCCTCGAAAGTGGCCCGAGAAATGGCAAAAAGACAAAAAAAAAAAAAAAAAAAAAAAAAAAAAGAAATACCCCATTAAAGGAAACATCAAGGGCATCCTTGAAAACAGAAAGAAAACAGCAAATTGTAACATCCTCCCTGAGGCGTGTGTTCGAACTGAAAAAGGGAATATCTTACATATTAATAGGAACTTAAAGTAGGGCTGCCAGATAAAATACAGGGCTGTCAGTGAAATTTGAATTTCAGATAAACAATAAATCTTTTCTTTCTTTCTTTCTTTTTTTTTTTTTTAAAGTGTAAGTGCATTCCTCTTGGTGTCTGCTGTTTTTATGTGCTAAAATCTGGCAGCTCTGCCTTAGAGCCTTGCTACTCAAAGCATGGTCCCTGGACTGGCAACATCTGCAGCTCCTGGAAGCTTGTTAGAAATGCAGACTCCCAGTCCCATCCCAGACTTACTGAATCAGAATCTGCATTTTTCACAAGATCCTCCAGATTTCTGCCTGCACATTAATGTTTGAGAACTGCTTTTGAGTTTACAACCTATTCTCAAAGACCTTATTGCATTGGTATTTACTTATTTACTTTTTAGAGCCACACCTGCGTTATATGGAAGTTCCCAGGCTAGGGGTCAAATGCCACAGCCACAGCAACATCAGATCAGAGCCACATCTGCGACCTACGCTGCAGTTGGCGGCAGTGCTGGATCCTTAACCCACCAAGCGAGGCCAGGGATTGAACCTGCATCCTCATGGATATTAGCCACAACAAGAACTCCTGTATTGGTCTTTAAATTGTCCCAATAGGTTGGCAAAGGAAGGGGAAGCAGGGAAGAGCCTCTCTTGACCACCTGGTCTTGTCAGAACGGATATTTAAATGCTAACAGGGTCGTTGGTGCATCTGTGATTTCCTCCTGCAAAGAGCAAAACCTCTTCCTTCAACCCCATCTCTTGTTTCCAACCTACTCAGCTACTGAAGCAGACTGAGATGTGACAGAGATGGGTAAAGGTGGCAGCAGGGCACGAGGATGGGCTCATATTCTAGGGGAGCCACTGCTCCCATACCCTCGACCATCATCTCAACACAGCTGCTTTCACTCTGTGGTTGCCATAGCAGCCACATCTGTGTGTATCCTGTTCTATTTCAAGTCATCCTTAATTTCAACAGGTGCTCTTCATTTAGGAACAGCTCTTTGGGAAAATAGTATATACTGGAGTAAAGGGATATATCCACAGTAGGAGTCCTTCTGATTTCAGGAATGTTAACATGGGAAAGAGGCATGCTTCTGAACCAAGGGAGAATGGTAGAGGAGTATGGGGTAGCACTCAGAAAACAATCAGGAAAAAATGAGTGATGGCAGACAAGCCTGATCAGATACTTAGATGGGATACAAGGGCTGCAGGAGTGGATGTGAACTAAAGAATGTGGTTGAAGGAGTTAGATGGAGAAAATACAAAGAGAGGAAGAAATGTCCGAGTTATCAGCCGCCTCATCCCACAGGCTTGAGTTTAAACTCTCCAGATGGTGATAAGATCTATCAGTGCTAATCAGCATCACTTGATAGATTTTTTTTTTTTAAAGAATAGAAGTTCTGGTTCTTTATTTCACACAGATGACAAGAATAACTTTCTCTCTTTCTTTCCCTTTCCTTCCTCCCTTCCTTTCTTTCTTCCTTTCTTTCTTTCCTTCCTTCCTTCTTTCTCTCTACCTTCTTTCGTTCTTTCTTTTTCTTTTCTTTTCTTTCTTTCTTTCTTTCTTTCTTTCTTTCTTTCTTTCCTTCCTTCCTTCCTTCCCTCTTTCTTTTTTCTCTCTACCCCCTTCCTTCCTTCCTTTCTTTGCTTGCTAGCATTCCTAAACATTTAGGAAGGCCTATCATCTGAAAATCCATACTTTAAAAATAGGGAAAAAAATAGCTTGTCTGCATTACAAATTGATTTTTCAACTTCAAAAATAGTTCAGTGGAATTTTTAAAAATGAAAACTTCTCTTGTATGTTCCTAGAGCAATTAATATTTGGATAAGAAAACTCCAATTAAATTTCATTCCATGTGGAGTTCCCATCGTGGCGCAGCGGAAATGAATCCAACCAGGAACCACGAGGTTGAGGGTTAGATCCCTGGCCTCGCTCAGTGGATTAAGGATCTGGCGTTGCCATGAGCTGTGATGTAGGTCGCAGAAGCGGCTCGGATCTGGCATTGCTGTGGCTCTGGCGTAGGCCAGCAGCTACAGCCCTGATTAGATCCCTAGCCTGGGAACCTCCATATGCCACGGGTGCGGCCCTGAAAAGACAAAAGACCAAAAAAAAATTAATTCAGGAGTTCCCGTCGTGGCGCAGTGGTTAACGAATCCGACTAGGAACCATGAGGTTGCGGGTTCGATCCCTGCCCTTGCTCAGTGGGTTAAGGATCTGGCGTTGCTGTGAGCTGTGGGTAGGTTGCAGACGCGGCTCAGATCCTGTGTTGCTGTGGCTCTGGTGTAGGCTGGCGGCCACAGCTCCGATTTGACCCCTAGCCTGGGAACCTCCATATGCCACAGGAGCGGCCCAAGAAATAGCAAAAAGACAAAAAAAAAAATAATAATAATAATTCAATGTATTTATTGGTTATCTGCTTACAATACTATTAAATATAACATTATAGTAGTAAGAGTCCATTCCAGTGGAAGAATTACAAAGAAAGGAACTAACCTCCCCACCCCACGAAACTGTAACTTTGCAAGGGCAATGTAATTTGTGTCACAAATATTTGACAACTTTCTCTTTTTAATAATACACAGGGTTCAATTCTGGAATATTCCTGCAAATGATTTCATTGCATTAATTTGATGATTTCTCTCATCTGTATAAAATCCTCCAATGACTTCCCATGGGCCTCAGCATAAAATTCAAATCTAGTCCCTGAGTACTGATCCAAATGTATCTCCACCTATGTGGTCTTTTCTTTTTTTCTTTGTCTTTTTGCCTTTTCTAGGGCCACTCCCAAGCAGCATATGGAGTTCCCAGGCTAGGGGTCGAATCAGAGCTGTACCCACCAGTCTACACCTGAGCCACAGCAACGTGGGATCCGAGCCGCGTCTTCGACCTACACCACAGCTCACAGCAACGCCAGATCCTTAACCCATTGAGAAAGGTCAGGGATCGAACCCGAAACCTCATGGTTCCTAGTCGGATTCGTTAACCACTGCACCACCACAGGAACTCCTATGTGGTCCTTTCTTAGCCTATAGTCCAATGGGAGGGTACCCGAGGATCCAAAATCCACCATCCTGTCTCCAGCCGCTGTGCCTTTTCACGAGTTGACAGACACCATTGCCATGACACAGCACTGAATTCCCAGGGCCTTGCCTGGTGCCTGGGCTGAGGGGGTGCTTGACAGTACCGCCGATGGACTCAATGCAGGAATGCAGAGCCTCTCAATCTTTTCTAGAGCCAAGGATCTGTTTCATTTGTTCTCCTAACCTGGGGAGGGCAGTACGTAGCTGTCATTTGTTTTGGAGGCCAGGTAAGGCAGTGAAAGGCATTCTGCGCCAGGGTTTGAGAGATTTCATTTTTCACCCTTTCAGGTGGACAACCTGCGACTACTGGTTTATCCTGTCCAAGTTTCGACTGCATAGTGAGGAACGTAGCTGCAACATTCCAGGTTCCTCTCGCTCTCACTTCAATGGTCTTTATCTTTTCCATTTGTTTTCCTGATGGAGTATAGCCCCACCCTAGCCCTCCCCCAAACCTTTCTTTAAATTTCCTTTGCTAAGAAATTGCATGTGCACTAATACCCAGGGCCCTGTGTAACTATCCATGGGAATGTAGTTCAAAACACAGCCTCTGTGTTGGCCAAAGCTAAAGGGTAAACACAGGTGGGCAACAGAGCAGCTCGGAACATCAGCCACTTTATTCATTAGGCCATCTGGTCATCCTTGACATTGTCTTTTTGTACAGTCATTAGGCAAAGACTCATTAGAGGCTGTTAATTCGTAGCTGAATTTGCTGGCCCAAGGTCTCCTTCCTAAAGGCTGGACACTGATAAATTACTAAACATTTTTGAGGGGCATTTTGTCGATACCATGAATGTCTTTTTGTACCCTCACCATCTAAGGTTCGGGCACGGATATTTGTGGGTAACTTGAAATAACGACACTTCTTTCTACAGCGGTCTTGTTTTCACCTTGCTAAGTTCTTGCTAGCATGGCAAATAATATTACCAAGAGCTGCTAAGCACACGCACGTCAGTGGTGGAAGAAATGATACCAATGAGTGCCCCGCCTGCACTGCTGCCTTCTGAACTTAATATCCACAGATCTTCTTGTTCCCTTTTCATTACATCTACTTCGTATGCTTGAAACTGCCCAGTAAGATGCCAGAGCAAACCCACCTCTTAGCTTCTCCACCTGCTGGTTGATCCCCAAAGATTCCTTGAGTCCAATTTGCCAGCGGATCTGCCCACCTGCATCCCCCAGGTGGAGTGCTAGAGCAGAGTCCTCTCCAGGTGTCTTCCCTGCCCTCCAACTCCCAGACAGTTCCTGCGTCCAACTACTGCACCCTAGGAAAACTCAGGCCAAGCCCATTTCTGGGCTGAATCAAGAAGTTCAGAAATTCCACACTGGTAGCACTGGGCAGCAGAGCAGCAAAATGAGAACACAGCCATCTCTCATTCGGAGATTCCAATGGGACTTTCCAAAGCACAGGATCCATAAGAAGGCTTCTCTGGGTGTCTATTAGTTTCTTTCCCCCTTACCCTTTCAATGAGATTTCCATATTTTTTTTTCCTCCAAGGGTGGAAAAAAAAATTACAGTTGAATTGTCACTTCCTGATTAACTTGTGATGGAAAAAACCAGTAAGCTGTGCAAATTTAACTGTGGATAAAAATAGCTCCGCTACCTTAAAGTCATTAAGTGAACATAAAAAGCTCTTTGTGATCTCAGGATATCCGTAACCCGGCATCTGTCACCGTCCCTCCGTCCTCATCCAGAGGCGAGACATTCAGAACAAGGATTCCATGCTTAATGGCACCTTGAGAGTAAGTGCTCCCAGGTGCCCATCAAACCCGTCACTCTGAACAGCTGCCTGTTAAGTGACGACTTGTCCCTCCACCCTCCGCTGCCTTTTGCATAAACAGGTCTGCAGAGTGGTGCCAGGAGAGCCTCCCCGGGCTGGGTGTGCAATGCCCCATCCATCAGAATGGCCAGTCGCCCTCACCTGGCTTTGCTGTGCCCGTTCCAACATTCCTCTTCGTTGGACGTGCCCGCCGTCACGCTCTCGTCCTTGCAGATGGTGTAGGGCAGTGCCGACCAGACCTTTTTAGAGAGCTTCAGTTTCTCTTTAATGTCTGTGACCTGACCAAGAAAGCAAGGAGAGAGAGTGAACATTTTCCACGGGCGTCATCCACTTCTACCCAAGGACGCAGTGCAGGTGCGGGGTAGAGAGTCTGAGCTGGACTTTAACAGAGATACCACATTGCAGGATTTATTGCCTGGGAAAGCCTCACTTCCTCCTTCCTCCATCTCCCTCTAGCTCCTGGCAGAGTTCTCAAGTAACTGGCTCTTGGTTTTCCATCTTTCCTCTTCTCCCCTCCTTTGAATTAAGGAGCATCTCAACGGGCGCTGGGTCCCTCTCCAGCTGGGAGAAATAGGTGTTCCCTATTGCAAATGCCCTAAATATAGTCGCTAGGATTCATGTGCTTGGATGTCAGATTAGTGACTCTAAAACACCACATGAAGAGATACAACACTTTCCCCACGTGGCTACTTGTTTCTTTTGAGGAATGAATCTTGTCGCTAATTCAGCAGGTGGTAACCTCTGCTCTTGACCAACTGACAGGCCCACCCAGCACACTCTTGGATGATCAGCAGCAGTCCAGACCCACTTAAAAATCTCTAGCAGCTGAAGCAAAGGAATCATTCCAAATAGAGTTAAATGGAAAAGCCACAGCCTGATAGATGGATAGCCGGGAGGAGCAGAGTACCAGCATCTTTGTGTTTGCAAGCTCAGCACTGACTTTTCTCTCTCTCTCTCTTTTTTTTTTTTTTTTTTTTTTTTTTTTTGTAGACAGGGTAGGGAGATTCAGTATCATTTTGGCTCCCTAATTAGAATCTAGGTTAATGCAGTTGCAACCCTGATTTCCTATTCTGTATTCTGTTCCCCTAACATTCATATGCTGAAGCCCTAATCCTTAGTATCTCAAAAATATGGCCTTATTTGGAGATACAGAGGTAAGGAAATTACCTTACAGAGGGTAATACAGAGGGTGGCCCTAATCTGATATGTCTGGTGTTCTTATAAAAAGGGGAAATTTGGACACAGAGCTATGCATAGAGGTAAGACAATGGGAAGGGACAGAAGAAGAAGACATGCATCTACAAGCCAGGGAGAAACCCTGGAAAAAATCCTTTCCTCACAGCAACAAGTCTTGCCTCAGAAGCAACTGATCCTGCCAGTACCTTGATTTTGGACTTCTAGCCTCCAGAACTATAAGACAATACATAACTTGGTCTAAGCCACCCAGTCCGTGCTCGTTAACAACAGTCCTAGCAAACCGATACAGCATCCTTCAAGGAAGGACCACTGATGCTTGTGATTGGCAGATTTTGGAAAGTTTCTGTTTACCGTGGATGGAGTATAGAAAAAATTCCAAAGATCTTTTGTCAGGCTTAAGAGTAAACACAAAGAAATAGAACATCTCTGACATTTCATGTTGTCCCTAAAAATATTTCTCAGAAGTTCCAGAATCGTATAGTTTTTGGCCCTTGCTCGTCAGTAGTTCTGATGATGACAAGAGACCTCAGTCCTGGGAAATGTCTGCTCATGATGAAGTACCAACGATGACCAGAATGCTGAATCCAAGAACCTGGTACATAGCCTTGAGTAGTGTGATGTTCTTTTTGTTTCAGAGCATAAAAGGAATCCACGGGTAATGACATGCCAAGGAGTAGCTTACACTCAGCAAATGTTCAGGGTAGCTTGAAAACTGTACTTTCTGATTTCCCTCTTTTGTGCTGGCTTTGCTCCTCAGGCTGCCCCCTGGTTCTCCTTCCAGCCAATCTGACTGGCTAAGGGGGTTGCCATAATGCCTGTCCTTTTCTGCTCACCCCTCCCAGCACAGATGTGTGTGCATACTGTTACTGTTTTTTAAGTTTTTTGTTTAAAAGATACGTGGCAACGTCTATCCCACCATAGATGGATGGACATTCTCTGTTTAACCATTATTTAAAAACCGTCATCCACCCCCCTCTCCCCCAAAACACAAACCGATAAATGCTGAGAGCATGAGAGAAGAATCGCCATTCTGCAGCCATCTCATGGTATTAATTGATCTCAGTCAGCATCGTCAATAGATGGTGTTGTGGACTGAACTGGTCTCCCTAAAAGATGCTGAAGTCCTACCCATCAGTACCTGTGAATGTGACCTTAGTTGGAAATAGAGTCTTTGCAGATGAGCAAGTTAAAAATGGGGTCCTGAGGGTGGCCTCTCCACTATGATCTTGTCCTTATAAAAAGAGAAAATCTGGACACAGAGACAGACAGACAGACACACACACACAGAACAGCATGCCACGATGAAGGCAGGGATGAATCTACAAGCCAATGAACACCAGAGCTAACCAGCAAGCCACTGGAAGCCAATGGGACAGTTTCTCCCTCACAGCCTCAGAGGGAAACAGCTCTGCTGACTCTTGGATCTCAGGTTCCAGCCTCCAGACTCTGAGAACTTAAGCTGCTGTTGTTGGAAGCCACCCACTTGGTGGTTGTGCAGTCCTAGCGATCAGGTAGAAGCGCAAAAAATACTGGGTAAAAGTTTGATGGGGCACAAGACAGCAACACCATTCCAAAGCATCCCCCACAGATGCCTTACTATTATGAAAGGAAAACTGGTCATTTTACAGCAGAAACTTGGCAGCTCCCGTCTTAACAAATTCCTATCGGGTACCTCCTGATGTGATGGGACAAGAAGCCTACACCACCTACGTAGCTAAAATTCATACCCTGAATCCAATCACAAGGACACATCAGACAAACCCCAACTGAGGAAACTTCTGCAAAACGACTGGCCTGACTTCCTCAAAAATGTCAGCAATAGGGAGTTCCCGTCGTGGCGCAGTGGTTAACGAATCCGACTAGGAACCATGAGGTTGCGGGTTCGGTCCCTGCCCTTGCTCAGTGGGTTAAGGATCTGGCATTGCCGTGAGCTGTGGTGTAGGTTGCAGACGCGGCTCGGATCCCGCGTTGCTGTGGCTCTGGCGTAGGCCAGTGGCTACAGCTCCGATTGGACCCCTAGCCTGGGAACCTCCATAGGCCGCGGGAGCAGCCCAAGAAATAGCAAAGAAGACAAAACAAACAAACAAACAAAAAAAAATGTCAGCAATAAGACACAAAGAAAAGCCGAAGAGTTCTTCTAGATTAAGGAGAATAAGAGACATGGCGTCCGAACGCAGTGGATGGTTCTGGATTCGACACTAGATTGGAAAAATAATTGCCCCAAAGGACATTATTGACATAGTTGGCAGAAATCTATATTAGATAATTATATTGTCTCAGTGTTGAATTTCCCAAATACGAACTCATATTGTGGGAATACAGGAGACTGTCGTGTTCTCAGATGCATACTGGAGTATTTACAATTAAAGAGTTATGATTTCCACAACTTATTCTAGAATAGTTCGGGAATAATAATAATAATAATAATAATAATAACAACAACAACAACAAATGCCTAGAGACGTATGGAGTAAGAGAGAGTGAGAAAATAAATGTGATAAATTTTAAATAATTGGTGAGTCTAGATGAAGGTAGGAAATTTTTCAAAAAATGCAATTTTCAGTAAATTTGAATTTCTTTTTTTTCTCTTTTTAGGGCCACACCTGTGGCATGTAGAGGTTCCCAGGCTAGGGGTCGAATCGGAGGCTACAGCTGCCAGCCTACGCCACAGCCACAGCAACATAGAATCTGAGCCGCACCTGCAACCTACACCACAGCTCATGGCAACACTGGATCCTTAACCCACTGAGTGAGGCCAGGGATCGAACCTGCCACCTCATGGTTACTGGTTGAATTTTTTTTCCGCTGTGCCACAACAGGAACTTCTGAAAACATCAAAAATAAGATTCCTCCCGTTTGATGTGTTCAGCCACTTCAGTGTCCCTAGCCTCTACCCTGGGACACCCCTCCTGGGCCACTGATCCTTACTGTCCTCAAACACAAACCCTGGAGGGAAAAACAGGCACGACAGATTCATAGCTCGTTTGGAAAACGACCAGGAGCTTCAGGGATGGAAATATTGCAAGCTTTATTCTGTCTCATAATAAATGCACTGAGAATGAACATTCTCTTTTCTGCTTATTTCATACAGAAATCCCACCGTTAAGCTGTGGGAATCTGAACCAAATACATGTATTCTGAGACAGAGGGAAAGAATAAAATTGCATGACATCCCACTGGTATCTTCTCTCTTAATATTTGTCAGATTTGAGGGTGTACGTTCTGCTGCTCGTTTTCTCTAACTCACACTTAAGCACAGTGTCTTTCACTGTGCATTCTCTGGACCCGAGTTAGATTTGGACTGAACTTTCCGTGTCCCCCAGGGCCCCGTTCATGATTCTGAGTACTGATCACTCCGATCCCTTGTAATTGGCTTACTTTCCTGATTCTCTCTAAGGCCCCATGCTTCTTGGGGGCAGGGATAGGCTTCTAATTTAGTCTTTCTCCTGAGGGCTTAGAAGGAAGGGGTTGGGGAGTGGGGCAACCATCTCTTTTTGCCCAGGACACAGGGGAATCTAGGACACGGAATTTTCAGCATGAAAACCAGAAAGTCCCAGGCAAACCAAGATAAATTAGGCACACAGGTCTCAGCTCCCAGTAGGTGCTCAAGAAATGTTGATTGAGAAAATGAGTTATTGTTCCAATCTATTACAAGGTCCTAGACCGAATCGCTAACACAAAGTAGACGTGGGGCTGGCCGGGTGGGGTGGTTGTCATACAATGTGGGCTCTGGTCTCCAAAGGTTAAGGAGGCATTGAGGATCCTCCCAGGAGTTGTGTCTGGCTTAGCGAGGAGGGTGGGTCCTCTCTGACCATTCACCATGGCACATTTTATAGTCGGGTTGTGCTCACGCTGGCCTTTCAGAAGCCAGGCATTTTCATAGTGCAATTGAAGGCGATAACTGCAAAGGAGCAGTAAGAGATGCCAATGCTGTTTTAACATTCTGCACCAAAACATCGTCCAATTCTCTTCCAGCCTGGGCTGGTGAGGCTGACAGCTGAAAAAAACGGACACTATTGGCCACTGGAGAGGAATATGCCTTTGATTCTTAAGAACCGCTCAATGACTGTGGTTTGCTGTTTAGTACCAAGAAAGTTTTTCAATTCTCACGCCATTTAGAAATAGGTTTTTCATTTTCCTTGCTTTGTCTTTTTGAATAATAATGGCACTGCCTGTGCTATAGCTCCAGATCTGAGGCTTTCTGTTTTTTGGCTTTGTTTTGTTTTGTTTTTTTTCTTTCCTGGAAATGTAAGTACACACAACAGTGTGCTAAGCTGTATGTGTGCAGTCACTCTTGGTAGTAATGTGTTACTGACAACAAGGGTGAGCTCTCATTCATTAATAAGACAAACCTGATGGAGGCAAAGGCCTGGGATCAAATGTGGAATTCACAATTTCTTTTCCTTGCTTCCCAAATAAGCAATTCTAGGACAAATGAACTCTTTCCAATACTTGCTAATTATATTTACCATTTATCAAATGTTATATTAGGAATAATATACTATTAGGAATACCTGTGTACTAAATGTTTTTCATCTATGCTATTGCTAGATGGTGAAAGTTAAACAGCAATGTCTGTTATGCCATAGGAATCTGATCCAAAGACATACTGTTGGGATCCAGAGGGAACATGTAAGCCCTCTTACAGGACTAATCTGGACTTGATTCTGATTTCTGACAATTTCAACTACAGGCTTCAGTAAAGGCAGACACTCTTAGTTTAAAGCCTGTCAAGGGTCTGAATACTTGCCTATAAAAAGACGTTTTTCACACTCTCCCTACAGAATTTTAAAATTACACAAGAGGAGATAGCTGACAAGGTGGCGGGATAGCTAAAAACAAAGGGATGAACAAAAACAAAGGGATGAACAAAAACAAAGAGCAGAGGGAAGGACGGTCCAAACACTGTTGTGGGATCAGTTCATTTACGAGGTCACCTTGCCCCAGATATCTAACCCGAATCTCATCAAGCTTCTGACTTAACTTCTGTTTTACCGGAAATATTGAGGTTAGAGGTACAAATGAAATAATGCCATAAATAAATGATCAGACACATCCCATGTAATTATAAAAGAGGACTGGCCTTGACTCTTCAAAAGAGGAAGGAAAAAAAGAAAGGAAGAAAACCTCTGAAAGCATAACAACCAAATGCAATGTACTGAATTCTTGGATGTGGGTACCAAGCCAGAAGCGGGAGTTTTGAGATAATTGAGGAATTTTGAATATAGAATAGAATAAATAGTAGGTGATATTATTGAATTCTGATTAATATTCTTCAGTGTCGTCATGGTATGGTGGTTGCGTGGGAGACTGTCCTTGCTTTTAGAAGATTCTCCAGGTGAGATTCAGAGACAAAATGTTCTGTGGTCTTTAACTTGAACATAGCGGAAAAAGACAGCCACGATTGAACAAATAGATGGATGCTAATTTTGTTATTTTTCCAACCATTTCAATATTTTTTGAAAAAGTTAAAAAGAAAGAAAAGTTGGGAGAAGACATGGCTTATTCTCAGGGCACATGGTGTCTAAGAGCCTTGCTGCCTTCAGCCCAGGGCAGCAGTTGACCGACAACTGGGAGCAACTGGAGCTTTCATGGAGCTAAGGCACTTACCTTCCAGCTTCACAGCCCTGTCTGTTTGCAACTGGGAAATGGGGGTTTCGAGAGGTGGAAAAACTGGCCACGGATCTAGTAAATGGCAGAGATGAAATTGAAATTCAAATGTAGATGTCAGAATTGCCATGTTTACTCTCTAGGCTTAATAAGGATGTTGCCTATAGCCATGATCTCCAATGTGCATGTGTGCTGGGTTGGTGGAGGGGCATCAAAAACATCCTTGAGGGCGGGAAAGATAATTCAAGACAAACCCATGCTTACTTCTATTTCTTTCTTCCCTTTTTTTTTTGGCTGTGCCCCCAGCATGCAGAAGTTCCCAGAGCCAAGGATCGAATTCCAGTCACAGCAGTGTCAATGCCAGATCTTTAACCAAGAGGCCACCAGGGAACTCCAGTTTCTATTATTTAAATATAAAAATACAAGGGGAATCAAGCCTTCCCAAGATTTCATCCATCTATAGATTGATGCGCCTTCAAACAGTCCATAGAACAGTGGCCATTAAGAGTAAGACATTGGGAGAAGGTTTGAAACGGCACCTTCCTTTCCCATCATTAGCTTGCTCCTGAGGTAGTGAAGTCTATCACAGCTCATATGTGCTGGTTAAATGCATTTATGGATTAGATGATGTGTTTTAACTAACTCATTAAATGGGCCAGTAACTTAAAATGACTTTTGCAAGAAACGCGGGTTTTCTTTCTTTTCAACTACTGCAAGCACACGTGAACAACAATAAAAGGGCAGGCATGATGTTTCCCTCACTCAATACATCTGCAACATTACAAAGTAAAAATAATAGAGTTCTATGTTTTATCTCCCTCTTCGGAAGTTTCTATCTTTTGCATAAATTTCAGAATATATTACTTCAGCAGGGCTTATATATAATTTACACATAAATAGTTATAAACATACTAGGTGTCTATGCATCTGATCTTTTGCTGGTAGAGATGTGAGAATGAAAACAATGGCGCTCACTGGCCTATAGAACAGCGAATGCCAATATATTTTGAATCAGTGACTTAGCAAGCAAAAACATTCAATGAAATCAGTTTAATGAGATAGGGAAATGTACTATGATTTTGAAATAGTTCCAATACATTGGTTAAATAAGATGAAAGCCTTTTGTTGCTGGCATTCATCCATGAAACATTTCTTATATGCCTTCTGTAAGTCAGGTTTTATGCTGCACCCTGGGAATACAAATATGGAGGGAACAGTCATTGCTCTTGAAAGAGTCTTAGCTCCCTTGGCCAGGAGGGGGTAAAGAGACACAGAGAAAGTACGATAGTCAAGCAAAAGGCTATGGGAGCACTGACATCAATTTGTCTGGAAAATTCCTCTCTGGGCAAAACCATATCCCGTCCCAAGCAAATACGTCTCGGGCTGATATTTGCTTTCTTGGTGCTGGGTGAATTCTGCCATAGGGACTATTAGGAAGCTGGATAATTAGTCATTTCTATCCAGAAGGAGAAAAGAAAAACTGTATCATGTCCTCCCAAGTTTTCGCCTCCAACAACAGGCTGATTTTATCCATGCCCACGCCACTAGGGTAGCTACCACCCTGTCCTTAGCTCCTCTTTTTGCCTCCAACAACAGGCTGATTTTATCCATGCCCACGCCACCAGGGTAGCTACCACCCTGTCCTTAGCTCCTCTTTTTGCTAAGGAGTATCTGTGCTTTCCTGACTCCTGGGGAATATCTGCTCTACCCCAGAGATTTGGTAAACAGCATTGTGCATGTCTTGGGTGTTTAAAAAATATTTGTTGAATGAATAAATACGTGAACAACATTGCCAATTATCTGCCAAAGGAAGTAAGCTTGTGAAAATGATGGATTATCTGCCAGCAACTGCCTTCTGGACTCTCCTTTGGAGAGTAAGGAAGAGATGGGCAAATTCAGTCAGGTTTTCTGAAAAAAAGAACTTTCCCCTGACTTGATTACCCTTTGAGCCAGAGGGGGATCTCAGATGATCCCTCCAGTCCTCTAATTGGGATTCTAGTCTCCTGCCATCCTGAATGTAATTCCAGGGGTAATTTACACAGGTATGATGGAAGTGCCCTGGTGCTCTCAGAGGCAATCTGGGCTTGGGGAAAAACCATGAGAATGTAACTAAAAATGGAACGAAGCCCATCTGACCCAGCCTTTCCTGTCCTTATAAAGATGCACCATTTCCAGTACCTTCCCTTTGGTTTTCTAAACAAGTGACCTGTTAAATTTTGATTGGGAGTGTTTTTGAACTTGGTTATTCCCTTTGGTTCTATGTGGGGCATATTTGATCTTTTCCAAGAGACTCTGACCATGGCTGTCTATCTGCTGCCTGAGGCCCATCTACCCTGGACCTTTTCTTTCCTCTGGATCCTCCCTGTGAAGTGAGAGATGTGAACAGTCAGAAGACCCACTGCTGTCCTCCCTCAATCAAGCTGGGACCAGAACTCACCTCCCTGGATACCTGTTGCGTGCACCTGCCCAGATACCCTATCTGCTCATGACTTCAGAGAGATTCCAGTGTGCTTATTTCATCTGTATGGAAACATAATGCAACTGGATGTAAATAATATATACCATAGCTTCAGAAAAAAGATGGTTAATATTTAAAGGGCTAGCCATTAAATAATACATGTCGAGGGGGGAAAAAAAACAATGTGAATATTTTATAGGCTGAAGGTCATTTGTTAGCTTTGGAAAACAATCTGTTTAAAGAAACAAAGGTAGCCTCATTTTGGCCTTATGAACAAGGCTGCTTTGGTCAAGTTAAGGGAAATGCACCGCACATTAGATAGCATTTTTGCAACCTGAGAGTTGAATAATTTGGTTTCAGAGATGGTGACTTCATCAAGCTCTACTCTAGAGAAGAATAACCTTTTGTTATAGCACCAAGTCCCTGGATTCACCATGTTAACATGCAATGGAAGACATGCCTCCAGCTTTAGAACAGGTCTGCAAGCACACCTGTTCACAACTTCTCACCCGAAAACACAGCCAGATAGTCTGCAGAAGAGTATTTAAAGTATTTCTGAAGTCTCTGAGGGCTACTTATTTTTCTAATGTGAATACAATCTTCTCAATATTCTCAAGGAAATAGGGATTACTGATGCCATTTAGTTCAACGAGGAGGCTAAAGACACTTGACATGCTTCCTCTCCTTGCTGGATTGATGTCGAAGCTTGAACTCAATCCTGTTCTTCTGATATGGCTTGTAGTATCCTATCCACTAGAATTTATCCTGAGTCTGCGAAACTCTTTGGCTTTATTTTTGGGGCCTTGTATTGTCCTTGTCTATAATGTAATGTTTTGGTAGGTTCTAGAGTGCTTGGGGAAATAACCTGTAACATGTGTTCTTTCTGGAACCTTCTAAATAGGTCCTGGGGATGACGGCAGTGTCCTGTTACATGCAGTTTATCAGTGAACCCAGAGCAGACTTTGACTCCACACCATTGTCACTCAGCCCTCTGCCAAGGGCTTGGGTCATAAGACAATCCAAAACCAGCCTGGCATTCTGGGCTTTCTCAGAGGTTCCCAGGAAATTCAGCAATACTGTGTTGTCTGCTACCAGATAACATTCTCCACTCTTATGGTATGGTATTTTTTATATCACTCATCAAGGAGACAAATAGGTATTCTGTAGGAAAAACTATGACAGATGAAAAACAAACAGTAGGAAGTAAGATTCGTTAAAAGTTCAAACAGACACTGCTTAGTTTTGTTGAGTTTCTCAGGTGATTGGGAAATGAATGAAAAATTTAAAGAGTTTGCACTATCCCCTCTGGCTTCAGATTTGGAGTTTCTTGGCCACAGGATGACACTGTATTAAGGACATGACCCAGAAAAGACAGATGGGGTTCTTTTCTGTCAAAATATTGGTCCTTGAAGTGGAATAAATACTGGAAACATTTTCTTCCTATGCTGTTCAGGTCAGATTTTTGGAGCCGATCTTAAGAAGACAACAGCTGAGTTTCAAATCTTCACATTTAGACCTAATGTTCTGATTGTGCCTCCTTCCTTATAGTATTACAATTTAGGCCAGTAAGGGTCATAAGCATTCTATGCATCCTCCAGAAATGGCACAATATCAAACTAATATTGAATTCGAGAGTGAAAAGAAAAAGGCAGGAAGACATTTGGTCTGTGGAAATGCACGTGAAATCGAAGTGTTGCTTTGCACAGTGGCTCTCTAAATTGTGGCCCTATTTTCTTCTCAAGACTGAAAATGCAGATAACTTCAAGAAGTGGTTTTACTGCTAAGTCATGGAAAATAGAGGCTTGGCAGAGCTCCCGTGGCCCAACACTTCTAGAGGATTCTTGACAGATATTCTCCTAGACTCTATTTAAACATTTCCAATGACAGATATGGGTACAAGATGAGGAGGACCTGGGATCTCCTGCCTGGCCTAGAGCAAGTCACTTCCCCTCTCTGAGCAGTTCTGGGGGTCTTCATGGATAAGGCTTGACCACCAAGTATAAGCAATGCGTTTGCTCCACTGCCTGTGACTGACATTGAGATGGACCCCTGACTCTTCCTCCTGCTTTGCTTTGTTCCTTTGCAATCTTGAGCTACTTTCAGTTGCCAAGAGCGGATTCTGTTTTTTTCTGCCCATCACCTGGTAAAGTCTCCTTTTGATTCGTATCTGCCTTCGGGTCTATCCAACCCCTGCTCTCTTGCCCTCTGCTCCCAACTTTTGAGACCAGCTCTGTCTTGCTCCATTGCTACCTTTGGTCTCTATTGCTTCTTGGGCATTATTTTGGCTGTGTAGGTGCAGATGTTCCTAAGGAGCTTCCCCTGATGAGAGCATGAATTGTGACAAGCGCTGATTCTAAGTTATGTTAGTAGACATGCGTTCTTTATAGAGCTGGCTAAGAAGATCTCAGACGTGTGCTCAAAAGAAGAGAAAGAATTCAGTATTTCGAGCAGTTATATAAGGCACATTGATGCAGTTTGGATATTTAAAAACTGACCTCTGCTCCCTCCAACTTTTATTCTATCCTTATTGAACAGCAACTTTTGGAAGTTCTTTGTGGCTTGAAAAGCAAATGTTCCCCCCCAACCCCTTTTCCCTCGATTTCCTGATAAAGCAACAAGATCATGGCAGTGGCTTGAACTCACCCTTTTGTATAGGACTAACCTGGAAATTAGCACGTATTCAGGAAACTGCTAGAAAAAGCTTATATATTTAATAGCCCAATTTTGCCAACAAGAAAAAAGTTTGACATTCTGAATATCCAGTCTTGCTGAAAAAATTCCGATTCTTTGCCAACTATTACTTCCAATGTGCACTCTCTCTATAGGGTCTTTGGCGACACTCAGAAAATCCAGAGAGAGCCTCTAATTCTCCCTGTGATTGAGATAATGCAGCAATTCTGTTAAGCTCATAACCACCTGAAATTACTCTTAAAATGTTGAATTTTCATCTTCAGGGAATGAAATCCAGGACATTACAAGCATACCTGCTCATTAAAAACGGGGGAGGAGGCATGGCAAAGTCTCACACTTCAAGTTGAGGCATTCTCGGATATTTAAGGATTCGTCTTTGAATTCTAAATATCTGGGGCTTTGTTCTTTCCCACCAAAGTTGAGAAACAGATGTGTATTCTTGTTTTTTGCTCCAAAGCCACTACAGATTTTTGGAACTTACCAGGGAATGAGAACATCCTTTTGTTCAGGTGAGTTTGGTGTAATTGCACAGGGCTTTTTTTCCCCCTTTTTTCTTTTTAGGGCCACACCCTCGGCATGTGGAAGTTCTCAGGATAGGGGTCTAATACGAGCCACAGCTGCCGGCCTACACCTCAGCCACAGCAAAGCAGGATCTGAGCGGCATCTGCGACCTACACCACAGCTCACAGCAATGCCAGATTCTTAACCCCCTGAGCCAGGTCAGGGATCGAACCCACAACCTCATGGTTCCTAGTCGGATTTGTTTCCATTGGGCTTTTCTTAAGTAAGATATTATCAACACGATTCTACCCAATGGTGAGAGGATCTACGAAGATGTACACACACTGGAAAAGTAATTTATGTGCAGCACTGAAATGTATTTATCAAGTGGTAGGTAGAAATCAGGTTTATCTAAGTTCTACAGCCATTTAGGGTAGCGATGGGTTGCCCTGAACCTCTTACAGAATAGGCAACAAAAAGCATACAAATCTCTTTTGTGCACGTGTGATTTGATTTATACGTAACCATGCAGATTTGTATTGCGTGGTATACAATAAATGCTGCTTTTGCATCTATCATGTTCTGTTTGAGATATAACAATGCCAGGAATATTAGTATCTAATAGATTGCAAATGGATAAAAAAAAAATGAATGAATAAACGAAGGAGAGTAGGCAAAAGGCAAGTCTAGATTCTGAGTCTCCAAATTAAATTGTAAATGAAGTTGAATTCTAAATAAACCATTGCCATAGAGAAGGGTGTCTCTTTTATAAACCTCCTCATTTATTTTTTTTCTGACTGTGCTCACAGCATGTGGAAGTTCCCAGGACAAGGATCAAACCCAAGCCACAGCAGCAACCCAAGCCATTGCAGTGACAGTGTTGGAGCCTTAACCTGCTGGGCCACAAGGGAACTCCTATAAACCTCCATATTTTATGGAGGCGTTCCTGAAAACCTCATTTGCATTTTATGCGATGATTGTGTAGGGTCTACTTACAGGTAGTTGGTTCAATCACTCACTGATGCACGCGCGTGCACACAAACACACACACACACACACCTGTTTAGTGTCTGCAATATCCTGGGCACACAGTCATATGCATGGGATGGTCCTGCCTTCAAGGAACTAACCACGCAGTGAGAAAAACATGCAAGCATAAATAAGCACAATAAATGGCTTACATGTTTCAGGGTTGTGGGGCATGAGAAGTAAAGTCAATATTTTATTATTGAGGAGGAGGTGGCATTGAGGGAGGCTTCAAGGAAGAGGTGACAATTGAACTGGGCCTTAAAGGTAGAAGGGTTGGAAAGACCTCTTTTTGGCAGAGGGACCCTGAGTGGCCATAGTTGACAGATGTGAAGCTTCTTCAAGACAAGAGAGAAGCACAAACGCCCGGAGTGTGGAGACATGTTTGCTTTAACGGTGACTTTGGCAAAGTCACATCATTTCCCGACAAGTTGGTTTCAAAACGGGGAAAACACTGCCTCCCTCCCACCAACTTCTTCTTAAAGACTTAATAAAGCTTAGTAAGTTCATATATTGTGAGGGCACTTGGAGCTGGAAGTTCTTAATGAGTAGAAACATCACGGTGGGGACAGATGGCACAGGGTGACGAAAGTGCGCTCTTTCTTGGGAATCAAGTTTTTACTCCTGGGAGGTAAATTACCTTTTGCTGGGAGCCGTCTGGTTACCTTCAAGATCCAATTTACCCCATGGGGCACCAATGAGGGTGCCCTTTATGCCTCCTATGATTAGACTCCAGTGACATAATAGTACTTGACTTTCACCTTTGCATCTTAACAACCTCAGCAGATTCCCCTGGTCTCCCACAAGGGGTGACGATGCCAGAGACCCCCTTCTCAGCTCTAATGGGAGAGGAACAGCCTTGCAAAATGGCACAATGGACATTCTGGGCAAGGAAGCAAGGCCCAGAACAATGGGCGTCTAAAGCAATCACGTCCAATAGAAATGCAATGTGAGCCACAGATGGAACTTAAAATCTTCCAGGAGCCATGAAAAAAACAAGTAGGAGTTCCCATTGTGGCTCAGGGGTAATGAACCCGACCAGTATCCATGAGGATGTGGGTTCAATCCATGACCCTTCTCAGTGGGTTAAGGATCTGGTATGGCTGTGGCTGTGGTATAGGCTGGCAGCTGCAGCTCCAATTTGACCCCTAGCCTGGGAACCTCCATATGCTGCAGGTGTGACCCTAAAAAGCAAACAAACAAAAAGTAAAGCGAGGTTACTTTTAGGAATATAGTCTACTTAATCCAAGGTATCAAAAATATTATTATTTCAACCTCTAATGAAGATGCAGAAATTTTAAGGAGATAGGTTACTTTCTTTTGGCACTAAATCTTCAAGATCTGGTGTGTGTTTTATGGGTACAACCCATCTCAGTTCAGTCTACAGACAGCTCCAAGGGCTTGGTGGCCATAGGTGGCTGGTGGCTGCCATATTGAGAACATGGGTCTCAGGCCCTCTCCTGGGCACATCAGGAACTGAGGCTGAGGAGGAGATGAGTGGTTTGAATGAGACGAAGGCTGGCTATTACCCTAACAATAGAGTGTTCAGCATGTCCTTCCAAATTCATTGGGTAGGTTGTACTTCACATCAACAGAACTCAATTTCACCCCTTTTCTTTGGTGCCATTTTCCTTCCCTCTCTTCTCCCTGATCGACTTCCCAATGTGCCCCAGGAAAGAATGGTACTGAAGTTAGGTTACATGTGAAGTCTGGTTGGGATCTAGCTCATCCCTGGAAGTGCTTCCACTTAAATAAGTGGGCACATGTTGCATTTAGTTTTGTGACATCTGCAATATTTTGTCTACGTGCTAGAGGCTTTTTGTGTAAACTTTATTTTCACTGAAGCATAACAGTACTTTGTATACTTTTTCATCCAGAAAAGTATCAAATCATATATATATATATATAGTCATGTATCAAGCCACTAGGTATGTGGCAATTTTTAAAAAGTAAAGTATGTTAAAAGTTCTTCTTGAATTCTGTTCTTTTCACAAGCTTTGTTCTTTCGAAAGTTAATTGCATAAATCATTGACATGTAGGGATCACAGTTTACCAAAAGGCAAAGAGTTTTTATTGATTTACTGTAGTTTTGAGATTATAAATCACATATAAGATCTGGGCATGTGTGTGCATTTTAAAGACAAAAGATTGTCAAAAAGTTGGTACTAAAGAAATTCAGTTCGAGATTGCTGGACGTCATCTCCCTATTTCCTTCAAGGAAGTCCAGCCTCACCTGTAGGTGTTTAGAGACGGCCTTTCATAATGACCACCAGATGGCAGTGTCGTCCAATCTTTCTGCCCCTTCTAGAACTTCCTCCAGTCTTTTTCCCAGAGAATAAAATTGTAGATTGTTCACTGCATATAAAACTGACAACCCTGTTATTTTAAACTTGAAACTGACAGGCTGTTATTTTAATGAGGTCTGCCAGAGCCAAGGTTAACCAAAGCTTTATTTCCCTACAAAAATGTTAAGGCCATAGTTCTAAAAGGGGGCTGTGAAATTTTATGTTATTGATACTTTTTGACTGTACGAGTTTTAAGATATTTTTTGACAAGTAAAGCTACATGACATATATAGACACGTGTTTATATGTATAGTCAAATTAAGCATTAAATTTGTTCTATTTTTGCCCAATAGGTCCTTTTGCTCTGTTACATACTGCAACAATTTTTTAAAAAGAAAGAAATCCTTTTTACAGTTATCCATTTCTACCTATTTCGAAGCAAAAGTAGGTATTTTTAGCACTTTGACTTTCTAGCTTAATGAGTCAAAGGAAAATTTAACGCTATTTTAATCTTATTAATATTCCAAAATGAAATCAAATGTAGTATTTGATTTATTTCTGTGGAAAAAGCTGAGATCCAGAACGGTAAAACTTAGAAAGGATTTTCTCTTATAATGGGTATTTCTACAATGTATGATGGCTAATGGAATTATAATTTATATCCTTTCTCTTCAATGCCTTTTTATGTTGATCAAGGAAGTATTTAAAGTCAGTTGCTAACTGCCAAAATGAAAAACGTTAGCAACCACCTTTTCTCAAGTGCTTTTGCTAACATTTTTGCACCCCTTTAAGTTAACCTGCTCTACAAATAACTTTTAAGAATCTATAAATCGTCTGGTCTGAAGTTATGAACACAGATCCTGCAAACTCGATCCAGTTTTTCATTCACAGAATTGATTTAAATGAACATTGTCCTCAGTGATGCTTATGATTGGCCAAAGGCTTGTCCACCAAGAGACAAACTCAGGAAGAGCCTTGATTTCTAAAAGCAGGCCTTGAATAAATGAACTCATGTTCAGTTCTCCCTCATTGGTGGCAATGTCAATTCAATTCATGAACATTTAATGCAAACCCACTCTGTAGAAAGACAAGGCTTACAAAACCCCATAAGAAACTTGGTCCTCAGGTACAAACACATGATTTGCGATTGACAGTGCAAAACGTGAATGTGGGGGGGTTCCTTGTTAAAAAAAAAAGCAACGAGGAATTTCAACTTGGCCACAGTTAAGCATTAAATCAAGCTAAATGTGGGCCCTGTACAGCTGCCTAGGTTGTACGCCTATGAAGCTGGGTCCGCTGGTCCTTAAGAAGCTGCAGTTTAGTGGGTGTTCACTGATATATGTACCAACCAGGAGAGGAGACAGATGCTAACAATAGTGATGGCTCCTTCACCTAGGAGACATCCAGCCATAAATAACCATGGTACCTCCAATGTGCACAAAACCGGTGAGAGGGAGTTACTGGTGCCTTCCCTTTACAGACTGAGCACTGCAGCTCTGTTGCTACTTTTTCATCTAGAAATATGTCATTAAGTGCTTATATGTGGCAATCACATTAAGCCCCTTGGTCATACTTAATCCTCCCAAGCACACTTGAACAATGAGGACACTGAGGCTGAAAGGGGTTATATCACTTGGCCTTAATCACATAGTACAAGCCTCAGGGACTTTTTTTTTTTTAAATTTTATTGGGGTATAGTTGATATATAATGTTGTGTTAATTTCAGGTATACAGCAAACGTAATCAGTTTTACATATACATATATCCATTCTTTTTCAGATTCTTTCCCCGTAAATGTTATTACAAGCTCTCAAGTAGATCTCCCTGTGCTCTACGGTAGGTCCTTGTTGGTTATCTATTTTATACACAGTAGTCTGTATATGCTAATCCCAAATGCCTAATTTATCTCTCTCCACCATGTTTCTCCTTTGGAAACCATAGTTTGGTTTCAAAATCGATGAGTCTGTTTCTGTATTGTAAATACGTTCATTTGTATCATTAAAAAAATTAGATTCCACGTATAAGTGATATCATATGGTATTTGTCTTTCTCTGTCTGACTTACTTCACTCAGTATGAGAATCCCTGGGAAAGAAGAAGTAAAACTGTCACTGCTTGCAGATGACATGGCACTATACACAGAAGATCCTAAAGATGCTACCGGAAAACTTCTGTAGCTCATCAATGAATTCATTGCAGGATACAAAATTAACACACAGAAATTTCTTGCATTCCCATACACTAATAAATCAGCATGAGAAATTAAGGAAACAATCCCCTTTACCATGGCATCAAGAAGAATAAAATACTTAGGAATAAACCTACCTGAGGAGGCAAAAGACTTGTACCCTGGAAACTGTAAGATGCTGATGAAAGAAATCAAAGATGATACAAACAGATGGAAAGATATACCATGCTCTTGGATTGGAAGAATCAATATTGTCAAAATGAGTATACTACCTAATGCAATCTACAGATTCAATGCAATCCCTATCAAATTACCAATGGCATTTTTCACAGAACCAGAACAAAAAATTTTAAAATTCGTATGGAAACACAAAAGACCTCAAATAGCCAAAAACAGAAAGAAAAACGGAATCAGGCTCCTTGTCTTCAGACTACATGGCAAAGGTACAGTAATCAAAACAGTATGGCATTAGCACAAATCAGAAATATAGATCAGTGGAACAGGGTAGAAAGCTCAGAGATAAACCTGTGCACCTATGGTCAATTAATCTATGACAAAGGAGGCAAAATACACAATAGAAAAAAGACAGTCTTTCAGTACGATGGGCCTGGTTTTGAATCTTGACAGTTGGGCTCCAGATTCTGTAGTCTTTTTAAATTTTTAATTTTTTTTGTCTTTCATTTTTTAGGGCCGCACCTGTGGCATATGGAGGTTCCTAAGCTACGGGCCAAATCAGAGCTGTAGCTGCGGGCCTATGCCAGAGCCACAGCAACACAGGACCCAAGCCGCATCTACGACCTACACCACAGCTCACGGCAACACTGGATCCTTAACCCATTGAGCGAGGCTAGAGATTGAACCTGAAACCTCATGGTTCCTAGTTTGTTTCCACCGCACCATGACAGGAACACCAGATCCTGCAGTCTTAAGCTAACCATTTCAACAGGTTGGGCCAGCTGGCATGTTTCTACTCATTCTAAAAGCAGTGTGTCCCAGAGTTCCTGTTGTGGCTCAGGGAAATGAATCTGACTAGTATCCATGCAGACTCAAGTTCAATCCATGGCCTTGCTCAGTGGGTTAAGGATCCAGCATTGCTGTGAGCTGTGGTGTAGGTCACAGATGGGGCTCAGATCTGGCATTGCTGTGGCTGTGGCTGTCACATAGGTCAGTGGCTACAGCTCTTATTTGACTCCTAGCCTGGGAACATCCATATGCTGTGGGTGCTGCCCTTAAAAAAAAAAAAAAAAAAAAAAAAGACACAACTATATGGAAAAAATAAAAATCATTAAAAAAAAAAGACAAAAAATAAAAAATAAAAGCAGTATGTCCTAATGGTAGGCCTCACTGATTTCAAAAGGCTAGAAAACATATTTAGGGAGGGGACAGTACAATCTCTGGAAATCTTGGTATTCCCTCCCAATTACTGGCCTGTGCTAATTTTCTAGATATTCTCCAATACCCCTAGAATTCTTGCTGCCTCCCAATTTCCTAATTACCAACCTTTTCTGATACCACTATGGTATGAGCAGTCCTGCAAGTAATTTCCTCTTTTCTAGGCCTTTTCTAACAATGTCCGTGGTTAAAGCAACCTTCCAAATAATTACAAGACTACACATGTTTTAGTCTAATATTTATTTATTTATTTATTTATTTAGTCTTTTGGTCTTTTTTTTGAGGGCCACACAAGCGTCATGTGGAGGTTCCCAGGCTAGAGGTCGAATTGGAGCTACAGCTGCCGGCTTACGCCACAGCCACGCCAGATCCAAGCCACATCTGTGACCTACACCACAGCTCAGGGCAGCACTGGATCCTTAACCCATTGATCGAGGCCAGGGATTGAACTCGCAACCTCATGGTTCCTAGTTGGATTCGTTTCTGCTTTGCCACGACAGGAACTCCCTTGGTCTAATATTTTAAATCAATGCATCCTCCCCTAAGAGGTTCAAAGAACCAAATGTTGTTTATCCAGTTACTCTTGTAGTTATACACATCAGTGGCTATTGCTCTTGACTGCATCTATCTATCATATATCTATATCTATAGCTATAGCTATATCTGTCTATATATCTATATCCTCTATCTATCTATTTATCTGTCTGTCTATCAACTATCAGCTGAAGTAATTTTTAGGTGGTGCCGCGAATATTCTAGATGTATGCCGCCATCCAATCTAAGCTGTTCCTCAAAAATGCAAGTGTGAAAAAAAATGAGTCCTAAAACCTCCTCTTGGCTTTAATGAGAAAAGTGTTCCTGTCCTGGGTCTTTATTTATAGAGCTGCTTGGACCAGCTCATCCTTTGGGTTTTCATGACAAAGGGAGAATTCCCCAACAGGGCTACACACACTGGCTGGAAATACAGCCCTACATATTTAACGGTCTGTATCGAACAAAAGTGTGTTAGAAAGCCTCTCCTTGAGATAGTTTCTCTTATGAAATGGAAAGTAGTGAAGAAAGCCAACATCCAACCCCCTCTCCCCCGCCACAGGAATTCATGGGAGCTTGAAAGAGCCTTGCCTTTCCTAGTACCGTGTGCCTGGGAATAGGTGGAGAAGATGCCAGATGGTAAGTCAGATTCATCCAAATCCAAGACACTCAGAGGAATCACCTTTTTACTGCAGATAAGTATAAAAACAGTACTGGAAATGCATGGGAATCTGAAAGCTAAAACGCCAGGGGCTGTCTGTTAATAGATTTGGTGGCTAAGCAGTGGTTCTTAGAGAATAACTTTCATCTCTTCAGAAAAAAAGATCTCAGGCAAAGGAGCTGTGGATATAAGTAATTAGGATGGGGATTGTGTGGCCTTAGCCTCAGTCCTGGGTTGCTTTCCTGGCCCTTCTTTGAAGGGTTCTGTTTCTTCCCTGGTTCACCAGCCATATCATGCAGGCTTCTGTCTATCGGTGTGAGTCTTTGCTTCCAGGAAGGCACCTTCACGGCTCAAGTTTTGTTTTGTTTGGTTTTGTTTTCCCTCCTGAGTGAATAAGTGTAAGATTCACCAATTTGATTTTTGCATTTTTCTCATTAGCAGCTATTTCTGAATTTTTAGAATATGCCACAGTGGCCCATGAATCACAAATGCCGACATGCTTCATTCTCTTCATTCTTTTTACTACAATAAAGGGAAAATTAAATAGCCTTTTGAAAATAGTTTTCATTTCCTTACTTCTTCAAATTATTTTCGACGTGGAAAACCAACTCTCCTCTACGAGTCAAAATGAATGACTTTTACAGACATTTTAATGTCTTTTTTACAGACATGAAAAAAAAAAAAAAGCTTGGGCCATTTCTCATATATTTATTTATTTACTTTGAGGAGGGAGGGGTTTCCAAGGGTGTTCCCGAAGATAGTTGAAAGTGGGCTGTTATTTCTGCCAGTTATTTACAAGAGGGTGTGTCGCTAAGCTCTCCTCCATTATTCGTATGATCGAGAGGAAAGCCCAGACTTCCGAGGAGCTAGGACTATGCCCAGGGCTTGATTTTACTCCCACTGGTCTGAAGAGGTGACCAAGAATCTGAGAAGCATCTTCGCTTATGTGGGATAGTTTTTTTTGTTTGTTTGTTTTTAAATAGACTTTCCTGAAGATGAAACCATAGGAAACAGACTTACCCAAGAGAATTTTAGGAAAATACAATGAGTACCCTGGGCAATTATGGGAATTCCCCAGTGGTCCCTTCAAATGAACAGTGGGTCTGGCAAGGTGGTTCTGGGGTCACCTGTACTCAGGTTCTTGTTCAGAGTGCTGTGAGCACAGACTCAGCCGTGAGAGGGGTAGCCTGGGAATCTGCATTGCTAACAAGCCTTGTCCTCTGTCTCCCCTCCAATCCCCGTCTCTGCTCATCCCTGCCCCCAACCAAAGCTGATATATAAGAAACCAGAAAACGGAGACCCTCCCCCTCCTGCCCCCCGCCCCCAGCATTAAGGAGTAGACTGCGTGATATTTCCAAGGCACATTTGGCTTCATGACTTCATTTTATTCCAAGTTTTTAAAATATGTAGTTCTACTGCCACAACTTTCTTCGTGGTCCTTCTCCTTAAAGGGCAAAGGGCATGGCTGTACTATTGCACATGTTCCTGCATTCAGTCAACAAACACGTGTCAAGGACCTTCTCTGTATGAAGTGCTCCATTAGGTACTGGAGCTACAAGGATGAAAAGGACACCGTCTCTTCTCTACTGGAGAGGTCTCGATATCCAAACAGACACGAGCACCGTGTGATGTCAGTGCTGAGAGAAACTGGGCGGAAAGGGATAGGAGCTTGCACGTCGAGAGACGAGTTGTCGGTTTTCTGCAGAGCAGAAACCTATGACCCAAAGTTGTTTAAAGTGAGGGCAAATGGAAAAATGGAAGAGCACATAAACCACCGCAAAGGGAGGAGGGTGGTTGAATCAGGATCAATGAAAATAGGTACCCGGTGGTACCCAAGGGCAGCAACCACTGAACTAGAGGACCAGTGAATTTCCAGACAGGGTCCAAGAAGCGAGGGTGGCACATTCAGGGCCTGGGTGTATACAGGTGGCTGAGAGTGCTGTAGGCACCTTAATTACAGGACAGCCTGCATGTAGGTTCATACTCTGTCTTACAGATAAGTGCTGCTTCCACCCGGTGAGTATTACCAGAGCAGGAGTATCAGATGGCAGGGAGTACAGAGCGGGGGGGCCTGGGTCTGCCAGATGCATGGGGGCTACGGGAGTTGCATCTTGAAGAATGTTACAATGAGGCAGGCCTGGCCCTCCAGTTAGATGCAACAACTTCAGGAGTTCCCATCGTGGTGCAGCCGAAACAAATCCGACTAGGAACCATGATGTTGCGGGTTTGATCTCTGGCCTTGCTCAGTGGGTTAAGGATCTGGTGTTGCTGTGAGCTATGGTGTAGGTCGAAGATGAGGCTTGGATCCCGCGTTGCTGTGGCTGTGGTGTAGGCTGGAGGCTACAGCTCCAATTGGACCCTTAGCCTGGGAACCTCCATATGCTGTGGGTGCAGCCCTAAAAAGTCAAAAAGGCAAAAGAAAAAAAAGAAAGAAAAAAACCAACTTCATGTTCAAAGGCTCATGTGGGCCAAGCCCCCTTAGGCTTTAGAAAGGAGCTGGATAGGACTGGAGGCTATAGTCCGTAATTTGGAGAGAGAGGATTTGAGGCCAGAAGATCGTACAGTGTTTTACACTACTGTGAGCAGTTTAGCCTTTTTTTCTGGAGCCTCAGCTGAGGCCTGTAGAACAACCAAGATGTTATCCAGAAGGACGCATAGGTATGGGAATGCCAAGCCAGGATGGACAATGGTGGGGACTGATGACATGGGACAGCTGGGCAGTGGGTTGTTCATGCCTGTGATGGAGTCTTAACTGAACTCCACGACACAGACACTGTTTCGACTCTGCTGCGGTTACAGAGTCCCTTTCTCTCTCTCCCCGTGCTCCCCCGATCTCTCCAGCCTTTGCCCGTGCTACCCCCAGGAAGTAACCTTCTCCACTGACAGAGCCGTCTCGTCCTCTCTGCCTGGCCGCACTAGTTTCATCCTTTAAGGCAGAGACCATGCAGATAAAGAAAGGAGAAGTGGGCCGAGTTCATTCATTCATCCATCCATTCATTGAATACCTACTGTGTTCGCGGCACGGTTCTAGGTACGACGGATGAGGTTATGAGGAACAAAAGACAAAAATCCCTTCCTTTATGGAGTCACCTTTTCACTAGAGACTTCCATCCATAAACAGATAGACTAGTAGCATACATGTTAGAGTAAGAAAGTGCTAAGAAGAAAAAAGTGGAGACGGCGGCGGAGGTGGGTGAGGAGTTGGTTGTAGTTATAGATACGCTGCTTGTGGAAGTCTCACCTAGAAGGAGGTAATTGATACTGTAAGGAGGTAATTTCTGTTCTTTTGATAGACACCCATGGGCTAATATTAATGGCCTAGAGATGTCTTCATTTTCTCAAGAGATACTCTCATATTTCAAGGGGAATGTGACTCTCTCGTGGACTATCTTTCATTTCTTCCCCTTGGATAGTATATGGATGGAGGAGTGTTTCTCTTCCAGAAGAAAGCAAGAGCATCCATGTGGAAATGAAAAATAATTGACACCTGGCTTTGGTTGGGGAGAGAGCTGAGTGGGTGGAGTATGGGGCAAAGTGGGGAGACAACACCCCAAGAAAGGGAGGATCCAGGCATCACACCACACAAACACGGGGGTCCAAAGAGGTAGATCTTGTTTTACAACAGAAATGTATAGATTTGAATCTGGAAGCCTTGATTCTTCATTTCTCTCTCCACTGCCTTCCTTTTCATCACAACCACCATCATCACCACTATCATCACCATCACCACTATCCTCACCATTATCATCACCATCATCACCACCATTATCATCACTACCACCACCACCACCATCATCACCACCATCCTCACCACTACCATCATCATCATTATCATCCTACCACCACTGCCATCATCACCATCATCATCACCACCATTATTATCACCACCATCATCATCACCATCACTACCATCATCACCATTATCATCCTACCATCACTACCATCATCACCATCATCATCACCACCATTATCATCACTACCACCACCACCACCTTCATCACCACCATCCTCACCACTACCATCATCATCACCATCACCACCATCCTCACCATTATCATCCTACCACCACTGCCATCATCACCATCATCATCATCACCATTATTATCACCACCATCATCATCACCATCACTACCATCATCACCATCATCATCACCACCATTATCATCACTACCACCACCACCACCTTCATCACCACCATCCTCACCATCACCACCATCCTCACCATTATCATCATCATCACCATCACTACCATCATCACCATTATCATCACTACCATCACTGTCATCATCACTGTCATCATCACCACCATTATTATCACTACTACCACCACCACCATTATTATCACCACCATCATCATCACCATCACTACCATCATCACCATCATCATCACCACCATTATCATCACTACCACCACCACCACCTTCATCACCACCATCCTCACCATCACCACCATCCTCACCATTATCATCATCATCACCATCACTACCATCATCACCATTATCATCACTACCATCACTGTCATCATCACTGTCATCATCACCACCATTATTATCACTACCACCACCACCACCATTATTATCACCACCATCATCATCACCATCACTACCATCATCACCATCATCATCACTACCATCACTGTCATCATCACCACCATTATTGTCACTACCACCACCACCACCACCATCATCACCACTATCATCACCATCACTACCATCCTCACCACTATCATCACCATCACCACCATCCTCACCACCACCACCATCATCACCACTATCATCACCATCACCACCATCCTCACCACCACCATCATCACCACCACCATCATCACCATCACTACCATCATCACCATCATCATCACCACCATCACTGTCATCATCACCACCATTATTATCACTACCACCACCACCACCATCATCACCATTATCATCCTACCATCACTACCATCATCACCATCATCATCACCACCATTATCATCACTACCATCACTGTCATCATCACCACCATTATTATCACTATCACCACCACTACCACCATCATCACCACTATCATCACCATCACTACCACCCTCACCACTATCATCACCATCACCACCATCCTCACCACCATCATCACCACCACCATCATCATCACCATCACTACCACCACCACCACCACCATCATCACCACCAGCATCCTCATCACTGTGCAGGCTGAATGGCACACATCCATATTGCTGGATTTACCTTGAGGGAACGAGAGTTTAGAACTCTGCTTAATAGCTTAGTTCAAGAGCCATTTGAACCCTGAAGCCTTCCTGGAAAATGCCAATGCATTCCGCTTTCTACTTCCTTTCCATTTTGGGTTCATTTACATATTCATTCATTCAACATTTGCCCAGAACTTACTGAGAAGCAGGCACAGTGCTAAGGACATGCATAGATTAAAATATACTGTCCAGACTTGGAGAAGAGACTTGTGGTTGCCTGATGGGAGGGGGAGGGAGTGGGAGGGATCAGGAGCTTGGGCTTATCAGACACAACCTAGAATAGATTTACAAGGAGATCCTGCTGAATAGCATTGAGAACTATGTCTAGATACTCATGTTGCAACAGAAGAAAGGGTGGGGGAAAAACTGTAATTGCAATGTATACATGTAAGGATAACCTGACCCCCTTGCTGTACAGTGGGAAAATAAAAAAAAAAATATACTGTCCAGAACCTTTAGTTGTTTTTTTTTTTTTTTTGCTATTATTGGTGCAGCAGATAGAATTGGAGAGTTTTGGAGCCTCAAGAGTCACATCTATTGTGATCATCCTATCACACAAATGAGCACTTTATTTTATCAGTATCTCATGCATTTGGTTTGTTTATTGTTTCCTTTGATGATGCACTACCTCTATAAAACATCTTTATGCCCCTGGTAAAGAAGAGTCTCTTGTATATTTCTGTACCTTTTTGGCAGTAAGCTGGCTGTTGAATGCATGGTAGACGTTCCGGCAAGGTTTTTTTTTTTTTTCAGTTGACTGTTGCATTATGGAGAAAGCCTCGCAATTTTGAAAAAGAACTTACATAATGATGGATGTGAAGTCCATCAGAATTTGCTCATTCCTTAAAGGGCAAACATTTAGACAGATGACCATGTGGGGGAAGGAACAAGCTTTTGAACATGTTATTCTGTACAAGATGCCTCAGAAGCCAAGCATCTGGGGGAGAAAATGTTCACGGGAAACCATTTATTGCTTTTAAAAAGCACACCTGGCCACAGGTGCAAGTTCATTTGCTCTTCAGGCCTGTTGTTATGTGACCGTGGGGTCTGGGCAATTAAGGAGGAAAGAAAGTACAGTTTAGGCTCTTAGAGGCAAGCGTTATTTCTTCAGCATCACTGGATCAATGATATGAACGATGGCAAGGTCTGCATACCGCTTTCTGGAAGAGGAGCCAAGATGACATCTTGGCTACCTCTCTCTTTCCACACTATTTTCATTCTTGAGGCAAAAATGGCAGAGTTAAAGCTTTGGCGCCATCATTTAGTAACTCCTAATGAACAGTCCAGTAAATTTAATTAGGTCTGTCAGGTAACTGGCTGAATTTTCAGCCTTCGAAGCCTTCCAGCATGTTAATTTTCAGTACACGTGAGGACTGTTCCAATTCAAAGGGGGTAAGAGCTAGTTTGCTGAAATCTGAAATGGTGCCACTTAAAGAGGGATATATATGTTCCTCGCACGCATCTTTCATGATATTTTTTTCCCCCCGGAAAGTGTTAATTAGCAGGGAGGCCTACTTCCACGGAACAAACAGACCTTCTGCTGACCTAGATCTAGACTGTTTTATTTGCGCCCCCAAATCCCCAAATGAGGGATGGCATCGCATTTTTGTGAGGGTCTGGGGATGGGGGGGGGAGGATAAAGCAATCTCACGTTCCATCAAACACTCATGATTTGTTAAACATTCAATTCCACCCAAATTCAGTTTTGGATGAAATCATGAAAAAAAAAAAAAAAAAAAAAAAAAAGGTTCCAGGACATGAATGCAGAGAAAGCTGCACTTGTTTGGCTTACCGGTGGCTTCTGAGCTTTAATGCTACACGCCAGTGTACGCCTACTGCTGGGTGGCTCGGCAGAAAAAAGGTCACACTCTGTGATGGAAAGTGACTCACAGCGGCAAATGAGTATCTCCCTCCTTTTCTTTCCAGGTAACTTGTATCCACTTCCTTTTCTCCGCTTCTGGCTGGGAAAGGAAGGGGATCCCTCCCGGAGCCACCTGTTATTACAGATTATGCCTCATGGCAGGGATCACTGCTGCTCCTCAGGAGCCGAGGACTGACTTAAGATCAAGAGGAAAGAGTTTCCTTTCCCTTCCTTCAGCGAAGGTTTTCACAGTTTTATAGACACTGAGCAGATTCTTCCAGTGCCTGAGACTCTCTCATGTCTATTTGGGGCATTTCTAGACATTTCTAAGTTAAGGTTGATGCCTCAGTGGCTTAGCACCTGGAGGACATCCCTCTGTGGGACAATGAAGATGCAATTTCTTATCGGTCCATCCTGGCCTGGAGGGCTGTGTCAGGTGGGCCTTGGAAGGAAACAGAAGCGCAACTCATCCTGGGTGATTTGAAGATAGTTCCATAAGGGACTGGATACGAAGGCGAGAGCAGAGCAGTGGATGTGCTTAAGACGTGGTGCAGAAGCCAAGGTTAGCACCACTGGGCTGAAGTTACCACCACCGCCCCCCCCCGGCCAAAAGGGGAAGGAGAGAGCTAGGTGGGGAGATGGGACCCCGCGTTGAGATGCTCAGCCAGTCGGCAACTCCACAGGAAAGAAGCCCTGGGAGTGGACACTGGGGTCCCGCTTGCCTCCAGAGCACCTCCCGTTGGCCAGGCCTGACTGGAGCCTGAAGACAGGGGAGCCCGTGGAAGCGGCCGGTGTCATGGGCCTTCCAGGGCCAGAGAGGCTGGGGAAGAGGGGCGGGTGGATTTGCAGGGGGCAGAGAAGGTGTCCAGCCAACATGTTGTAGCATTTGAGGGGGTGAAGGTTGAGCCGAAGAACCCAGAGCCCCGTGCCTGCTCACTCCGTGCCCACGCTGCCCTCCTCCTCTGTGGCCCAAACCCAGCTCAGCAAGATTGGAGCAGTCCTGCGACATGAGTGACCTCCGCTCACACCATGTCCTCTGTGCCTCACTGCTTCACGCATAAGGTGACAGAGGGGTGGTTAAGGCAGGTGGAAATGCATGTCTGGGGCCCCAAACTGCTCAGGCAGGACCCTGGTTTCCTGCCTCTGTCTTGTTTCCTTCCCTGTCCTTTCCTTGGCATCCTTGGCCTTTGTTTTCTATTTTGAAGCCTTTCTGATTTGTGTGTTTTTTTTTTCTTTTGTCTTTTTGCCTTTTCTAGGGCCAGGCTAGGGGTCTGATCAGAGCTGTAGCTGCCAGCCTACACCAGAGCCACAGCAACGAGGGATCCAAGCCGAGTCTGCAACCTACACCACAGCTCACAGCAACACTGGATCCTTAACCCACTGAGCAAGGCCAGGGATCGAACCTGCCACCTCATGGTTCCTAGTCGGATTCACTAACCACTGCGCCACGACGGGAACTCCCTGATTCGTGTGGTTTAATTCCTGGTCTGCCCTGGCCTCCTTGAACGTCATCTGGAATGTTCCTGAGACAGACATCCACTGCTGACTCAAAGCCATAAGGGAATGTCAGGAGGCTATGCTACTGGGATCCGATTCCCCTAAGTAACAGCCTCTTTCTGTTTTCATGTCTAGTGAATTTGCTTAAGTCCAAGACAGAGGGAGTTAGGGTGGGGGGTTAGGGTCACAGTAGGGAGACCAGATCCACAACCCAGCTACAGATTTGCACTCCTCCAGAGCGGTGGGTAATTTAGCAGATAGTCCCGCTCCAGGCAAAGGATGAGGACCCCGCGGCTCCCGGTGATGGGGAGGGAAGCTGGTTCCTGCGGGAAGGATGTCACAGAGCGAAGGTGAGGCGCCCCCCCAGACCCCCCGAGGTTGGCTTCTCTCTCTGGAGCTTCCACGACGCATCTTCTTTCCTGGAGCTTTGTGGTTCCACAAAAGGAAACCTGTCTACTTCAGAATCCGTGTGGAGCAGGGCAGCTTTATAAATTGCCACCTCGTGGGGGTTCCTTCGAGGTATATTTCGCTCTCAGAAACTCTCGCCAGGCAGGAGAGTATAGAGGGGTCCCTGTGGTTCTCTGTCCCCAGGTGGTTTTTTTTTTTTGGTCAGCCTGGGAAAAAATTCCCACATCTGGATGCTTTTCCCCGTAGACTTCACTTGTCCCTGGCTTCCCTTCTCCTTAGTTTCTTTGGGCTTTGACTGGAGCCTGCCAACCTTTTATTATTTATTTTATTACTTATTTATTTAATTAGCCTTTTTATGAAATGCCCTCCAGGATCTGGGCTTTTTTTTCCCCCCACCCATTTATTTGGAATTTGTGTCCCTACGGAGTCCTCTGGGTTCCCAGAATGCCAGTGCAGTCTCTGTACCTCTGACCTTTTTCTCCCCAGGCTCTCATCTTCCATAAAAGAGATTCTCCACCCCCCCCTCCACACACACACACACACGTGGCATGTGGAAATTCCTGGATTAGGGATAGAAGCGGCTCTGCAAGTTGCAGCTGCAGCAATGTTGGATCCTTAACCCACTGTGCCACAGGGGCACTTCCAGAGATTTGCTTTTTATTCTGTACATAGCTGGAGAACTCATGGATTCCTCCTTCCATGGTACGTATATCCTCCTCCCGCCCTCTCTTTCTCTCTTGCAATAGAGAGAGGATCCTGGGGGAGAGATAAGAGAGAATATGTGTATGGCGTATATGTATTTTAACAATGCCTTCTGGACACAATGCTGTAGTTCAAAAGACAATTGTGTCGGCTCACTGTGGGGAGCACGATGGACTACCAACTGAGATGTTTGGCGTCAGATGAATTCCCATTGCCCCTTGTATTATGGCTGCTGTTTGCCTTCTCCTGAGACGGGGCCCGGAACAGAGCTATTCCCCAGCACTGGGGATCTCACCTCCGGCTGTATATCAGAATCATCTGGTGGGAGTTTTAAAAATATTGGTGCCTGGGTCTGGACCATAGAGACTGTGATGAAATTAGTCCACCTGGGGCACAGCCTGAGCACTGGGATTTTTCAAAACTGTGCAGGCGATTCTAACATGTGGCCAAAGTTGAAAACCGCTGCTCCAGCAGCGGCTCTGAAGGACAGGATGGCTACTGACAGGAAAACAAATGAGGCTCCATCAGCTTATAGGAAGGTGGAAAGACAGTGTATTTTGAAGATACCGAAGAGGAAATGTTTACCAAAAATCTGTTTTCTTGGGCCTCTCCAAGAGTCAGGCTTGATGTTTGGCATCAAGGACACAGAAAAGTACAATTCTCTCATTCCAGTCAACACACTCAAATTGTTGAGCCATTTCTTGTCCTGGATATCAGGGAATTCTATTCAGCCCTGGGCGGGCTTGATAAATACAGCCTTAAAATCTAGTGGAGGTCATGATAGACAGATATACAAGGACGACTCATCCAAGACTGTGTGACAGACAGTGTGTGACACAGGTCAGAATTAAGTCCATGGAAGTAGTTACTCAGGACTGAGGAAGGGTCTTGGATGAGGTGGGCTTTGAAGAACTGTCATGTTTTGACAGTAAAAGAATTAAGTGAAAGTTCTTCTACACTCAGCAAAGACAAGGCGTCTTCAAAGAGCAGGGCTTTGGAGACCAGCACACGCACGCATGTGGGTAGAAGCTAGTGTGGGGTGGGGGAGGGAAAGCTGGAAAAGCCAGTGGATGAGAGGGGTGTTAGGAACTTGATGTTGTGTAGTTGGGGTTTCACTGCATGGGCAATGTGGATTCATCTCTCTCTGAGTTCAGAAGGGCCACGATCAGGGGAGTTTTAGGACAAGGATAAATTCAGGTTGGCAGGAAGGATGAGCTGGAGAAGAGGCTGAAATCAGAAGGATCCGTCATGGGTAGGGGGACAGGTGTCATCACCAGGTCTAGAGAAGATGAGAACATTTCTAGGACAGTGGCAAGAGGAACAGAAAGGAGAGGAGAACTTGTGTATGAGCAGCAGAACAAACAGAACTTTGTAATCAACTGGATAATTGTGGTGGTGAGTTAGAAGGAGGAACCAAAGGTGACCTTGTAGTTTCTACCCTGGGTGACTGGGTCTCCAGGAAGGTGACCTTTAAACTGTGGGTGGCTGAGGCCCTGCAAGGTTCCTTGAGGCATCAGACAAGTGTCATAAGGACTCCTGCTTGCTCCATTCACCATATGCCTAGTGCCTGGCCCATAGTAGGCACAGCTATTTATGGAATAAAGAAGTATTGTTGAATACATATATGGAACTGGTTGAGAAGGAAGTATGGTTGGCTGAGCGAGTTTTCACAGGGAGAAGGTAGGGAGTTTGGTTTTTCCTAAGTTGAATTTGGAATTCCAATAAGGCAGCAGGTAGTTGGAAATGCAGCTCTCAAGTGTAAGAGAAAGGCCAATGGTAGCCATGTAGAAACTGTTCTCAAAGGGATGTCTAATTGGGATTCTGGATGTGTACATGAGAAAGGTGCTAAAGATAGAATTATCCCAGGCTGGATGCCAGATGGCTGGTCCAGACACTGTGTGCTACAGGAATTCAGAGGAGGAAGTGTCTGTGATACGTACGTCTCATCCTAGACCATCTCAAGGAACTGAGGCTCAAGCAGAGTATTAAAAGATGACTATATAGATCCTAAGAAGAAAGAAAGGGGAAGAAGTTCCAGGTTGAGAAAAGACTGTGCACAGACTCATAGGGGCAGGGATCCATGGGGGCATTTTCTACATCCTCGCTACTTAAGGGAACTAGCAGCACTGGCCTCAGTCAATAGCCTCTATCTCACCCTAGCTTCCTGGACTAGAACCTGCATGTGAACAACATTCCTGGGTGATTTGGAAAAGCACAAAAGTTGGAGAAGTGCTGCTCTAGGAGGAAGAGGATTTGTGTCGTGGAGTAAGGCACGTGGGGTGAGAGAAGAAGGACAGGTGAGAGCCGGAAGGGCCAGAGCTGTAAACCATGCTCTTTTGACAGAAGTGTAGGAGGGTCCTGGGCTGAAAGAGACCCATCAACCAACCAGTGAGGCAAAGGCACAAGCAGTTAAAAATTAGGAAAATGTCAAATGCTAGGCTTTGTTCGTTGGGGTCAATACCCTTCATGGCCCTTGGCAATGGCTGGCATGGGATGAGGGTTGCACATAACCATGACAGCCTAGACAGGTCATAGCAGAGGGTTGATGTCCATATGCTTTTCATCACACCTGCCTCTCACAAACCAAGTCCCCTCCCTCTTTGGTGCACAAGGCAATGCCTTTAACAGGCCTCTTTGGGTTTTCCCTGAACCATCCCAAATAGGGTTATTATGCAAGGAGGTAGCTTGATCCAACCACAGTATAAAACTATATTAGAGAATATATTTCCACTGTCTTTTTTTCATTTCATTTTATTCCGTTTAGTCAGACATGCAGTCCCCATCCAAATATCTTCTGATATTATAAGTCTGATAACAAGGTGCTTTTTCATCACTTCTGAATAAATCGTCCAGAAAATAAAATGGCAATGCAGAAACAATCTTACTTTCCAATCGCCTCATTCATATTCCTCCATTACTCTTAACTTTTTATTAAATTATGTCAAGTCAATTTGTGTCTATCGAAGATCTTAAAAATATTAGTCGATTGGTTATTACCTCAAAGAAAAATTTAATTTCCTACTTTAGGATGAAATTATGAGCCATGATGTTTAGCTGGCTAACTTCTGAAAGCAAATTATGCTAACCCCGAAGCTCTCTGTCAAGAATGTCGTAGCCCATCAAAGCACATAATACAGAGAAGTTAGAGCTGAAAACTCGGGGAGTTTTCAGGACAGTTATTTCCTTTGAGCTCTCCTTTATGCAGGTTCAGAGGCTTTGGCCTTGATCGGTTCATTTATTCCCAACCAAAAAACAGCAGCACCCCCAAAAGGGTATTATACATATGGGAAAAAAATAAAAGCCACGGCAAAGCTCAGAGAGCAGTGTTTGGGGATTCTTCTAATCACCCCACTGAAATGCTCAACCATCACATCTCTGAGCTCCCCTACAATGGACAAAATGAAATGTAAACAGGCGGCGCCGTTCAAGAGGGAAAAAGGAAAACGATACTTATTATGCTTCTTTTTGTTCATTTCCCTCAGGACCCGCTCGGGGTAAAGGAAGGAGCTGACAGGACCAACAGTGAATGAGATGAAAGGGTAGGATGTTGAGCTGTGAGATGCAAAAGCTGACGTTCTTTCCTGAACAGCTGGTGCTACCTGTCTCCTACCTGCAAGGTGAACGCTCTTCGCTTTTGTTTTGGTCCTTAGCCTCCTCCTCCCTCCTTTATTCTCTGGAATCCATACCTCCCCCTCCAGCTGGATCCCCCCTGCTGATATGCTATGTGCTTACTGAGCTGTTCTTGCTAGAGGTGAAGCTTCAGAACGTCCATCCGCATGAGGGGGACGTCACAGAGCCAGACCAGGAAGGATCCTTTTGTGTGTGTGTGTGTGGGTGTGTGTTTAGGGCTGCACCTGAGGCATACGGAAGTTTCCAGGCTAAGGGTCGAATCCTAGGAGCTGCAGCTGCCGGCCTACACCACAGCCATAGCAATGCAGAATCTGAGCCTCGACTGTGACCTACACCACAGCTCAGGGCAACACGGGATCCTTAACCCAGCGAGCAAGGCTGGGAATCGAACCCACGTCCTCATGGATACTAGTCAGGTTTGTTACTGCTGAGCCACGATGGGAACTCCTATGGGAGGATCCTTGCCCTGTGCCACCCTGAATGTCTGATGAGATTAGGGCTCAGCACCCTCCCTGCCCCCCGCCGCCCCCCAACAGTCTGCATATTAATACGTGCCTGTGACCGGCTGCACGGTGTGCCTCAAAAAAAATAGATGAGGCCCCATTCTGGAATCTCAGCATGTGGTTCGGTTTGGAACTAGGGTCTCTGCAGGTGTAATTAGGTAAGATGGGGCCATTCTGGAGTGGGGTGGGCTCTTAACCCAATATGACTGGTGTCCTTATAGGAAGAGAGACAGACGGGGAAGAGCAAGCCATTATCATTCAGCCCCAGGAGGAGGGAGACTGAAGCGCTGCAGCTGCCAGCCAGGGATGCCAAGGCTTACTGGCAACATTAGACGCTAAGAGAAAGGCCTGGAACACATTCTCCCCCAAGAGCTTGCAGAGGGAGCCTGGCTCTGCAGACACCTTGATTTCAGACTTGTAGCCTCCCCATCTGTGACTCTATACATTTCTGTTTATTTGTTTATTGTCTTTTTAGGGCAGCACCCAAGCCCTGGGGAGGTTCCCAGGCTAGGGGTCGAATTGGAGCTGCAGCCAGGGATCAAAGCTGTGTCTTCATGGATACTAGTTGGGTTTGTTAACTGCTGCGCTACCATGGGAACGCCCCATTTCCGGTGGTTAAAGCCCCCAGTTTGTGGTAGCTTGTTGTGACAGCCCGAGGAAACTGATCCCACGCCCTTTTGCAAAATAATAACAACAGCCACCTGTCACATGCGGGCAGGAGCTGGTTTTGACAGGGTGATGTTCTCAAGACAGTGGGATACCTTTCTCAGATGGCCCGTCTTGATCCCCAGAGCGGGGCCCGTCTAAACACAGAGCCACCTTAATGGGACCCGTGTGCTTCTCGTTAAGCATGTAGATGGCACTGTATCCCTTTCAATAAGGACAATAACTTTGCAATGGGCATGTCCTCTCAAAGTGCCGAAGCTGAGGAGCCCTGAATAAAAGTAGATGAGCCCTAAATAAAAGTAGATGAGCAGGATGTTCCCTGCTCTGCATCAGTAATGTTTTGGTAAATTGAATCGTATTTTAAGTACTCAGAGAGAGCTTGCTCTTTAAATTAAATCCTTTTGGCAAAGCGAGGACGCCTTCTTCTTCCCCCCACAACATCAGATGTCCTGACCTTGGCTTTCTTAAAGTAGGGAGCACCTCCCTGTAGTAGATGTTATTAGGAAAAAAGAATCTTATTGCTTAGCGTCAGGCTAAGAAGGATGGATCAGGTTGACCTGTGGGTGTTTTCTCAGACATTCAAGGCTGACAGTTTTGGAATCATTTTACTAAGTGCTTTTCACTAGCAGATTCTAAATTAAGAAACAGGGCAAGTTTTGTTACCTACTTCAAACATTTGAGAGTCTATAAATAGAGACCAGGTCATATATTTTCTTGATAATGGTAATAATATGAGGGCTAATTTAGGAATAATTTCATATCCTAGCCCTGCCTGACTGCTGGGAACCTACATTTCTTTCCAAAAAAGGAAATTTCTTAGAATGTTTTGCGATGTAGGATAAAACAGGAACAAACTGTACTTCCACAAAATAGGAAGACCAAGGCAGAGGTATTTACGGTTGACTCACGGATTGACTCAACATACTGAAGTTACACCATGCGCGTCCACTTCATGGGACACTTTGCAAAAGCACAATTCTTCTCCTTAGGGAGATACGGTTGCATATTAGAGCCAGGACAGACCGACAGAGAAAGGGTTAAGCCACAGTCCTAGACAGTGTAAATGACCGAATATGAAATAAATACTCCTTCGTGGGGCTGGACCAGTCCTAGGGAGAGACTGAGTTCATCGCTCTAATATTCTCTGCAGCTATGGCCTTGACTCATTTAAGGGCAATGAACTGTCACGAAGAGCATAGTTATCAGAGACACGAGGTTTGGGGATGATTTTCTGCGCACCAACTGGCAAACCGGCATTAATAACTGCAGCACACGTTTAAATTCAAAGATGCTGGGAACAGCAAAGTCTGCGAATCGAAAGCCATCCCCTGTGATGCTGGCACAGCCTCCTAGAGCTTCTCGTTTCCTTTCAGCCTCGTAAGTGAGACTGCTCCCCTGATACCCAGGGACTTTTCCTTCAAGAGTCACTGTAAATAACCTGAATGTGACATTCTCTCTTAACAAAACATCTTTCAAATTTTGAAATGCTCCTGCTGGCCCGGGCCTGGGTAAGTAAGTCAAGGAAGGCACTTGCTTTGGGTATAAAATGTAAAGGGGGTGCACCCCCCCCAACTCAGCCGTCAAAATAAAGTGTATTTGACTGTGACTTTTTAAAATTTTTGTCTTTTAGGGCCATACCTGTGGCACATGGAAGTTCCGAGGCTAGGGGTCAAATCAGAGCTATAGCTGCTGGTCTAGGCCACAGTCACAGCCACAGCAATGTAGGATCCAAGCCTTGGCTGCAACCTATACCACAGCTCACCACAGTGCCAGATCCTTAACCCACTGACCGAGGCCGGGGATCAAACCCACATCCTCGTGGATACTAGTCAGATTCTTACTAGTCGGAGCCACAACGGGAACCCCTGTGATGTTTTAAAAAAAATTCAAAATGAATGCAAAAAAATCTGATGAATAATATATCAAAAATGTAAATGAGACAGAATAGTGCTGATTTTTTTAATTTTTATTTATTTTTTTTTAATTTTTTTTTTTTTTTTTTTTTTTTGTCTTTTTGCTATTTCTTTGGCCGCTCCCGCGGCATATGGAGGTTCTCAGGCTAGGGGTCGAATTGGAGCTGTAGCTGCCGGCCTACACCAGAGCCACAGCAACGTGGGATCCGAGCCGCGTCTACAACCTACACCACAGCTCATGGCAACGCCGGATCCTTAACCCACTGAGCAAGGGCAGGGACCAAACCCGCAACCTCATGGTTCCTAGTCGGATTCGTTAACCACTGAGCCACGACGGGAACTCCAGTGCTGATTTTTTTATTCCTCTTGCCCTGGGCTCCATTTTAACATTGTGTTCACAGATGTCTGTAAGAAGAGCACCAACAAACACCAGACACTAGCCAAGGATTTAAAACGCCCTTACTTCCACTCTAAGGATGAAAGGTTTTCCGGCGGAATCACGATGATATCCCGTTTTATTTAAAAACAAGTCCTCAAAGTTCATTCCTTCACTGATTTTCTTCAACAGATCTGTATCTCCAGCCCCTGTTGCAGTCCCTGGCCTCTGGTAACACGTGTGAGAACACGTCACAAGTCATCAAATCCAGTTCTTAATTTTCTATTTTCCCTATTTCATGCTCTTCAACTTTCATTTTCTCCCTCCCGTGCTGGCCATGGAGGATGCTGACAGATCAAAAGAAAAGCGTGAGTCGGCTAACTGGGCTTTTCATATCTCCCCGTATCTGGATTCCTCTACTGAATAAGCTAAACAAGCCTGTGCCCATTTGGAGCCAAAAGAAGGATCAGCTCCGTGAAGCACGAGGCGAGGGCTTCTTTGTGCAGAGCGGAGGCTGCAGGCTTTCATTAGCGAGAGTGGGGAAGGGGACCACATAGCTGATGGCACTTACGAAACGGCGGGCTCTCCTGGCAAACGCGAAGCCATTTAGAGTTCACGGCTTTTCCTGGTGGGTTAAATACTGTAAATCCTTAAGAGGAAGGCCAGCGCCAGAGAATCAATAAGAACCAAAATGACCTTCGCTCGGCCTGCCCTCTAAGGGGAGGGTCCCAGAATGACAGAGGCGCCGCGGCTCCGCGGGGGAAATGTAAGCTGGTGAAATTGACAAGGATCACTTTCGTGTGACTTTATTCTCCGCCTTGCCCACTTTTAATCCGTTCTGGCAGGGCGCGGGGTTCCCAGGCATGTTTTCAAGTCTAATTTTGAAAAACGTCACACTTCAGGGTGACATTGGCTGTCCAGCGAATTAGGAAACCTCTGGAATCTCCGCGGGCAGCGCAGCGGGCAAAACCCACTCCAAACTGGGGACTGCTGTTCTCCAAGGTTGGGAACGACAAGCCGACAGAGAGCGAGCCCAGGCCGGAGAATGGCCTGGCTGCAGAGGCGGCTCCAGGGCGAAGCCCAAGGAAGTCAAAGGCGGCCGAGGCAACCCTGACGAAGGTCCTGAAAGTCCTGAACCCAGGATGGGGGAGTGAGGGCGGGCAGCTAAAAGAGCAATGGATGGAGGAAGAACACCCCCTTCCCCACCCCCACCCCCAAACTCCCCAGTTCTTCGCTTTGCGCCTGTGTGTTTTCCTAGGCCTGCCACGACAGAGTAGAGCTGGACGGCTCACAGCAGCAGAAATGGATTCTGCCACAGTCTGGAGGCCTGAAGTCTACACTCCAGGAGTCAGCAGGGTTGGTTCCTGCTGGAGGCTCCCAGGGACAATTAGCTCCAGGCCTCTTTCCCAGCTTCTGCTGGTTGCCAGCCACCCTGGGCATCCTGTGGTTTGAAGTGGCAGTGCTCCAGTCTCTGCTTCTGTGGTCACACGGCCCTCTCCTTGTGGGGTGTCTCCTCTACGTCTGTCTGCATTCCCTTCTACTATGAGAAGGGCAGTCACATTGAACGCCAGGCCCACCCTCTCCTAGGGTGACCGCATCTGAGCTTGGTTACCTCTGCAAAGACCTTATTTTCAATTAAGGTCTCATTCACAGGTGACGGTGGTTGGGACGTCAACATATCTTTTGGGGGGACCAAATTCAACCCATAATATAGTGTATAATAGTAAATAACAAAAAAGGTATACTTTTAGCTACTGGAATGGAATTAAGGCAAATTCCTCAAAGTGCTCTCTCATATTTTAGCGCAGTGAATTTAGGGCTGTCAGATTTGAGTAAGAATGAACTGGGATGTTTATTTTAAAAGGCATTTTTTGGGGAGTTCCCCTTGTGGCTCAGTAGAAACGGACCCGACTAGGAACCATGAAGATGCGGGTTCGATCCCTGGCCCTGCTCTGTGGGTTAAGGATTCGGCCTTGCCGCGAGCTGGGGTGTAGATCTCAGACACGACTTGGATCTGGCATGGCTGGGGCATAGGCCATCAGATTTGACACCTGGCCTGGGAGCTTCCATGTGCTATACTGTGCCTCCCCACCCCCAAAGGGCATGTTTTGATACAGAATGTCTGTAATGGGGTGTGGTCTGCATGTTTACAGTATTCCAGTGATTCTGACATAGGAGCAATGGAGACCCTACTTTGAGAAACACTGTCTTATATTAAGACTTTAACGCTCTCCAAACGATCAGTGTCTTAACTATTAACGCCCACATATTTTCTACCTTGGACTATTGTTATTTATCTTTGACTCAGTTTTAGAATCTGGTACATAAAACAGTTTCCAGGATCCGTTGTAATTCATTATTAATACTATTCATTAATTGCAGGTCTGTGAACTGAGACTTATTCAGGGAAATCCTATATCACTGTAATCCCACCCACTCTCCAAAGCGCTTTGAGACCCATTCACATTAGAAAAGGTATTTCCAATAGAAGTTTTTGTTTTTGTTTTTTTTTAAAACGGCTGCCATTTTGTTTGAAGATATTAGACCGAATCCAATAAAAACTTCAGATTCATCTTGATAATACATCCCATTGCATGGTAACAACCTTTACGATGATATTAAGGGCATCGTGAGGAACAAGGTAATAGGCAAAAGGAAACTACTGGGAGCCTGATTTGAGAACGAGACCCAAAGAATGGTTCTGTGTAAGTACAAGACTCTTTGTGACAGTGCCATTGTGCTTGTATTGAATCATTATATAAGATTTTTCTCTTAAGCGTCTCATCTGTGCAGTATGGTTAATTCCAGAGCCTGATAGCACAGAAGGGCCTGGAAGAGAGTAAACATTTGATAAATGTTAGCTATTCTATATATAGAATAAAAATTAGCTATTCTCTCTCTCTATTTTATGTATAGCTATTATTTTTTATTTAGCCATTAAGTAATGATAACCTGTGCTTTTGGAAAGGATTTCCTCCCCTTATTTTATAAATGATTACCTAACAAGCAAAAGGTAACAAAGGAAGATAAATCAGTGTTGCATTTTTCCATTGACTCCCAAATGTTTATGAATAATGAGGCTGGAGTCATCTCTTTAAATAGTATTTAGTTATGTTAGCAAGGGGTGTATATTAAAACCCTTTATATAGACATGTATTAAAATGTTCCCATGTAGCCAATATTTGCACACTTGGTAACCCTTTTCTCATTTTTCATTGTGGACCAAAAGAAACCAGAGTCTCCTTTCCCTCCATTGATTAAGCTGTAAATATTTGTAAACGAAACTTAAGTCTTATACAGGGGTTCCATACAAGTACAATGGCACTGTAAAAAATCTTTTATTTGCACAGAACCATTCTTTGGCTCTAACCACACAGTGATCTACATATTTACACACACATGGGATATATATACACATGTACCTATCACAATATATGCATGCCTTTGGAGGTGTTCACGATGAATGTAATTTTATAGCTTTTTAAGGAAAGAGGAACTCCCACAGGTCAAACAATTATGCGATGTCTCTAGAATTTCAGTCTTTCAATTTGCAGAAACATTGCTGTGGGAGTCGAATGGTCTCAATTTAGCTCCATGACTTTCCTTTGGGTTTTTCATTTTAATCTTGAATTCTTTGGTAATTGGGGGATTTTTTTTTTTTTATTAATTCATTGGTATGTTGTTGGAAGGAGCTGCATAGCTAACCAGCCAGTTTACCAAGGTGGCTTGGTAAATTTGACGGAGGTGATGTGTTAGAATCTAGGCTGACATTGTGTGAGCAGTTCCCTTGGGGTGAATCTAAGGTTTAGGTTCAGCCCATAAGTTCACTGAAGGGGTGAGCAGTATCCTGGCTTGAAACCACAGGGTCCGTGGAAGGAGACCCGAGGCTGGTTGACTTTCCTGGAGGTCTCCTGGCTATCATATCCTGCCTGTTCTCGCAGTTCTTATGCTCCTCCCCACCTGATGGCCAAATCAAGACCCTCCGCTGGGGAAGGCTCTTCTCCTTTGGATTCCTGGATATTCTGGCATGCTTCTGGATTCCTCCCTTTTCTCTCTGCTCATCCCTCTTGGCCTTCTCTCTACTTCAGGGCCTTTACTTCAGGGCCTGATGCTACTTGGCCCTCCTATGAATACACAGTTAAGACCCTCTGCTGTCTCTCCCATGCTGTTACAAGTGTGTGGCTGGAGGCTGCCTCTGTAATGCAGCCCCAGCCTTTCTCCTGCACCCTGACCTGAACATGATGCTTTCTGGCCCATGTCAGCATCACACGTCCTCATTTCTTAAGTGCAGTCATCACCTCAATCACTCCCACCCCAAGCTTGCTTCTTTTTCTGTTTCCATTCTTGTGTCCCAATGTTTTAGAAGCAAAATTCACTCATCTTTGATTCCTCCTGGATTTCACTCTGCATCTCACTCTGCTGTGTCTGGCTCGGCCCAGCCCTCCGGATGTCCTACTCATCACTGCTGCCCCCATGGCCCATCTTTGTTTCTTCTCTGAGCCACAGACAGCATCTTTCAAGTGAGCCTCTTCCAACTTATGTCCTTCTCTTTCCCAAGGTTCTGCCTGATGAATTTAGAGCATGGTTCTTCTGAAAAAAATCTCCTATGAGTCCTCTTATGAAAAGAATAAAATAAAAAATTGTGAATTAAGAGGGCAGATGACTTCCAATTATACCTCTTGACAATAGGTATGATGTCACAGTTTTATGTGCACAGACACATCACTTATTTTAAAACTTGGCCTCCTCAGTTCCTCAGAAAACTAAAATTAGAGTTGCCATATGATCTAGCAATCCCACTCCTGGGCATATACCCAGACAAAACTGTGATTCGAAAAGGTACATGCACCCCAATATTCACTGCAGCACTATTCACAATAGTCAAGACATGGCAGCCACGCCAATAGTCATTATGTCTATTGACAGGTGAATGGATAAAGAAGATGTGGTACATATATACAGTGGAATAGTACTCAGCCATAAAAAATGAAATAATGAGATTTGCAGCAACATGGCTGGACCTAGAGATTATCATACTAAGTAAAGTGAGTCAGACAGAGAAGGACAAATATCATAAGATATTTATATGTGGATTCACTTATATGTGGAAAACAGGACACAAATGAACCTATCTATGAAACAGAAACAGACTCACAGACATAGGGAACAGACTGCGAATGCCAGTGGGGAAGGGGGTAGGGGAGGGGAGGATTTGGAGTTTGGGATTAATAGATGCAAGCTAGTATATACAGGATGGATAAACAACAAGGTCCTACTGTAGAGCACAGGGAACTGTATTCAATCTCCTGTGATAAACCATAATGAAAAAGAATATACAAAACGGAATATATTTTGCTGTACAGAAGAAATTAACACAAGATTGTAAAGCACCCATACTTCAATAACATTAAAAAGAAAAACCCCTCAAACTTGGTCTCCTTAGATAATCAGAAATTTTCTGTTATATTTTGGAAATTGGCATAAAAGTAAAATTTAAGCTGATACTTCATGATATCACAATAACTGAATCATTAAATGTCTTTTAGGATCACTGACCGTTGATCAATTTGCAGCAATAAAATCAAAGCAGCAGTGTGATCTAGCTTTAAGTACTTCCTTCTTTGTAGCATAACATATGTAAAACATTTTTAAAAATTCTGTTATTTTCTAGCAGCATGCGTATGAAGATTTCACAATTAAAATAATACCCTCAAAATTCCAGATTGTGTTATTACCATGACTTATAGCTTTTTTCACCTTGTGCCTCATCGCCCTCCTCCCTGACCCCAGAGGCCATTTAACTAGTTCTTACTCTTTGAACATCTTTAAGCTATTGAGAAGTGACCATTTTCTCATGATTTCTATCTTAGACCTTCTGGAGATTTTAATTTCCATAGATCATTCTTCTTAGAATTTTTTGGGGAAAAGTAGTAATATTTCCTTCCATGGCAGCCCACCCGTGTATTTCACCATTTTGACCAACAGCAAGCATCACTCGCCCACTCTTTGATCTCTTTTCATGCATTCCTGTTGTCAGGGTTCCAATAAAATAGTGACGCTCAGTTGCAAGATATTCATATTCAACTTATTTTTCTCTGAGCAGTAAATTTCTTGAGGCTCTGGCCCTGACCGACTGTCACCGGCCCCAAGTGATTAGTCAAAGAGATAAGTCACATCGTGCAGATATGTGAATGACAGCAACTGTGAGCAGGGGAGTGATTAGGAAAGAAAACTCCTAAAATAGTACTTCTTTATTCTGTGCCCATGGTTACGGCATTTAATTAAGTGATATGGGATTTGCCCACTGGGTCAATGGTTAGGGCACCGGGTCTCATTTCAAAACGGATATTACGGCCTCACTCCCTTTTAAATGAAGGGCGATGGCAAGACAGGAGGTTAACCAGTGAAATATTAGGGTCAAAACATTTCCAAAACATCAGCTTCCTTCCACCGTGACTCAGTTCCAAAATCAGCCTCAAGCGTGTGATATGGAAATCAATTCCTGGCCGGACTCCGTGTGAGGGGTTTATATGGGTTTCTAAAATGGGGAAACTTCTTCTGGCCACTCTGTGACTCTGCTTCCTCGTCTGTAAAATCTAGGGTTGTTATGTGGATTAGATGAATGGATACGGGCTCACGTTCATTCTCAACAGCAGGGGTCACCCCCACTGTGGCGCCTTCTCAGTCCTCTCGTGTCCTGGGTGGGGTGCAAGGATGTCATCATGGGGAGCTTGGAGAGCCTGGAACACGGATGGACAGAAAACTGCAGGACCAAAAGCAGCTAAAAACAGGGCCTGGTAGATCCAATGAAGTCTCTGCCGGTGAGGGGTGTGGATCCAAAGATACCGCCTGAGCTGGAGGGAGGTAGGCAGGCAGAGAGGCACGCAGCCTGTGCTCGGGGAGGATGGTGCCAGCAAACAAAGGTGGTTAACTCTCTCCTGGGCAGTGGGTCCCCTGCTCCCTTTGCATTTTGTCCTGCCTGTAGATTCCCCCAAACTCTCCCATGTTGGCTATTCCCAGAGGCGGATTAGCGATCTGTAGGTATCGTCTTCCCCAGAAGGCTGTGATTCTCTTCCATATCCCTGCTCCCAAAGTGAGAGCTGACCACTTAAGTCAGATTCTATTTTTGCAAAGGATCATTGCTAATGAAGAATGTCTATTGCAATTCTCCATGGCAGCGTGAAAAAGGCATCCATTGCTATGCAGAGACGATAGGTAAACAAATAAAAGGACCTAGCAGCAATAATTGGGGCAGAAAGCATTAAAGGTACATGAATCCCCTTTGCTCACTGAAGGTCCCAGAATGCACTAGATGTTTCAGGGGAGGGAGGGGCCCTGGCAGATGCAGGGAGAGGATGAAGAAAGAAAACAGGAACAGTGGCGTTCTTGCTGTAGCTCAGCAATAACACATCCAAAGAGTATCCATGAGGATGCAGGTTCCATCCCTGGCTCCACTTAGTGGGTTAAGGATCCAGTGTTGCTGTGAGCTGTGGTGTGGGTCACAGACATGGCTCGGATCCCGAGTTGCTGTGGCTGTGGTGTAGGTGCCAGCAGCTGCAGCACCGATTGGACCCCTAGCCTGGGAACCTCTATACGCTGCAGTGCGGCCCTAAAAGGAAAGAAAAAAAAAAAAAAGAAAAAAAAGCAGGAACAGGTATTGACAGAGGGCCCCTTCTGCACTGAGCCCAGCTGGGAGGGTTTTGTGGATCTTAACCCATTTCCTCCTCATCAGGTATGAACACCATGGATGAAACACCCTCCCTTTTACCAGCCCAGCGGGTTCAAGTCCTCACTGCTCCAAGCAGGTGTGAATTGAGACGAAACACTTAACCGCTCCTGCGCAAGTACTATTAACGGCATCTCACAGATGAGAAGGTTAAGACTATGAGACATTCAGGTCACTTCCTGTATGAGTCAGAGCTGTCATGTGAACCCAGATCAAAGTCTTTTTGCTTCCTACCGTGCAGCTGGAGAGCTCTGTCATATTTCTCCTCGTGAGAAATGGGGAGGAAATGTGTCAGCTCAGAGGCTCATTGGACCGTGAGGTAGGTAGGTGGCCTCGAATTTGTCTCTGAACAGGGTGGAAGCAGAAAGAAGGGTGAAGATGCTTTTTCTCTTGTGGTGCCACCTTAGTGGTGGTTGACATTTAACTCCTTCCATTAGCCTGTGAAAGACCCTTCATACGGGTTTCTAGGAATCCTTATTTAACCCAGCTATTCGATAAACCCATTTAAAAGAAGCTCCCAGAAGCGGAAGCATTTCTGGTCCCAACTTAGTCACACACCAGATTTCTTTTTCAATTCTCAAGTGAATGAGATTTTAGAACGCAATAACAATGCTATTTTTAAGCATGCTTTACAGATAATTTTTTTTTCCCTTTATAAACTCAAATTCACTGCTTTGGACTCTTTTACTTCCCCTGAAACACATGAACGTGGACTGCCCTGGTTTGCCTGATTTTTGTGGCAGAGAAAGGAGATCTTGCATGACCTCTCTTTCCTAGAAGGTCACGCTATAAAACACCAACCCTTCATTCAGATTTCTGAAAAGTTTTCCATCCTGGGAAGAGCAACAAATCAAAACACTGGCGTCCGTGTGCAGATATTTTACAGCCCAATCCAGTGAGACTCTGCAATTTTCATACCGAGAAGTAATATATGACCTAGACAAGACCCAGACATAGGCTCATGAGAAAGACTACGGGGCTTTTAAATTATTGCCTTGATCATGGAAAAGAAATATGAGGAATTGCTGCCATCCACCAACCCAGGATGGTCTTTGGGGGCAAGCTGCGTTTGAGAGAATGGAAGAACATCTGGAAATCAGCATATCTTGAGCCCGTTCACACCCCTCTTGGTTCATATTTCAACAGATCTATGTACGAGGCACTTGTGCTGCTCTGAGAAAAGCAGGCTGGATGGGTCCTCTGGGATCAGGACATTTCAGCAAGGTTAGAAGGAGAACCTATGAGGTAGCCCCCCCACCCCCCAACCCTGGGCTCTGGCTACACCTGCAGCTCTAACATTTCATGGCTCATTTTAACCTACTTCCATTTTTTTTCCCCAGCATTTCCCAGCAACATGATTTTTCAGGGCATTTTACTAATAGAAATTAATATGTAATCTACATAAGAAAATAATACTCCTCCAGAGCGCTTCCCGGGCCTCGGTCCAAGTAAAGAACGACGAGCCTCTTTCTGACCCCCCTCTCCTCACCCTTCATGCTGCAGATGAATCGAAAGAGAAGGAAAAAAAAAATCACAGCATTTAAGAGAGCAGGGTCTTGCAGTAAGACAGGAAGACAAGACACGGGAGTTTTAACAGATGGTGCTGATTTTGGTGTGGATATTTTCCCTGAAGTTCAGATCCTAACTCGAGAGCATCTGCCCAAGATGGTTGATTCCCGAAGGGCCTTTATTTGAGGAACGTTCAGTTCCAAGCCACATATTTTGGAAACAGCAGACATCCCGAGAAGTGTCTCGGTTTTGGTCTCACACAAACTCAAGAATCACCACACCGTGGAAGATGCTGGTTCTTTTAGTACACTATACTCTGAAAGAGGTTTCTAAAGGTGATTTTATGTCAAATATATATCCTCTTAGATGTCAAACCTACAGGCCTGTAAGTTTTCCTCTAAAGTTTGTCTTAGGAACAAGTTATGTATATTCTTTGTAAAGGTATCTAGACATTTCTGAACATATTTGTGTTGTAGCTGATCCTACTTTTTGACAGGTCACATATGTCAAGATGTGCCAGCCAGGGTGACTTGGTGACGCCTGGCAAAACGTCTCCAGGAGGATTCATTGTGCGCCTGGTCTACTTCACACAAGCGTTTGTGGACCCTGAGCCCAGTCTATCTGCCTTAATTTGAACGGCTTTTTCCTGCTGCCCTGGCACAGCATCTTCTTCGCCTCTTTGGCGACTCGGGCGCTTCTCTCTGGTCCTGCTTTCCTCCGTTTGTGGCTTTGTTGCAGAAAGCAGGACCTCCATGATGTCGGAAGGAGAAGACAACTTTCTAGAATTGGCCTATTTTGCATTAACCCTTTGGGCGACGGCAGCCTCTTGGACCAAGAACTGCAGACGGAGCCCACGAATGATAATTTCACATCCTTCTATCTCAGTCCAGCAGTGGTCAACGGTGACCTCTAATTTGATAGTGGTGGTGCCCAAAGGTGGTGCACCATTGTTTCTCAACTGCCTTCGAGTGGATTTAGTCACTTAACCACTGTACGACCCAAATAGATACGAACGTCACATTACCCCTTAAAAGATGAGACTTGAGGCTCAGGGCGGTGTATGTAGAAAAGGGCAGAAGTGGGGCTTGCTTGACGCGGGAGTTTTACTGCCAGGTCCAGCACTGCTTCTAGAATATCCTTTCTGACTTACTCATGACGTGAGGGCTAGAGGGCTTAGTCCTGAGGTCCTAGAGTGTGGTCCTCAAACTTGACTGTGCTTCCCAACCACCTAGAGGGCTTGTTCACACACAGATTCCAGGCCTCTCCCCCTGAGTTTTGGATCCAATGGATTTGGAGCTGAACTTGAGAGCTGGATTCTTAAGATTCCAGGGGATGCTGCTGTTGCTCTCTCCCAGGGACTCTAGTTTGAGGGCCACTGTCTTAGCATCAAGGACAGTGGCCTTCCATCTTGTTTCCCTGTTAGAATTTCTCAGGAAGCGTTTAAAATATATATTCAGAGTGCCCATCATGGCTCAGGTGAAATGAATCTGACTAGCACCCGTGAGGACGCAGGGTCCTTCCCTGGCCTGGCTCAGTGGGTTAAGGATCCAGCATTGCCGTGAGCTGAGGTGTGGGTCACAGACGCGGACCGGATCCTGCGCCGCTGTGGCTGTGGTATAGGCCACCAGCTATGGCTCCGATTCGACCTCTAGCCTGGGAACCTGCATGAGTCGTGGGTGTGGCCCTAAAAAAAAAGAGACAAAAACATAAAAGTATATATTCATGTCTGGACCCTACTTCAAAAGGTTCAGTTATTGTAGGGAAGGACCCAAGGTATGTGTAGTTTCTACTGTTCCCCGGGCAATTGTAATGTGAGTCAAATCCCAATCAAGGCTGGAGGTGCTTATTCCAAGGAAGCAGCCAGCAAACTGAGGTCTCCAGCTGGCTGCTGTGTTTGCAAATACATTTTATTGGTGCACAGCGCACCGTCTGTTTACATACTATCCCTGGCTGATTCTTTCCAGTAAGGAGCGTTGAGTATTCAGGACAAAGACTGTTGGCCAGCAAAGCAGAGCAGACTTAGCCTCTGGCCCTTCCTAAGTGGTGAGAGCCAAATAGACGAAACGATAGAAGGTACTCTGTGCTTTTTCACTTTCAACAAATCTTTCCAAGTCTTGAGCAAGGCACTGTGGGAAGTGTTAAGAAACAGGAGAGAGGGTGAGATCTTCTGCAAGGGATTGGACTCAACGTGGGGATTCTATCTTTTGAAGGATGACTTTTTTTTCTCGCCGTTTCTGTTTCCTGTACACTCATTCTCCTTTCCCAGCATCCGCACACTTTCTCCTCCTCCCTCTCTGTGGTTACACAAGCTTTGTAACCCCTCTTGAGGACTCTGCTCCCCTGACTAGCTTCAGGTCCCGGTCTACACACGGGATGCATGTTGCAGTGAAAAAGGGAGTCCGCGGATTCGAATCGGAATCTGACCTCTCTAAGGTTATGCCTATGGTTTACTCACTGGGTTACCGAAAGGTTACGGAAGGTGAGTCTCAGTGCCCTGTAAACTGCAAAACACCTTCCACATTTCATTTTTTCTTATTGGCCACGGCTTCTCGGGGGAGGATACGAGAGGCAAACTGGAGGCCACTTCATTGGTTTCTGTTAGGGACTCACCAGGAAGGGACAGGAACTATCCAGACTCTAAAATTGGGTTTATCCTAGTTTAACAAGGAAGGTGGGGTAAACCCCTCGAACCTCACAGGCTGCAGTGTTTTTTTTGTTTTTTTTTTTTTTTTTTGTCTTTTGTCTTTTTGCCATTTCTTGGGTTGCTCCTGTGGCATATGGAGGTTCCCAGGCTAGGGGTCTAATCAGAGTTGTAGCCGCTGGCCTTCCCCACAGCCACAACAACTTGGGATCTGACCCACACCACAGCTCACGACAATGATGGATCCTTAATCCAGTGAGCAAGGCCGGGAATCGAACTTGCAACCTCATGGTTCCTAGTTGGATTCGTCAACCACTGAGCCACGACGGGAACGCCAGGCTGCAGTTTTTATGACTGACTCGGAATCCCAGGATTAGAGCTCAAAACCTGCATGCTTGAGGGTTGGCATCAAGGTGTTACATAGCAGGGGCCCTAAGCAAGATTCATGGCCATAGCTGTATCTAATGGAAAATCCGGGAAAAGGCAAAAAAAAAAAAAAAAAAAAAAAAAAAAGTCAAGAAACTATGATTACTTAAAACTTCAAAGTTATAAATAAAGCAGAAAAAATATAGCCCCAAACTAAGGGAGACTTGAGTATTTTACAGCTACCTCAATGGCTCCTAAGACTTCTTGGCTCAATGCTATATTAAGAGGGTAATGCATACAGATATTAATTCATAAAGCATATGAAGAGCTTGGAATCTTTTTCCATCCCTGATGCACAGGCCAATTTCATCCCTAAATCCCTCCTCTATTGCCTCTGGGAAAATCTGGCCATGTACAGAATCCTTCCAATGATTTCCAGAAACTTCATGTAAACATACAGAGAAAAGAAAATGTTAAGCTCTCTCATGACTCACTTGCAGTGGCCAAAGAGAAAAGTGTCTTTCTTGTAAACAGAGAGCTTCACAGCTGTTACTTCTCTTGCATTCTCCTGACATCAGATTCACTCATAGCAAAACTCATTACGGGTCAGTTCAGTCAGAACCACCAAACCGGTCCTGTTTAGACATGTATATAGGCTCCAGAGCATTGAAAGAAGCTTTGGGAAAAAGAATCTACTTCTTTGAACGACTTGACACAAGGCCAGCATCATTTCTCTCAAGCCATCATCCGTCTTTAAAGCACACATTTCAAGTTCTGCTCTACAGGCAGCATCAGCCCCATTTTGGGATCCCTTGCCAGGGATCAACAGTTGAGCCAGCCCCATGCCAGAGGGAATAAACTGGCAACCAAACCTATGTTCGGAGAGATTATGCAAAGACTTCACATCTCCCATTTTGATTAAAAACCTGCAAAATGAAACAGCAAGAATATAATTTGAACAATCTGTTAGACCCAAGACTGCCAGTAGCTTTCTCTTGCTCTTTTTTTCCCCCTTCCTTGGAACTTTCACTTTTTTTTAAAATCACTGTTGCAGATCTAGAGACACCATTTAGACAGAATTAGGCAACAGCTAATTGCTATACTTCGGCTCCGTCCAACTGCCCCCTGCGAGCCTACTTAGGCCCCCTCATGACCAAATTCTTGGCCTCACAGGCACCCACTGTGAAGAAAGAGAAGCCCAACTAGGAGGAGAGAAGGGGCCCAAAAAACTTATGAGAGAAAAATTAAATTTAGAAATGTACATTCTCATCAAGGAAGCATCCAGATTCAAGAAGCCAAGTATGGGGAGTTTTTTTCTGCCTGTCCCCATCCCTATCTTCCTTCTAAGTCCTGTCACATGGACCATCACTGCTGCATGGTTTGCAAATTACTGGTTCTCAAATAGAACCTCTGACCTTTGATTCTTCCATAGCCCACGGAAGACAAAAAAAAAAAAAAAAAAAAGATACAATAGAGCACTTGCTTTTATTTTAGATACCCTTTGATGTCGTCCCAAACTGGCTTAATGTCTATGTTCCAAGTGCTTTAAACTTTCCCCAGTGAAGGAGTTTCTTTCTTGAAATAGCCTGGTAACCAATTCATGTACCTATCACTTTTCCTAGGTACGCATCTTGGCTGTCCCAGCATGACTGTGCATTTTGTGTTTCTGTGTATACCTTGGGGTTTTCTTGCCAGGCTCTTTTCTAATATTATGTTGAAATGCAATTACTGTCAAAGGGGACATTTTAGGTAGAAGTTCAAGCAACAGTTCCACCAATTTGACAGACCAGTGCGGCTTTCCGTAGGGAAAGATGATCTCTTTGCTTTGATTTGTTCCCAGAGTCTGGACGGGCCCGTCCTGGGCCTCCAGCTGGCCCTGCCAGGGCCACACAGCTGCTCACTGTCTGCTTGGGATTAGGGGCATAGACTGGGCCATGAAACCCAATGAACCAAGCAGCCCAGATGGCTGGTGCACACCCAACTTGGCTTCACTTACTAGTTGCCCTAACTCAGGAATAGGCAAACTTTTTCTGTGAAAGACTAGTACCAGTCTTTGGAACACAGAAAGCATTGTTTTGGGCTTTGTAGGCCGAGTGGTCTCTGTCAGGACTTCTCAGGGCTATTACTGTAGTGTGAAAGCAGCATAGACAATGCCTAACTCAATGAGCAGGGCTCTGTTCCAATAAAACTTTATTTACATAAATAGGCAGCAGCAGAGCCTCTGGGCCAGAGTTTGCTGTTCCCTTGGAAACCAGCCTGTCCGCCCAGCTTGAGCCCCACTCATCCGGTTTCTGGTTCCCCTATTTTACTAATCTCCATCCTAAAAAAACACTTCATATTGTTCCTCAAGTCTGTCTGCCAACGAGAGCTGATTTATAACCCACCCGCCCAACCAAAATGTGATAGAAAAAGGAGGCAAGTTTTATTAAGTTTTTTTGGGGGAGTCCAACATCTCAGATCAAATGGATATATTAAACTCCTCGGACCATTGTCCATGGTCATTTAAATATTAACCATCAGCCCCTTAAGCACACAGGAGAGCAACCATCACCCCCCAATAAACCCACCAGGTCCCGCACCAGAGCCTACTTCCGGCATAAGAGCCTCTAAGTGCAATTTCTCCTCTGAACCTTTTTGAGGTTATGAGGGGGAGACACACACAGTGCACAGCTTTCTCCATGGTGAATATTATCATCCTTTTTTTTTTTTTTTGCTTTTTAGGGCCATATCTGTGGCATATAGAGGTTCCCAGGCTAGGGGTCGAATTGGAGCTACAGCTGCTGGCCTACACCACAGCCATAGTAACACCAGATCTGAGCCATGTCTTCGACTCTCACCACAGCTCATGGCCACGCTGCACCCTCAACCCACTGAGTGGGACCAGGGATCGAACCCTCATCCTCACGGATACTAGTTGGGTTTGTTATCGCCGAGCCAGGGTGGCAACTCCCTTATTATCCTTTTATCAGATAAGGAATTAGAGCTGTGCTTCTCTTTCTGTGATGAAACTACGTGTCACTGGGGGTCTTGCTGAAATACAGATTCTGATGCAATAGGTCAGGTGGGTGGAGAGACTTCATTTCAAACCGGCATCCAGGGGATACTGATGCTCCTGGTCTAAGACCCTCGTTTTGAAGAATAAGGACCCAGGGCAGCAGCTGGCAGCCAGGGCAACACATTGGAACCCCCTGGGGAGAGTTCCAGGCCCGGGCCAGCCCCAGCCCAAAGGAAGCAGCCTCTCTGGGGAGAGGGCCAGGCTTTAGCGTTCATGCAAGATCCCCAGGTGGTTTGAACGTAGAGGCAAGACTGAGAATTGCTGACTGAGAGGCTCAGAGCCATGAATGGACTCTCCCAAGATCACGTGGGCAGTGGCCAAGCATGGGTTTTTCAATGCGGAAAACTCTTTGCCTGCCTGATAATATTTGAAAATGATCCTAAGAGCTGTTACAGGGCTGGACACAGGCAGAGGACCTATGCTTTCCTGGATAACAGCAAAGATGAAGAAGGAGATGAAGAGGAAAAATGAGACGGAACTGACTCGAGCACAAGGATACCAACACCATGCGAGGGACTGGAGCTAAAGAGGCCGCACAGCACAAGCCTTTGTCCTGGTGTGAAAATCCTCTTAGGGCTCTTTCTTTCTTCATGAAAGCAACACGGCAAAGGAGCCTCTCGGAAGGCATATTTCAGTTCAGAAGCGGGCAGCATCTTCAGATCCTTTGATGAAATCTTAAGAGGCAGAATAATTACATTTGGCTTCCTTTCTGCTTCTCGGGAGGTTCAACACGTCACGTTTATGGGAATGGGCAAACTTTCTAACCCAGGGATTTCTGTCCTGAACAGGATCAAGGTAAGGGAAGAAGAAGAAGAAGAAAAAAATAAAACTTGGGGGAAGTGATGGGACGACTGAAGATTTTCTGGGTCTTATGAATGTGTCCAATCCAACCCTGTGAGTATGGGGCTATTTTCAGCTGGAAAAACAGATGGAATTTCAATGACATTTATACAATAGTTCAACCCCAGGAGCTCAAGATCAGATCCATTGTCTCACTCTCTGCAGATCCTGTGGTGAAAAGGCTTCCCCTTGGTGAAGACTGTGGCTGGGTCATTTGGGACATCCTACCTCAGAGAGGAAGTGAACCTGCGAGGGGAAATTGGACAGCTCCCAGACTAAGCAAAGGGCAGGTGCGGAGGGGCCTTCGAGGTGCAGACTCACTCGTGGGAATCTTGTCCTTTTAGGTAGAGGATGTGAGGGGCCCAGGGTCCTGGGAACACTGCGAGCTCATGTGAAAGCTGCAGGGAGAACTCGGTGTTTTTGCCAAATGATTTCAGGGGCTGAAATTCAAATGTGACTTTTCCTCCACCTCTATTCTTTGGGGATTTTCTTACGGACAATTTAAATTAGTTCCTTTCCTCTGTCCCTCTGGACTCCCTTTGGACCACAGAGAAACAGGAACCAAGCCTTCAAGAACATGAGCTGGGTATTCTGAAAAAGAAAAAAAAAACTCGAGGGCTTTGGTACGTAGGAAGGGTCTCACCAGCCTTAGATCAGCTGGGCTCTTGGCGCCATGGAGCGCTTTTTCCAGAGCCCTTAAGTGTGATCTAGAACCCGCTGGTCGGTGTTCTATGGGGTCACACGTTGCACACTCACATGGAAGCTCATGATCTTGTTGCTCTAAGGGACTGTCCAACCACTGCTGTGCAAACGTCCTCACGTTACAAATGAGAGGAACTGGGCTGTGCTGCCTCACGCAGCGATGCAGGGACAAAGAAGGGACCAGGACCAGGTCTTCCGCTTTCCAGCTCAGCAGCGCCCCCTATCCCAGGCCATCCCGCATCTTGGCCTCCGGAACCTGTAATTTCATAAGCTTCTGAGGTGGGTGATCCAGGCCTGCATATTGGCAAATGCTGGTCTTGCCGGCAGGGAGAAACTTCGAGACACCAGTGACAGATCTTCCTCTGTTGGCTTTGTAGTTTATCTCCAGGAAGGGGGAAAGACAACCCGTTTGCAATTTTCTCTCCCAGCAAAACCAGCAGGGAGGGGGGTAAAGGACGCTTGGATGGAGGAAGCAATTTTTTTTTTTTCTTTTTTGGCCAAATCTTCAGCCTATGGAAGTTCCCAGGCCAGGGATGGTATCTGAGCTGCAGCTGTGACCTACACCACATCTGTGGCAACATCTTTCACCGGCTGTGCCATGGTGGGAACTCTGGGAGGAGTCAATTTTCAAGTTCACAGGAATGCAGTGTGGCCCTACCTCTCACTTTCAGGAACCTCTCAGTTTAACTCTGTCTTAAGAAAAAAGGAGGCACTGAGGCTTTTTAAGGAAAGCGAGACAAATGGGAAATGATTTGCACTTAGATTAAATTTTCTAAGATGTGATGATCACACACGACGTAAATAGTAGCACACATTCTGTTAATAAAGTGTAAAAAAAAAAAATACGAAAAAATCTCTCCCCAAAGAGAGTGACCCAATCACTTTCCGATCTACATGTTCAGCCCAGGAGACCACCTGCTGTTCCTGTGACAGAGAGGCTCCTGCGAAGGGGCCCAAGGTCACCGGGAAGCATCAGTTTAGCCAGAAGACCTTCTTCCCAAGGGCTTGGCATCTTCAGAATGTTTTGCTTTTGTTTGGGCTCTGACTGCAAGTAAATGAACCGTGGTATGAAAACACCTCCCCCGCCTTGTATTGGGGCCCAGAATTCCAGGAGAGAAGCCACAGCTGGGAAGCAGCTGTGGGGGGCTGTGATGGCAAAGGACAGAGTGAGTGGGGGCGAAGGAGAGAGGGCGAGTGCGTTCCCTCCAAGAAGAAAGGAAGGGGGCCCACGGCACCGGGAGGAGCCGAACATCTGCGGTGAGAGGCTCCGTAATTAATCATCTCCGCGCGATCCCAGCAGTCCCGGGCCCAATCCGCCCAGCAATTTTGCTGACACCGAGGGAAAAGACACCTCCACAAACACAGCTAGTAAAACAGTATTACAGCTACACAAACAGCCAGCGCCAGCAGAAGGCAGAGGGCCCCTCTTTTTAGAATTACACGGGGAATCACGCCCGTGGAGACGGAAACGGCACAGTGTCCCCTCCAGGCCTCGGCACACGTGAGCCTGGAGGCACACTGCCAAGATCCGCGTCTCCCCCTGATGGTGGCAGACACGGAGTGACAAGTGCGATTTTGATGTCAGCGTCCCTGGAGAGGGTCCCTGTGGACAGAACAGCAGCCGGAGCTGCAGGCCGACTGGCCTTTTCCTCCCGCATTTCTAGCGGGTCTCATAGGGGGAGTTCCTGTGGCTTCGTTGTCTTGACCCTCAGAACGCTGGTGTTTGAAGGCGGGAAAGGATCTTGCCTTTGCTTTTCCCGCCCCACCCTTTGAACGGAAAGAGGAATGTTGGAGGGGCTCACACAAGGTGCAAGGGCTGGTTCTGTGTTTTGGCTAGAAACTGTCAGCATTGAAGGCAGAATTTCTCTTGCCAGCTAATTGATTTCAGATCAGCTTGGATGAAAAGGACGGTCATGACAGCTTCATCGATGACAAGTGCACCACTCCGACCGCGCCACTGCCGGCTGGAATGGTGATCGCCAAGAAGACAAGAGATACAAACTGTGAGGATGTGGACGGAAGGGAACGGTCCGTGCACTGCTGGGGGGTACATAAACCCGGTCAGCCCCTATGGAAAATGGTACGGAGTGTCCTCAAAACACTAAATATACAGCTACCACAGGATCCAGCAATCCCGCTTCTGGGTATGCATCCAAAGAAAATGAAAACATGAGTAGTTCCCATCGTGGAGCAGTGGTTAACGAATCCGACTAGGAACCATGAGGTTGCGGGTTCGATCCCTGGCCTTGCTCAGTGGATTAAGGATCTGGTGTTGCTGTGAGCTGTGGTGTAGGTTGCAGCAGCGGCTTGGATCCCACGTTGCTGTGGCTCTGACCTAGGCCTGTGGCTACAGCTCTGATTAGACCCCTAGCCTGGGAATCTCCATATGCCGCAGGAGTGGCCCTAGAAAAGGCAAAAAGACAAAAAAAAAAAAAAAAAAAAAAGAAAAGAAAAGAAAATGAAAACAGGATATAAAAAAGATATCTGGACTCCTCTCCCCTTTATTGAAGCATTATTCACAATAACCAAGACATGTAAACAACCTAAGTATCTGTCAAAGGATGGATTAATGAAGATGACGGTATATGTGTGTGTGTGTATAAATATGTATGTTGCAAATGCACATAATAGAATATTATTCTGCCATGAAAAAGAAGGAAATCCTATTTACCACATTTGAGGGCAACACACTGCATGAGCTAAGTCAGAAAAAGACTACCACTTATATATAGAATCTAAAAAACTCAAATGTGTAGAAACAGAAGGTAGAATGATGGTGATCAGGGGCTGGGGGTGGAGGAACTGGGAAGATGCTGATCATAAGGTACAAACTTGCAGGAACAACACAAAGTAAACTCAAACAAAGACACAAGTGTCCTGGTGCAGGATGCTGATGTGAGGAGAAGCTCTGTACATGAGGGGGTACAGGGTGTAAGGGAACTCTTTGTACTTTCTGCTTCCTTCTACTGACCCTAAGATTTTGTCTGAAAAAAACATCCATTAAGAGAAAAAAAAAAAAAAGATCTGCTTTCTTTGTGGCAGGGAATCCAACAGGTTCAATTTTACTTTACTTTTCTTTGTGATTGTAATTTATGGGCTTTTCTATTCTAGAATACGTATGTCTTGGTGCCCCAAATTCCTGAACTTAGTGGAATAAAATAGAATTAAAAACAGGCTCACGACAACCAGGGTGACGTTATTTTAAGAGGTGCATTACTGGATGTATTACTCCAGTTGAAGCAGAGAAGCAAAGAACTATCCAAGGGAGGGAGGGAGGAAGGAAGGGGGAAGGGGATTTTCCTGTCTGATGCCTGACTGGTAGGGTTTTGCAGTTACTTCATCTCTCCGGGTTCTGACACCCCTATTGGTTAATTGAGGGTATGGGACTAGATGGGCTTTGACGTCCCTCCAATTCTCAGGACCCTTGAATGGAGAGCACACGTTTCGAGTTAGTTTTCTCTGGCAGGGATGGCGAATCCGCACCTTGGCTCCAAGCCGTCTCCACCGCCTTCCCGCATCCCCCTTGAGGAGGGTGGTGAAGAAGTTTACAGCCTCCGCCAGCTCTCTTAACAGGTTCAAGGCCTCGGGCTTCATTTGCATCTCGCTCTACTTATTTGCACAGTCTTGATTTCAGAGTTGGTGTGAACCAGCCCAAAGCCCAAGCCTACTTGGTGTTTCTGGATAAATCCCAGTCCTGTTTGCGTCACAATGACTCAAAAGGGCTGAAAAACTCCTGATCATGATTCAAGATAATGCAGTGATTTGGACCCAGAAGACAAAAATATGTAATCAGGATTTTTAACCCAAAGTCAGTCATCCTAGAGGGACTGGATACAACTCCCACAAGCATTTGAAACAATGTGCTGAAAGCCTCTTATCATCTGAAATCAAAATAGCTTTTACTCCTAATCATCAGTTCACCCCCAAATAATTCCCCTGATAATGCTATTATTGTGTAGGAAGAGCTTACGAAATCAGGACCCTAAATCCCAAATTCCCATGATGGATAGCCTTTGAGAAAATACTAGCCGTGGGATGAAAAGCAAACTTAGGAGGTGGTGGATTGAATGCTCTGGAACTTACTTAAAATAACCACCGTCCAGATCTCATGGCCCATGGCCCCAGCTTTTCACCAAGACCCCCCCCTTTTTTTGGAATGATTTTTATTTTTTCCATTATAGCTGGTGTACAGTGTTCGGTCAATTTTCTACTGTGCAGCAAAGTGACCCAGTCACACACACATACATACATTCCCCGAGACCCTTTCTTCATCTGCCTTTGAGTGAGCCTCCAGGCGTCACCATGGAATTCTGTGAAGTTGCTGGAGGCACCAGAAATAGCACTGCAAGTCAGGCATCAGACAGGAAAATTCTCTTCCCCTTCCTTCCTTCCTCTTTTCCTTCCTCCCTCCCTCTCTCCCTTCCTTGCCCCCCAAACCTGCTTCTCTCCCATCTTTCCCCCCCTTACCCAAAACATAGGATCTTATGAAAGTACTGTGGGTAACAAAGACACAAAATAGCAGGCAATCCGCGAAAATGCCTGGTCACCTCTCGTTTGACCTTTGATGGCCCTGGAAACATCACAGACACTGAGAGGATTGTAACATGAGGCTCCTGGGAAACAGAAAGCCAGCACTGGAAGTCTCTTCAAGGGAAACATCAAATAGCTCTTTCCAGTTGTTTCAAGCTTTCCCAACGAGGTGCCTTTTGAGAGACCCTTTGTCTATTATTCTAAAGTGCTCTGCAAATGTGGGACACGCTTCTTATTTACCAAACCAGGAGGGATGGTTTAAGTGGATCCCGCTTCCATCTGAAACCCTGTTACATTTTGTAAGCCAGGCAGGTGGGACAATTTGGTAGATAAAAATCAGGACAAATATAAGAAACTCGGGTCCTTATTCTGGCTCCGGTGTCACTGGGCACATCGTAATAACTCTGTTTCTCTTTTTATTTTTAAAAGGAGAATGGTCGAGAGGGTGGGAGATAAAAACTAGTCTCAGAGCACTGATCATTTTGCAGTTAAATCGCTGTCGGTAATTCGTCCTGTATTCACCTTCAAGTGAGTAAAAAAAAAAAAGCTATTTCGGATGCTATTCACCTTCCGCCACCTAATTTAGGTTTTTCATGTCCTCTGCTGGTCTTTCTACCTTCCCTGGCCTGCGTGTTTTTTTTTTAAAAGCCTTTCAGTGGCAGTTCTCCGTGGGGACATGAAGCCAAGAGACGTGCAGGACTCTCAGAAAGGAGTCACCAGAACCGCCGTGTGCCCCGAGCCCCCTGTATCCATCATTCCTCTGGATTATTTTCACCCACCATGATCTGGGTGCTTCCCAAATACTTTTTTTTTTTGGTCTTTTTGCCATTTCTTGGGCCACTCCCACGGCATATGGAGGTTCCCAGGCTAGGGGTCCAATCGGAGCTGTAGCCACCGGTCTACACCACAGCCACAGCAACGCGGGGATCCGAGCCGCGTCTGCAACCTACACCACAGCTCACGGCAACGCCGGATCGTTAACCCACTGAGCAAGGGCAGGGACCGAACCCGCAACCTCATGGTTCCTAGTCGGATTCGTTAACCACTGCGCCACGACGGGAACTCCCCTGTTCTTGTTTATAATTAATAATAACAGCCACCTTTAACTCTATCGTTGTCACTGTTATTAACAATAATACTGATGATAATTGAGCTTAACGCACATAATGGATACATTAGTGGCTTTACGCACATTCGCTATTATCATCATGAAAACAAGGATAACACAGGCACCAGTTTTTTTTCTTCTCCATTTGACAGATGAGAAAATGGTTTGATGATTGGCTCACGATCACGCAGAAATTTGAACTCTGCTCCTGCTTCTCTGAAGCCTTGGCTTTAGCATCTGTGTTACACCATGTGGACACAAAGAGGCGTTGTGCCTCGCTGGGGTGGGGCCTGCTTCTCATGGGGCTTGGAAGGCACGGGAGCAGTGAGGTAAGCCGTCTGTCATTGAAGGGTGCGGGGCTGGCTTCTTGCTCAGTCCCGCAGTCCTCGTTTGTGGGTTTTGTGAGCCCACACCCTCCTTACTTGCTGTGCCTCTGCTTGACCCGCATCCTGCTGGGACAGTGGAGGCATGAATGACACACCGTGGGGTGCCATCAAGCCTGGCCAGCAGGCATCTATCAAGCAGGTCCTGTCTATCAGCACTAGCCCACAAGCTCCAGAATCATGGCCTGGGCAGACTTCTGAGTGTTCTGTAGAAGAACCTTCCACCTGGAGAGCTTAAAGCAGCCTGGCTCTACAATCTTCAGCAGAACTGCCATGTGGGACCAGGGCCAATGCTTGTCTGAACCTAACCCCTTAGGGGGTCTGCCCACTCGGCCAACCTATCTGTTTCTAAAAAGCGCTTTGTTCTTTTAAGAAAAAAATTGATATTAACATATTAATTTTAGTTTCTTCTTTAAAAAATTATTTTATCTGTATTTTAATTTATATTGTAGAGCCCAGAATTAAACCCACATCATACTTAAATTTATTAATTTAAATTTATATATTGTAAATTTATATTTAAATTATACTGTATTTAATTTATATTGTAAAGCCCAGAATTATCCCTCTGGTGGGTGGGGCTTTGTAAATATATAAAAAAATTTATATTGTAAAATGGGATTTATTTTTATTATTATTGCTATTAGTAATTTTTATTATTATTGCCATGTATTTTAATTGGGGTGGAAAACAGTAATCACCACTGTTTACAGTACAGTGTTCTATACAGCAAGTGATTAATGGTTCTGAGCGCTTCTATGAGGCCCGCTCCCCATGAAAGGCATTCCACTAGTGATTCCCCAGGTGTCCCAGCTCTGTTCACTCTTCTCCTCGCCCTGGTAGCCTGGGTCAGTAAGTGTATGGAGGAGCATCCTTCCAGGTCCAACAAGGAGACAAGGTGAAGGTTATGCCAGAGTTTGCCATTTTGAAGGTGAGTAGGTCTCTTACATGTGACGTCTTTTGGGTAAAATCAACCAAGACAGAAACCCAACAGCAGGCATTCTGGAGAGGTTTGTAGGCAACCCCGTGAGCTTAGGTCTTGGGGTGAAACCTTGTTTTCCTGGTGGGTGGGGTCAGCAGGCTTCGGTTTAGAAGGCTTTGGAGTTGCTGAGATGGGGCTGCTGACCTTATAGCCTGGAAATTTAGGGATGTACCCGAAACAGTACCAACATTTGAACCTGGGATTAGGGCATGGAACTGCCATATGGCCCAACAAAACAGGACTTCCTGGAATACTGATCAGAAACAGAGCTTGGAAAACTAACTGTTCCAATGCCCTGGTGTCAAATGCACGATGAATGCCTCAACAAGTCAAAGATCTCAATACAGAGCAGGTGGAGGAAGTCACTCTGTATGTTCCTATGTGTGCATATTTCTGTACATTTCTAGGGAAGTACGGAAAACTAGATCCTCTGACTCTCCAGCTAAAGTTAACTAATATTGCTACATAGAATATAGAAAACACATTTTAAAAGAATGAATGACTGGGCAAGATAGCAAGAAATCCTCAAAGACCAAAACCTAAAAGAAATAGGCACTCAGAAAATGGTGTTGAGGTTGGCTTTTGCCCTAAGGGCACTTCCCAGACCCACATGACCTGAAGATATTGGTTTTAATACATTTTCAGGGAGGAGCAAGGGTCAGAAGATTAAAGTGTAGGAATCCCCTAAGGCCATCATTCTATACCACAAAAAAACTGGAATTCCAAGGGTTAAGTCCTTAGTATGGGAGTAAAATTGAACCACCCTTCACCACAGGCCACAACGGCTTTCTATTGATTAAACTCAAAGGAATATAAGCTAATGAAATAAAAAACAGAAACAAACAAACAAAACACAAGACATATAAGGAAACAAAGCACCATGTGTAAAAAAGCCAGCAGAAATACCAGATGATATCAGAAAGCATTTCTGATGTTAGAAGTGTCAGGTGCAAAGTGTATGTTCAAAGATAGGAAAAGGTAGGATTTAGAAATGTCAATAAGGAGTAAGATACTGTTGAACACAGGACTAAGCACATTTGACAAAGAACTAAATAAATATTAGAAATTAAAAATACAATCATTAAATCCTTAATTAGAAACTCAGTGGATGGATTTAATGGAAGATTACAGACAACAGGAAGGGGAGGTACTAACCTGAAGGTGGAGCTAAAAAAACGATTCTGGGAGTTCCTGTCATGGCTCAGCAGGTTATGAACCGGACTAGTATCCATGAGGACACGGGTTCGATCCCTGGCCTTGGCTCAGTGAGTTGGGGATTGAATTGTCATGAGCTGTGGTGTAGGTAGCAGACGAGGCTTGGATCCCACATTGCTGTGGCTGTGGTGTAAGCCAGCAGCTACAGCTCCAATTTGACCCCTAGCCTGGGAACTTCCATATGTCACGGGTGCATTAAAAAAAAAAGCCCCCCCCCAAAAGATTCTGAATGTAGAAAGTGACAAAGACAGGTGAGGAGACAAGGAGGAGGGAGGGAGAAAGTCTGACATGTCTTTTCAGTTATAGAATAAGAGTTGAGCAAGAGAGAGAGGAAATACTAGGAGAGATAATGGCTTAGAATTTTCTGGAATAATTAAAAGATTCAGAAAGCCCCATGAATCCTAAGCAAAATTAAAAAAAAAAAAGGAAAGAAATCTACACCTAGACACGACATAATAAAACTACAGAACAACAAAGACGATCTTGAAGCAGCTTGAAAGCAAATATAGATTACTTACAAAAGAAGGACTTCTCAACAGCAGCAGTGGAAACCAGGAAACAGTGAAATATAAATAGCAATGTACTCAGAGAAACTGTCCCTAGGATGATGTACTTGTGCTCATACAAATGCCTCCCAGGAATGAGACAAACAAAGACATTTTCAAATAAAACCCCCGGTAATTAAATCCTGTGGTATCTATTCCAGACCAAGAAAAGTGATTCCTGATGCGTGGTTTGATGCAAGAAGGAATGATCCCCCAAAGAAAGCAGTAAATTGTGGTTACTTCTCTCTGAAAAGTTTGTGTATAAAATCATCATCATCATCATCTAACATCTTATAAAATTAAAATAATCACCAGATAAAACCAAGTTATCCAATAATAACAGCACATAATTTGAAAGTTATTAGCGTTGAGGTGTTTTGAGGTCTGTGTTATAACAGAGAAGGGTAAAGATATTGATTGCTTAAACTCATACTTTAAGTTAGGACCCATGCTAAAATGTTGAGTAAGCATTAAGAGACTACTAAAAAAAAAAAAAAAAATTAGATTCCAAACACTAAAAGAAAAAAAAAAAGTGGTGGAATAGATGAGACAAATAGATATGACAAAATGAGATGGAAGAAATATACACAAATGTCTTAGTATTTCTAGTACATTTAAATGAATGAAATGGCTCAATTAAAGTACAGATATTGTGAGTCCAGACTTAAATATAAATCCAGCTATGTGATCTTTAGAAGAGGCATGTCTAAAACATAAGGGTTCACAAAGGTTGAAAACGAAGATGTAAAAAGGGTATGTGTCAGTCAAATATTAGTTTAAAAAAATCTGGCGTGACTGTGTTAATATCAGAAAGAAATAGGCTTTCGGGCAGACAATACCACTATTAGAGAGAAAGGATCACTATATAATGATGATAAGGTCAATTTGCATGGGAAATAAACTTGTAACTATAAATACAGACTCAAAACATATAAAATAAAAGTAGCACTACAAGGAGATACAGATCAACCTCCTGCATGGTGAAATGCCTCTCCCAATGATGGGTAGAGCAAGCCTAAAAACGACAAAACCCAGTAAAAACAAAAGTATCATGCTTTCAGCTACAATTTGAAAAATAACTGTAACAGATCTCTGGGTTGTTCACTTATTATTACTGGGCACAAAGAGTGTATCTTAATTCAAAACACACACACACACACACACACACTCACTCCTTTCTTGTCATACTGCCGTCAGAGTTATGCCAAGTTAGTGCCTTCAAAGAATATTCTTAAGGACTCCTTTAACCTCTAACTCGCCAAAGTCATGGAGGAAGAAATGTTTTAAAAATGAAAATGCTGTAAAGAGATTGTGTTTTACTCATTTTCCAAGAGGGTATCAAAGTTGGCAAGACGGGGCCAAGTTTCTCTCCCTTGAGCCCTCGCCATTCAGAGCCTAATGAAATATTTCTTCCTCCTTGAAGACTGCTGTATGAGGAAGGTTTGATTTTCCAGAGTAACTGGACACAGTTTTGTGAGGACATGTCTCACACTAACAGTTTTTTGGATTTTATGTGCGGAGATCAATTAAGGCAGTTTCCTGCCTTTGTGTTTTCTTCCCAGGGCTGGTCTGGTTGTGGAGTGTTTACCCCTTCTCGCAGGCACTCAAGGAGCTGCCAAGAGCCAGCAAAGGAAATGCTAGACTTTTTTCAAGAGCAGGGGTGAGTGTTCTTCACTGAAACGAATTCAGGCTGCGTTGGGGAGTTTTCTTAGGTTCAGACCCCTTAGACTAAAACTTACAAAGTCATTCTTTTTTTCCTGCCTCGTTACACTTCTATCATTTACGAATTTATATTGTACTTTTTCTTCCAGCTGAATCATAGCTCTAGGATTCTGCACATAATTCCATGCAGTAGCCAAGGGCACCCACATTCCCAAGACTGTCATTCATGACGATTGAGAAGTTCGCTGTGGCTGTGGGGCCCGTGCCGTTTCCCTGATTAACCTGTGAAAAGTGTTCCCCGTCATGGATGCTGTTCAGAAATAAACAGATATTGTAAGAGGAGGCAAGGTCAGGTTCTGGAACTTGAAGTCCTGGTGACCTTAAATGACGATGTATGAAAGGAAGAAAGAGGGAGAGCAATTTGATGTGCTCCAACTAGGCTGACCCAGAATGGAGAAGAGCAGAAACATCACTGCCTAAGCAAACATGGCATCAAGTCAGACAGCAGCCGCATGCATGGTACCCAGAATCGAAGGCTCATTTAAAAAATGTGCAGTCTGGGTCTGAAAGACATCTAAATGCAGGTAATAAAAAAGTCTGCTCATTCTGTTTTCCTATTGCTCTTTTTCTCCCACTCATTGGCAATGGCTTTTACATCTTTCTTTGAGATACCACCTTAGTGGGATACTGGGGTAGGACTCTGGCTCTGGATACATTACCATTGAACCTGAAGTTTAGGTGGGAGAAATAGCCATCCTCTAAAAATCAACTTGACTCAGGGATGCTGACTTTCTAGGGCAATGTAGACACTCCTTTTGTGACAAGGACTTAGAATTCTCCTGGGTTTCTAAAAATTATTTGATGCGGTCTTTACAGCCTGATTTAAATTAGAGCTAGCTTTGTCTGCCACCCCACCCCTGCTCCAGTGTTTTGAGCTCTTTGATTATGTTCTAGCCACTTATTCTTGGTTCCTAGGACTGTACAACATTTGTTGAAGGAATATGGATTTTTCTTTTTTCATGTAAGGTTTGTCTTAGAATTGAAGATAGTTTTAAATATTTACCAATTTTAAACTCTTGCCTTGGTCATCTCTGTGTGTGCTTGACCTTATTTCTTGTTCACAAACATGTCATGTGTCCCCGCCTTCTTGACAGTAGGCTTGGTCATGTGACCTGCTATGGCCAATGAGATGGGAACAGGGTTCTGTGCCCCGCCCAGGGTGGAGACTTCAATAGCTACCCTGACACATTCTCTCTTTCCCCTGCCGCTGTAATAGGTGAAGCTCTAGAAAAGAGCTGCTCTGTCACCCTGGGTCCTGGAGTGAGGGTGATGATTTTGTGCTGCTGACTCACAGCCAACCCAACGGTGGGCACTTGGTACAAACCAGAAATAAACTTGTGTTTTTGAGAGCCATTTTGGGGGTGGTTTGTAGCTGCCTCCGTGCCTGGCTTGGCCCATCCAGATCAATACAGTATTGGAAAAGCTTCTAAAGATATTACACAAAGCCAACCTCCAAAAAATTATTTCTTAGCCAGCAATACAGTGGTGCTGCTATAGCTGCTGGTTCAGTTCATTCATTTGTGGTTAACCTGTCTTTTTTTTTTTTTTTTTTTTTTTTTAAATAGCCCGGCCAGTCTTTTAGATGCAAGAAAATACCCATGGAAGTCAGAGCCTTTGACGATAATGACCATGAATGAGCTAAAGGAATAAAATTATTGTGTATTGCAGATATGTTTCTACCTTTAACATTTATGAAGGGAAGTCAATTTTCACTCAAACAGGTTTCTTTTCATCTGGTTTTCTCTACAATGTTTATGCCCGAGGTTTATTGCTAGCAGTAAAGAGTGTCCAAGTATGTTATGGGAATAGCCAAATTCCCAATGCTTTAAAATGTATTCCATAGGCCCCAGAGTCAGTTAAAAGCTGATTGATTATACAGCAAATACATCAAAACTGGTATTTATGAAAAATCCCATTCCTTCAGCTCTATCTCTCATAAGCGTGAACATCACATCTGGGAGTTGTGGTGCAAATATCTCAGACAGCGATGAGAAAAAATGACTGCAGACTTTCCGTAAGCTGCTCAATAATTGAGTGAAAGATCTATGTCCACCGATACCGCTCACGAACACATATATTAAGTGGTATGGTTTGGGCAGTTTAGCATGGCTTGTCTATTCAGGCTTTCATAATCAAGTCACCCCAAACACCTATTACATCGCTGAATCAAGGGGACAGCGCTGGGCATGAGCATGCAGATGAACGTTTTCATCTAATCAGTTCAGAACTGACAACAATATTTTTGTTTAAGATTTGGGCAAAGACTTCTGGCTTAAGAAGGGAGAACAAGGGAGTTCCCATCGTGGCTCAGCAGTAATGAACCCAACTAGGATCCATGAGGCTGTGGGTTTGATCCCTGCAGGCTCCGGTGTTGCCATGAGCCATGGTGTAGGTCGTAGGCTAGGCTTGGATCCTTTGTGGCTGTGGCTATAGTGTAGGCTGGCAGCTACAGCTCCAATTTGACCCCTAGCCTGGGAACTTCCATATGCCTTGGGAGTGGCCCTAAAAAGCAAAAAAAAAAAAAAAAAAAAAAAAAGAAAGAAAGAAAAAGAAGGGAGAACAAGCTGTCAGATACAGCTTAGTTATCAAAGATGCTACAGATGTTTAATGCTTTCACTGTGCCTATTTGGTCAATGATGATTCATTTGTTAACATAGCTTCCACATAATCTTTATTGGTAGAATCTATCTCAGATCACAAAATCCAACTTCTAGGATGCTAATGTTTTATGAGGCTCTATACTGGACACTAATGTCTGGAGGAGGCACGGTGGGTCTAAGTGTTTGATAAGCCATGTTTCTTTGCAAATAGTAACTCTTCTCTTTTTGACGATGTTAGCACCAAGGACCTGCCATGATGGACGCTGTACATGCTAGTTAGTTTTACTAAGTGCCACACAACAGAGAAGAAGCCAATAAATACATGATTGATTGATTGAGAGGTACAGAATGCGCCGTTTTGGGTTTAGCTGAAGTCAGGTCTTCTGGAAGAAATTTTCATGTCTAAAGGGGAAAATAAGCATGTCCGTATACTCTAAAATAGACATAAAATCTGGCTAGCCATATTTTGGGTCTGAGAGTTAACATTTCATTTTTAGGACACAGAGGTCAGCAAAGCTCTTGCTTAAATGTTTCTGAGGACAAAGGAGAGTTTAACACAGAGTTGAAAATGCTTTTGTGGGTAAATCCCCCCACCCCACCAAATGCTTTGAGACCACTTACAGGTAAACCAAGCTGTCCAAAATCTCCCCCCTCCCCACTTAAAATGTGCAAGACATGGAAACAACCTAAATGTCCATTGACAGATGACTGGATTAAAAAGAGGTGGTACATGTAGAGAATGGAATACTACTCAGCCATAAAAAAGAACAAAATAATGCCATTTGCAGCAACATGGATGGAACTAGAGACTCTCATACTAAGGGAAGTAAGTCAGAAAGAGAAAGACAAATACCATATGATATCATTTATATCTGGAATCTAATATATGGCACAAATGAACCTTTCCATGGAAAAGAAACTCATGGACTTGGAGAACAGACTTGTGGTTGTCAAGGGGGAGGGGGAGGGAGTGGGATGGACTGGGAATCTGGGGTTAATAGATGCAAACTATTGCATTTGGAGTGGATGGGCAATGAGATCCTGCTGTACAGCACTGGGAACTATGTCTAGTCACTTATGATGGAGCATGATGGAGGACAGTGTGAAAAAAAGAATTTATATATGTGTGTGTGACTGGGTCTCTTTGCTTCACAGCAGAAAATTGACAGAACACTGCAAACCAGCTGTAATGGAAAAAAGAAAAATCATTTTAAAAAATGTGTGGCATGATTTTATGTCATTGTCAGAATCTCATGATTCTCTGAAGGTGTCTCGAGGCAGCGGAGTGGAATGGGCTTCAGCATCTCCTGGGGAGTGTGGCAGCCAATGGGGTGTGCATTTCTTTCCACCATACACAGCCGGATGCAATTAAACACAGCCTTGACCCAGCTGAAAGAAAGGTCTGTGCAGCTCCACTTTTCACTGTTCTTCCACATGCCTGAAAGAAGAGCTTCCCAAGGATGTAAAAAAATACATTCCGCTGTCCACTGGATGTGAGCTGCAAACTCCACGTAAGGGGCAGGCGTTCAGTGTAGGTTTCCAACCATGCATGTCATTGAATTAGATTTGTGCTTCCTCCGGGGCCATGGAATAAGCAGAATATCCTGGAGATAAACCATCATTTTCTATGTGTGTCTTATGACATTCCCCACGTGGGCCTCATCAACCACAAGCCACCTAATGTTACCACATGCTGCTGGTGCAGCCCAGAGAAGGCTAGAAACCGAAACTGAAGAAGTTGGGTGGTTTGGGTTTTTTGAGCCCCACCTCCAGCATTCGGAAGTTGCCTGGGCCGGGGAAGGAACCAGAGCCACAGCAGTGGCCTGAGCCACAGCAGTGACAGTGCCAGATCCTTAACCACTAGACCACCAGGGAACTCCAGGTGGTTTGCTTTCAACGTTTTGTGTTTTGTATTTTCTCTCTCCTTTGAAAGCTCGCTGGATTTTGCTGCTGTTATTGCCAAGGGTTCATTGAAAATCAAACCGGGGTATCTCAGTGGGGTTTTGCAGCAAATAGATAAAGCAAGTTCAGGCAGGACCGGGTGGTTCACAATCTGAAGTGGATTGAGCAGTAGCTGTTTGTTTGCTGGGGTGAATGGGGCATAATTTATTCAGCTGCAGCAGAGGCTGAAAGCCAATCTGGCCTTGACCCATTTATCTTTAGAAAACTAATTAAAGTGCAGAATCTGGTTTACTCTTGTTATGGAGGTTTTAGTTTCTCCTATTCAGGCCAAGCAAAGTCGGAGGGTGTTTGTGCCTTGTGTGTGTGTATGCCTGTGTCCGTGTGTCTGTGTCGGAGCGGAAAATGGGAAATATCAGTTTCACCTAAAGACGGTGGCTGAGGCTCTAGATAATAAAGCAGTTTCTTAAACACAGCCTGACATCCTTTTGAAATGCAAAATAGTGGATTGAGCCGGATGCAGAATCCTTTGAGGTGACAATGAAATGCCATGGCAATTTAAAATGAACAACAGACAGTTTCCTGTATCCTTACAACTAAGACCTCCTAAATCACACCAAAATGGTCCCAAAGAGGCATGGAAGAACATTTTTACGACCAGCATTTTACTCCAAAACTGGGATTAACCATCAGGCAGGAACCGGTGCCAGAATGGGAGTTGCTTTGTCCATTTTGTTTCTGAACAGGAAGATGAAGTGCACGGCTCGATGATATTTTATAAGAACTTATATCTACACGTATTGATATTACAACAGATTTGTCACCAGTGGCCATCCCAATACATTTCAGAAACTGCATTGTGTTTTCGGAAGAACCATATCCAGGATCAAATTTCGGATCTGGGGTGTGGGGGGGTGCTCTCTAAGGAAGGTTATAGCCACAAGCAGGGAGGTCCAGCATACTGGGGAGTAGGTGGGGATAACAGTATGACTTTCACTCTTTCCAATATGATCAAAGACATCCTTCTTTTTGGAGGACACTACAAGGGTCAAAATAACCATCAGATAAGGAGATGGAACTGGCTGAGCTGCTGGAAAATCAGGAGGCACCAAGAGAACGCGTTGGAGGGGGCTGGTGCCCACTCTGTCACCTGGAGCTAGTCGAGTGGCACCAATTGGACTCAACAAATAGAACCCTGACTTATCCCACCCACTTATGTTTGCTTCTCCCACTTTCCACTTAGCACCAGGAGACCTGAAGCTCTCTGTCTTCCCTGTTCCTGCCTCAAGATCTTCCCTTCCAGAGAATTCCTGCTTCAGATTTACCTCTTAACTTTCTTTTATCCCAACTGCCCTGGGCTCAGAGAGCTGGAGGAAGGAAGAGGAATATTACTCAGAGGACATTTTCTTTTAAACAAATGCATTTTAAAGGAGGAATTTTAGTTGCAGTGTTACCACTGCCTGAATTTAGGGCCAGGCAGTAGCCCCACGATGTCATAGGTGTGTTGCATGAATAGATGAGCTCATCAGATGAGTGGCATCGTATCATCTGGGGCCATGATGCTACACAGGATTCAAGTCTTTACTAAGTGGTAGTACCAGCATGGAGGGGTATTATGAAATATTATGGATAACTTAACTCTCTGATTATTATGGTTAATTAGGTAAAGTCAGGTCGGAGAATCTGGGTGTGCCTGTTCTCATTCCCAGTATAAACCACTTTGGAGTAAAAAAATATCCAGTGCTTTCTCCCTAAATACTCTGAAAGACATCAGTAAATTTGAGCAGGGAAAAAAAGAGTAAACAAGCCATCCCACAAACTATTTCTTACCCCCTTAAATTCTCTATGTCCCAGCTAATGGAAAAATTAGCTCCTTATGCATGAGAGCTGATGTTGGCTTGTTATTATTAGCGAGGTAATTATTCGCTCAGCACAAGAAGAAAAAAGCCAATATATTCTATCAGGGAAGAGCTAGTTTTTCAGGCAGACTACACTTAGTCTGAACATTGGGAGAGAATTTAAATCAGCCACCAAATGAGCTCGTCTTTCACAAAGCTGAGATTGAAAACCTTGCCATCGGGAAAGAATACCAAAATGGGCATTAACCATAAACACCAAGCTGAGAGGAAGCTACTAAACCCGCTGGCCACGCACAGGGTTCAATTAGCTCTCTAGACAGTTTGGAAAGAGGACGTGAAGGTGGGATTTCTCAGAAACTCTCCGGAATGACGGTACAAAGACAAATGGGGATGAGAGGAAGAAGGAGAAGACCAAAGCTTACACTATGTTGCATTGTCCTCCACACAATCCTCTGGGAAGCAAGAGGAAAACAAATGCAAAGGAAAAAGAAAGAGAGATTATTCTATACATCATAGCACAGCACAGGTAGAGCATTTAGCTTTGCGGACTGGCATTCCTTCCACCCCCGCCCCCAACTCCCGCAGAAGGACCAGTAGAAATTTGAGAGTCTGCACACACAGTACGTGAAGTTGAATACTTACTGCAGATTCTTTGGTCTACCTCATTGCCAGCTTGATGAATTACCTTCCAGGTCTAGGTTTTGGTTTTTTTTTTTTTTTTAATCTACTTTAATAAAATACATTCCTCAAAGATGCACAATTTACAGAACATTTTTGCTCTAACGAATCAGCTGTAGTAAAATCAGGCACACTCCCTGCCCAGTTGTGTTCAGGAGCTGTATATATAGCCTGTTGCGTGGTAACCTTCTGAGCTGCTTGTTCTTTACAGAGGATGATCTGAAGCACCTTTGTAAGCTCAGATCTTAAAAATCCAACTATTTTTGTGGATTTCTTTTTCTACTTCCGGTGAAGTTCCAGTGGCATTTTCTTTAAAGAAATCATGGTTTTACAGCACATTACTTAAGAGAATTCACAGCCTATACATTCTAATCTCCCATAGAGTAATCTCTCCTTGAGAGCAAATAATCACCTCTGTTTTCTTTTTTAATTGAAAATCAGTAACAGTGGGCGGGGACAAGAAGGACTGCTAGGGTGGGGTTGGGGACAAGAAAGAGACACATGTTGATGGGACTAGTTTGTTAACCTAATTGGTTGATGGCATTGGTTTCTTGGACAAACCATGGCTGCTGGCAGGAAGGACTGTAGTATTCTCTGGTGAGTCAGCTTTCCATCAGCCAGGGAATTTATACAAGTATATTCATTCATTATTGGATAATAAAAATAACTTTAGGGCAGTATGTCTGAAAGCTATACTGAAACGGTTTTTTACGCCCGTATTACTTTGGAGAACACACGGAATGTTTCCTAGTGATATAAAAGAATTGACCACTTCCCCATACATGTAATAGATTAAATGATGGGAGTGATATATTTTTAAATTTTTTGTCTTTTTGCTATTTCTTGGGCCGCTCCCGTGGCATATGGAGGTTCCCAGGATAGGGGTCCAATCGGAGCTGTAGCCACCGGCCTACACCAGAGCCACAGCAACTCGGGATCCGAGCCGCGTCTGCAACCTACATCACAGCTCACGGCAACGCGGGATCCTTAACCTACTGAGCAAGGGCAGGGACCGAACCCGCAACCTCATGGTTCCTAGTTGGATTCGTTAACCACTGCGCCACGACAGGAACTCCTGTTTTTGATTATTTTATATAAGTTTTAGCAGCACTTTACCCAGTGTGGGATTAGGAACTCTATTTCTAAAAAAAAAACCCCATAATTTTTACCACTTCATTTTTATTTAAAAAATAGCTTTATCATAACTGATAAAATAACATTTACTGACAGATCCCAAAGGTAACGGCTACAGGTACTAATTGTAAATGGTAGTAAGACGCAAATCTCTGAGAACGTCATCATTATTTTCACTTTGGCAAAAGGGGCAGGGCGATTGGGACCGTCTTTTGAAGCTGTCCTCTGAAGCATTTTCTCTGCTGAAATATTGAGAGAAATGAAAGGAAATCTTTTCCAAGTATCCTTT